>NC_040085.1:45756010-46059041 GCF_003369695.1 Bos indicus x Bos taurus
GATGTAAAAAGAGTCAGTTTCTGCCCTACCATGTGGCAGAGCTGTAGGACTTGAAGGGGGTTATATGATATAACTTCCTGTTGTGTAGGTGAAGAATTGCAAGTCCAGAGTGGTGATATGAGAATTATAACAGTGACATTAACTTCTGCTGCTGCTGCTGCTGCTGCTGCTGCTAAGTCACTTCAGTCATGTCCGACTCTGTGTGATCCCATAGATGGCAGCCCACCAGTCTCCCCTGTCTCTGGGATTCTCCAGGCAAGAACACTGGAGTGGGTTGCCATTGCCTTCTCCAATGCATGAAAGTGAAAAGTGAAAGTGAAGTTGCTCAGTTGTGTCCGACTCTTAGCGACCCCATGGACTGCAGCCCACCAGGCTCCTCTGTCCATGGGATTCTCCAGGCAAGAATACTGGAGTGGGGTGCCATTGCGGGCATGTTAATTGTCTGTCAGACACTTGGCTGAGTGCTCTACATACATCACATCTTAATCTTAATGAGGCAGACACTGTTATGATCCCATAGTCACAGACCAGGAAACTGGAGTCAGGAAATTTTGATTTCCTGTGAAATATCAGTGAAATGCTGACATTACTCAAGTCTAGTACCTTCAGCAATCTGGTGTGTTTCTTATTTTGCTGCTGAATTTCCTCATCTGTAAAAGTCTTTCATTCTTTTGCTCCCTTCTTCCCTTCCTCCCTTCAGCACAGGCCACTGAGCACTTAGCCTAGACTGGGCACCATCCCAGACTCTGGGAAAGCAGCTAGCAACTTCCGTAATTCAGAGCTATTAGTTAGTGTGGGAGGCCAGTCTACGAGACATAAAAGTAGGGGCTAATGTTTCTTAGTCTTGTTGTTGTTCAGTTGCTCAGTCATGTCTGACTCTGTGACCCCATGGACTGCAGCATGCCAGGCTTCCCTGTCCTTCACTGTCTCCTGGAGTTTGCTCAAACTCAAGTCCACTGAGTCTGTGATGCTTTCCAACTACCTCCTCCTATGCTGCCCACTTCTCCTTTTGCCTTCAATCTTTCCCATCATCAGTGTCTTTTCCCATGTGTCAGCTCTTCACATTAGGTGGCCAAAGTATTGGAGCTTCAGCTTCAGCATCAGTCCTTCCAATGAATATTCAGGGTTGATTTCCTTTAGGATTGACTGGTTGATCTCCTTGCAGGCCAAGGGACTCTCAGTAGTCTAGTCTTTCTCAAAAACCAGTGTGTAAAGAAAGGGGTTTTGGCCCCAGAGGCCTGGGATAACCCTTGGTGACCATGAGGCTGGCCTGAGCAGGTCAAAGGGCCAGGCTGACAGTGGATGGCTTATCACTGGGGTGGGCCTTGTCCCCTGATTTCTTCTCAGGTGATCAAGAGCTGTGGACGTGGACAGCTGAAATGACGGGCCTGCGGAGAGATGAATTTAGTTTTGTTGGACACCACAGTTAGCCTTTGTTGAGTTTACAAAGAGGTGAAATGGCACAGAAGGGAGGCCTTGCTGTGGGGGCCTTGAGGGTGGGATTGTACAGTCTTGGGCAGTACCTGGGGTTTGGCTTTGACAGGACACCAGGATACCTGTTTTGTAATCACCTCCTAACTTGCCTATCTGCTCAGCAGGCTCTGAGCTGTTGATGACTAGGAATGCTATCTTGTTCTTTTTATCTCAAATGTCAAGATGGTTTCTGGCCTGCTTCATATTCATTGAGTATTTGTTAAACAATTGGGAGATCCTTAGTCTTGCAGTGTCTAGCAGCTGGCCTTTGTGAGGTACATTTAGAGTTTATGTGGACCAGGGGAACTGATTGAGGTCAAACCTGAATGATATGTACATACAGTGAGTGTATGTCCCAGATTTTTTGTAACAGACCCCATTTCAAATATTCTCTCCAATTTTTCCTCTAAGTACATTTTTATCTGTCAGGCTTAGTGCTCTTATATTTTGGTTTGGAAAATATGCACAGTGCAGCAAAGTCACTGACTTGTTATCTCACTGTGGCTGGACTATTGAGGTCTGTGTTCTCCTGGGTGTCAGAGACTTGAGACCCTGAATAAGTAATAAGAGGGCTGTATGGTGAGCACGGATGTAGCAGAGCTGTGGGTTTATTTAATTACTGTCTTTTCTGACCTATTTCTGTATGTGGGTATATCAGTCAGTCTTCTCCAGAGAAACAGAACCAGTAGGATGTATTTCAAAGAATTTGCTTACTCGACTGCAGGGGCTGGTAAGTCTGAAACATGTAGGAAAGGCCAGCAGGCTCAAACTCCTCGGCAGAAGCTAATGTTGCAGTCTGGAGAGAGAATTTCTTCTTCCTCAGGGAAAACTCAGTTTTGCTCTTAAGGTTTCAACTCAATGGATAAGGCTCACTCACATTATCAGGGGCCATTTCCTTTACTTAAGGTCAACTGATTGTGGATGTTAACTTCATCGACAAAATGCCTTCACAGCAACACCTAGATTAGTGTTGGGTTAAGTAACTGTGTGCTATAGCCTAGCCAGGTTAACAAAAAACTAAGCTGAAACTCCAATATTTTGGCCACCTGATGCGAAGAACTGACTCACTGGAAAAGATCCTGATGCTTGGAAAGATTGAAGGCAGAAGGAGAAGGGGATGACAGAGGATGAGATGGTTGGATGGCATCACCGACTCAATGGGCATGAGTTTGAGCAAGCTCTGGGAGTTGGTGATGGACAGGGAAGCCTGGTGTGCTGCAGTCCATGGAGTTGCAAAGAGTCAGACACCACTGAGTAACTGAACTGAACTGAACCATCATTGCAGGTGAAATATGAATTGCTCACAGTCTGTCCCAGAAGGATAATATAGAGGAACAATTGTGAGTTTGGGCAAATTCTGGCAAATGTGGGGGCAGGATTATCTGATAAACTGCTCTTCTCCTCCCCGAAGAGGGGCAGCCACAGCCTGTTGACCTGCTTATTAATCCCAGTGGGTTGTTAGCAAAATCTTTGAAGTATCCCCACAAGGAGACTGCTGCTGTAGCCCCAGGAGGGAGAAATGTTGGAGTAATACTCACCTTCCTTTCCCCCTTTCATGGGGAAGTGAAGTGAAGTGAAGTGAAAGTCACTCAGTTGTGTCTGACTCTTTGCGACACCACGGACTGAGCTCTTCAGTCCACAGAATTCTCCAGGCCAGAATACTGGAGTGGGTAGCCAGTCCCTTCTCCAGAGGATCTTCCCAACCCAGGAATCGAACTGGGGTCTCCCGCATTGCAGTTGGTTTAAAGAATCCAGTTCGATTCCTGGGTCGGGAAGATCCTTTGGAAAAGAGATAGGTTACCCACTCTAGTGTTCTTGGGCTTCCCTTGGGGCTCATTTGGTAAAGTATCCACCTGCAATTCAGGAGACCTGGGTTTGATCTCTGGGTTAGAAAGGTCCCCTGGAGAAGGGAAAGGCTACGCACTCCAGTATTTTGGCCTAGAGAATTCCATGGACTATGTAGTCCATGGGGTCACAAAGTTGAAAACCACTTTCACTTTCATGGGGAAAGGGGCCTTTCCCCTTTGATTTGATTGGTATTGGAAGAAGCATTTTGTTATGGGCCCTGAGCATCTCTAGGTGTTCTTTCTGTCTAAGCCATGAATGCAAGAGCCTGATTGCTCTTCATTCAGGCCATTACTCAGGATTGCTTTGGCAGTGAGCAACCTTGAGAAAGGAGGTAATGACTTTCCTGGGACAAAGAGGAGACTTGCCTCTACTTGCTATAAAAACGGTGAAACATCCAAGCTCTAACTTCTTCTCCTATAATAATCCTCTGCATATTCAGGGTCCATCTAGAAATACCTGCATTGTTCCCTTAGGATCTGGGGGGCAAGTAGTGTGAACATCATGCTGACACTCTGGCTATTGCATGTACTGTGAGTAATAAAGTTCTTTGTCTCTGATCTAGTCTTGTCTCGTATCTTCTTGCCAGCCTCCATGAAACTGTTGCAGGGGAGTTTGTTAGCTTGTTAGGATAAAAATCTCAGACCCTCTACAATTTTTTACAGTAAGAGGCCTTGATTCCCTATAGGCAACATGTATTTGTTTCACATTCCTAACCTTTCCTTCCTCCTCCAAATAGACCCGCAAAGAGGGTCTATTCTGGAGACCAAACTCTCCCTACTCCACAATCTCATTGCAAGAGTATATATAGTAAGAACTGTTTTGGCTTTCCAGCTCTGTCATTAAGAAAGCTGCTGTGTTGATTCCTGGTTGGGCTTTTCCCAAGTGGTTTAGAATGTGGAGGGACAATAGTGGAACATCTAGGTTCTTCTAGAAATCCCAACTTGTACTGAGTACCAGGCTCTATACTAGACGCTGAGAGTGCCACTGTGAAAAAGAAAGGTCCCTGCTGTATTGTAGCTGATAGTGTTAATGGGGGAAGGGAGCCTGAACAGATGTAAGAAGATAATGTGCAGTTTCAAGAGCAGCACAACATGACTGCCTGCAGATCACATCACTTTGTCTAACATTTTCTTCCTTTTGAGTTTGATTTCTCTGAAGCCACATTTAAATCATCCTAGTTGGATTTAGGTTATTCTTAGGTTTGTAAGTAATACATTTACAAACTATCTCTCGGGAAGTTATTTCTGCAGTGGTTAAGCTCATCATTATATATGTTGATTTGTATCAAATTCATAGACAGAGGGTGACATCGCTATAATTTTGGAGTAAATTATATTCTAACCATGCCTTGTAAAATAACTCAATCAACCATACAGAATTCAGTATTAAAACTTAAATTATAATGTGGATATTGAAATTATTTTAGATAAATAATGCATATACCAGATCATTTAATATAACCCTAAATTCTACCTTCATTATGTTTTTCAGCAAATAGACTCAGAGTAGAAATTGAGGAATCTATCTGTAAATCTACCCGTCTACTGTCAGTCACTGTGCTAGGTACCAGGAATATAGAGGTGGCTAAGAATAGATATTTCAAATACTCCAGTCTCCTAAAAGGACAAATGCAGTTCAGTCAGGCATATAGTGAAAATGACCAAATATTGCAGAAGTTTGACTGGTACTTATTAAGGCAAAAGCCCTCAGAGCTACAGCCAATCTTGGAGAATATAAGTTTTCTTCTTGTCTGTTTAAATGCAGGAATGAGCCTCTACATCCCTGTGTATGAGCTGATAATCTAAAAATAACCCGTCCCAATGTTATCCGTGATTTTTCCATAATACGTGTACATTTCTGAAATGAAATTTATAAAAGACAACATAATTCAATTTATAAACATTTACTGAGTTTCTACCATACACAAGGACCTATAGTAGGTTCCACGGGGGACATAAGACAAGATACACGCCCTTGAAGAATTTGCAGTCAAGTGAGGACATTCATTATTATCATAGACTTATGAATCTACTTGTCAGGCAAGGGTCTCCCCTTTCAACATCATGACTCCTTTATGACTTTTTGTGATGCTTCTATCAACAGTATGTTGGCTTTAGTGTCTTTGTATTAACCCAAATAACCAGTCAACATGTCTATATTGCAGGAAATGAATGAAAGGCTATAAGGGAGGATGAGGAGGAGATAGAGGAACTCACAGTAACACCTATTCTATAGTGGGCACTTTATGATTAATACATTCCCAGAAGAATCCAGGAAGTAGGTATTATTGTTCCTTCCCTTTTTTTTTTTTTTTTTTTAGCAGATGACAACATTAAAGCTCAAGCATTTCCTTAAACCCAGACAGCAAGCAGCAGACCTGGGATTTTTAGGTCTGTTTGATATCAAAGCCCAAGCTTTGTCTGCTACAGTTAACTCACAACCTTCCAAAAATGTATGTGTGTTTTCAGAAGCAAGCTAGCAAATAAACAAGCAAGCAAAAACGTACCTAACAAAAGAAAGAAAGCTGTGAATTTTGTGGCACTGGAGGTATTTACAGCAAACTGAATAAATATTGGCAGAGATACAGAGGGGGTTAAAGCATTGAGTCAGGGGTGAACAGAGTGATACCAAAATTCCTTTCTACTCTGGATTCAACTTCTATGAAAGCGTGAGCAGAATGTGCACCTATTTCCCTTTTCGTGAGATCCTCCACTACATGTGCTCTACCATGAATGCAAAGAGTCATCAGAGTAGATACTGGGAAAAACAAGGACCATGGCCCATATCACTACAGAGCTTATCAAGATGCGCAGCAGTTCATCCTGCTGAAAGTTTCGCTTGTGTTATGTGTATGTTTCCCATTTGTTCTATGGAAGAAGTTCCTACAAGTCAATCATGCCAGCTTTGGAGGAAAAAAATCTTTTAGCTTTGAAGAAGCTCCTTTCCCAAGGGGAAGGAGACAACTAGACCTTTTTTGATTTCAGATCCTGTTTTGGACTGAATGTTTGTCTCTTTGCAAATTCATATATTGAAACCCTAACTCACAGTGTGATGGTATTTGGAAGTGAGGCCTTTGGGAGGTAAATTAGATCAGGTCATGGAGGTGGGGGCAGGGGGCACAATGGGATTAGTGCTGTTAGAAGAAGAGGAGGAGAGAATAGAGCCCCTTCTCTCTTTCTTTCTCTGTGAGCATACCACAAGAAGGTGACCATCTGCAAGCCAGGGCTTGGGCCCTCACCAAGAACTGAATCTGCTGACATCTTGACCTTGGACTTCCCAGCCTCCAGAGCTGTGAGATGTAAATTTCCATGATTTAAGTCACCCGGTTTATGGTGCATTGTGTCACAGGCCACGTTGACTGAGACAGACCCCTTAAGGCTATTGTTCCAATCATTTTTAAGAGTTGGGCTGGTGGTCCTATTTGGGGAAACCTGTTTGGGGAGAGAGCTTGTGATAACATCCTTTGAGTTTCACAGATTGAAAGGTAGTGTGATTTTGGGGTATAGAGAGTGAAGTGAAGGTAGGGGAGCGGTGAGAATCTCTGGCACAGTGGCTGGGCAGCTGAGTCCTTGGAACATGGGTGTGCAGGACCAGAAATCACAGCGCATTGGGAGCTGCAACCTGGGAACCTGAGCTGCAGCCTCACTGGCTGAACTGAACTCTGCAGGAGTGTGGGATCTTTCTCCACGTTCTGAAGACCACGTTCAGTAGTACCACCAAATGGCAGTAAGCAACAGTGACAAGATGGACTGATTGGACACCAGAGACTCACTGTCCCAGTCTCTCTTTGGACTGTGAAAATCTCTAGTGTTTCTGCATTTTGTTTGTTTGCTTTTTGCTTGTTTGCTAAACTATTCATAGGAAGGAGGAGGCCCAGAAAGCAGGGCCAGAGCAGGGTAAATTTGAGTGAAAAAATCATTGCTGAGATTTGCAGCAGGAAATGGTGGAGCAGTCAGTCCCCCAGGGCCACCGGGTACCTCTCTTCTAAGTGGAGGAGACAAGCTGGGGCTGAGGGGAGCAGATACTTCCAGCCATACTCTGGTTCTTTGCAGTGGCTGGGCAGCCATAGTCTTAACAAAAAACTCGGCATCGTTATTACTCTTGGTCTCATAACTCCCAGACTTGACATCTCAATAACATAAGAAAGTTTTAGAGAGTGAAAGTGAAAGTGATAGTCACTCAGTCATGTCTAACTCTTTGCGACCTCATGGACATGGGATTCTTCAGGGAAGAATACTGGAGTGGGTTGCCATTTCCTTCTCCAGGGGATCTTCTTGACCTGGGGATAGAACCCAGGTCTCCTGCATTGCAGGCAAATTCTTTACCATCTGAGCCACCAGGGAAAGTTCTAGATGGAAGCCTTATTTAGATTCTGAAGGGTAGTTATACATGGAGGCATAGTGTTCAGATATTGGAGACTGGGGTATTTGGTACTTATAAACAGCAACAGCAATGACAACAAGAGAGAAATATAGATCTACGGGTTTAATATTTAACATTTGGGTTTTGTCATGACACAGATTTACAAAAAACAAATAACAACAATAACCCTGGCATGTGTGATGTGGTTGAGTGATGGATCTTTGAGAGCACCCCTAGACATTTCCCTGGAGTTTCAGGCAACAGAATGTCTCTGGGTACCTTGGGTATTTGTGTCCTGCAGTCCTATTTTTTGAGGAGCTGAGAGCAAATGCCAAGGGATAGGACTGGAGGAGACCTGTCTTTTTCCTTTACAGTTTATTAGTTACTCACTTCCTCTGGGTCAACCTCTGAGATTCACTCACGTCTGATAAGTGCTTACCAAACCTGAACAAGTATCCAGAGAAAGACCCTGGCACGGCAGCCCACTCCAGTCTTCTGGCCTGGAGAATCCCATGGACAGAGGAGCCTGGTGAGCTTCAGTTCATGAGACCGCAAAGAATCATGCAGGACTGAAGCAACAGAGCACACATGTACTTTTATCGTCATATCTAGGGGTGCTATCTCTGCTTTCCCAGAACTTTCCTTTACTTCCTCCCTGTGTTTGACTTTGTTTGCTTCCTTAGCACCAGGAATTACTTTCAGAGACCTGGGGAATCTGATCATGTGCTCTGAAAGTCCCCTCATTTAGAGAAGGGTCTGGTGTTTATTTAATCTTTACCAGCCAAGGGTCTGATGGCTACTTGGTGAAATCCTGGCCAGCTTTGGAGAAGGAGGCCTGAAAGGGACTTTGAAGATTCTGAAGATAAACACTTTCCTTCTGTTCTGGTCCTCCCCTTACCTTCATCATATATGTCACCAACTCTTACTCCAAAGCCATCGCTGCCTCTTCTTCCCTCTGCCTCCTTCCATGCTTCTCTCATTTCTCCCCTGAGTGACTGACAGCATTGTAAATAATTTTCCTGTATTCAAATTCTTACTGTTCTTGTCCATTCTCTGAACAGCTACCCAGGAACTTCTAAAGTACACATCTGTTCATGACATTCTCTCGTTTGAGAACGCTCACTGGTTCCCTATCACTCATAGAGTACTTTGGATTTCACTCCTTCTCCCTGAAGTACCCATCCTCTTTTTCCTTTCTGGAAAAGAATTAATCATTTATCACCTCCTCTGTGAAGCTGTCCAAGATTCCTTTGGGCGGGGTTACTGCCTTTTTTGCTGTTGCTGTTCAGTCACTAAATCATGTCTGACTCTGCAACCCCATGGATTGCAGCATGTCAGGCTTCCCTGTCCTCCACTATCTCCCAGAGTTTCCCCAAATTCACGTCCACTGAGTCAGTGATGGTAACCATCTCATCCTCATCCTCTCCCTCTGTGCTTCTCCTCCTGCCTTCCATCTTCCCAGCATCAGGGTCTTTTCCAATGAGTTGGCTCTTCACATAGGGGGCCAAAATATTGGAGCTTCAGCCTTAGCAACAATCCTTCAAATGATTATTTAAGATTGATTTCCTTTAGGATTGACTGGTTTGGCCTCCTTGCAGTCCAAGGGACTCTCAAGGGTCTTCTCCAGCACCACAATTCAAAAGCATCAATTCTTTGGCACTCAGCCTTCTTTATGGTCCAACTCTCACACCTGTACAAGACTACTGGAAAAACCATAGCTTTGACTATACAGACCTTTGTCAGCAAAGTAATATCTCTGTTTTTTTCTATGTTTTAATATTTCTGGTGTTTAATATCTTATCTACCTAGACAAGAAGTTTTTCTTCCAAGGAGCAAGTGTCTTTTAGTTTCATGGCTGCAGTCACCATCTGCAGTGATTTTGGAGCCCAAGAAAATAAAATC
Organism: Bos indicus x Bos taurus; assembly: GCF_003369695.1. Classification (NCBI taxonomy): domain Eukaryota; kingdom Metazoa; phylum Chordata; class Mammalia; order Artiodactyla; family Bovidae; genus Bos; species Bos indicus x Bos taurus. The sequence continues at coordinate 45,765,596 of NC_040085.1, forward strand.
TGTCACTGCTTCCACTTATTCCCCTTCTATTTGCCATGATGTAATGGGACTGGATGCCATGATCTTAGACATTTATTCTTTAAAAAAAATGAGAAGAAATAATTTCACTTGTTCATTGATTTTTCAATTAACTCATGGGCACAGTTTAAAATTAGTCCCATTTACAAACTTAGTTAATTACATTCCCTTAAACGTCTTCAACCATGTTTATCAATTTAATATGTTTTCTTTTTAAACACTTCAAATGCCTGGCAGGGTACACTTACAATATTAATAAGCAAAACCCTCTTAAGCATTTAAATTACTCTTGTATCCAATAAATGAATAATTATAGTAAATCAAGTTCTACTAGACATGACACAGCTATTTATAGACTTAAAATTCTCTTGTACATTTCTGCTAAAAATTAAAAGTGTCAGATTCTCTCAGATATGACAAACACTTTCAGGGTTGTTTTTAATTGTCCAGTGTGGAAGTGATACTTGCATTCCATGCTTAACTTGCAAGGATGTTGTGAAGACATAGCACTCGGATGATACAAACAAGCTGTGAAAAAAATTAAGATGCAGTTTTCATACCAGGAGAAAGCTAACCTCTGTCAAGGACACACTTGAACCATGTCTTAAAAGGTGAGGATGAGTTTTCTTGTTTTCTTTTCCTTCCCCACATGAAAACTCACTTTGAAAAAGAGCAGATAATTTAGATGAAGTTCAAATGACTAGTAGAGACCTTCTGTGCCTTCTCTTTCAGAGGCATGATACTGATATCATAGCTAAATCTCTTTTTAAAAAAGTATAGTTGGTTTACAATGTTTCAGGTGTACATTGAAGTTATTTAGCCATATATACCTTGTTTATCTATTTTGTATATAGTAGTGAGTATCTGTTAATTCCAATTTTCCTACCCCCCACTTTCCCATTTGGTAACTGTAAGTTTGTTTTCTATGTCTGTGAGTCTATTTCTGTTTTGTAAACAAGTTAATTTGTATAGATTCCACATATAAGTGATGTCATATGATATTTTTCTTTATCTGATTTACTTCACTTAATATGGTATCTCTAGCTCCATCCATATTGTTGTGAATGCCATTATTTCTTTTTTATGGCTGAATAATATTCCAATGTGGATGCATGTGGGTGTGTGCATAGACACAGATACATATATGTATATATACCACTACTTTTTTAAAATTAATTAATTTATTTTAATTGGAGGCTAATTGCTTTACAATATTGTAGTGGATTTTGCCATACATTGACATGAATCAGCCATGGGTGTACATATGTTTCCCATCCTGAACCCCTCTCCCACCTCCCTCCCCATCTCATCCCTCAGGGTTGTCCCAGTGCACCAGCTTTGAGTGCCCTGTTTCATTCATTGAACTTGGACTGGTGATCTATTTCACATATGATAATATACATGTTTCAATGCTATTCTCTCAAATCATCCCACCCTCACCTTCTTTCACAGAGAGTTTTCCCAGCACCACTTGTTAAAGACATTGTCTTTTCTCCGTTGTATATTCTTGCCTCCTTTGTCAAAGATAAGGTGTCCATAGGTGCGTGGATTTATCCTTGGACTTTCTATTTTGTTCCATTGATCTATATTTCTGTCTTTGTGCCAGTACCATACTGTCTTGATGACTGTAGCTTTGTAGTATAGTCTGAAGTCAGGCAGGTTGATTCCTCCAGTTCCATTCTTCTTCCTCAAGATTGCTTTGGCTATTTGAGGTTTTTTGTATTTCCATACAAATTGTGAAATTATTTGTTTTAGTTTTGTGAAAAATACCATTGGTAGCTTGATAGGGATTGCATTGAAACTATAGATTGCTTTGGGTAGTATACTCATTTTCACTTCATGATTCTTCTGATTCATGAACATGGTATACTTCTCCATCTATTTGTGTAATCTTTGATTTCTTTCATCAGTGTTTTATAGTTTTCTATATATAGGTCTTTTGTTTCTTTAAGCAGATTTATTCCTAAGTATTTTATTCTTTTCATTACAATGATGACTGGAATTGTTTCCTTAATTTCTCTTTTTGTTTTCTCATTGTTAGTGTATAGGAATGGAAGGGATTTCTGTGTGTTAATTTTATATTCTACAGCTTTTCTATATTCACTGATTAGCTCTAGTAATTTTCTGGTGGTGTCTTTAAGGTTTTCTATGTGGAGGATCATGTCATCTGCAAATAGTTAGAGTTTTGCTTCTTCTTTTCCAATCTGGATTCCTTTTATTTCTTTTTCTTCTCTGATTGTTGTGGCTAAAACTTCCAAAACTGTGACTAGTAGTGGTGAGAGTGGGTGCCCTTGTTCCTGACTTTAGGGGAAATGCTTTCAATTTTTCACCATTGAGGATAGTGTTTGCTGTGGGTTTATCATATACGGCTTTTATTATGTTGAGGTACATTCCTTCTATGCCTGCTTTCTGATACAATGGACCAGTTAGACCTAATTGATATCTATAGGACATTTCACCCCAAAACAATGAATTTCACCTTTTTCTCAAGTGCACATGGGACATCCTGGGTCATAAATCTAGTCTTGGTAAATTCAAAAAATTGAAATCATTTCAAGCATCTTTTCTGATCACAATGTGGTAAGATTATGGGAATACCAGACCACCTGACCTGCCTCTTGAGAAATCTGTATGCAGGTCAGGTAGCAACAGTTAGAACTGGACATGGAACAACAAACTGGTTCCAAATAGGAAAAGGAGTACGTCAAGGCTGTATATTGTGACCCTGCTTATTTAACTTATATGCAGAGTACATCATGAGAAACACTGGGCTGGAAGAAGCACAAGCTGGAATCAAGATTGCCGGGAGAAATATCAATAACCTCAGATATGCAGATGACACCACCCTTATGGCAGAAAGTGAAGAGGAACTCAAAAGCCTCTTGATGAAAGTGAAAGTGGAGAGTGAAAAAGTTGGCTTAAAGCTCAACATTCAGAAAACGAAGATCATGGCATCCGGTCCCACCACTTCATGGGAAATAGATGGGGAAACAGTGGAAACAGTGTCAGACTTTATTTTTCTGGGCTCCAAAATTACTGCAGATGGTGACTGCAGCCATGAAATTACAAGATGCTTACTCCTTGGAAGGAAAATTATGTCCAACCTACATAGCATATTGAAAAGCAGAGACATTACTTTGCCAACAAAGGTCCGTCTAGTCAAGGCTATGGTTTTTCCTGTGGTCATGTATGGATGTGAGAGTTGGACTGTGAAGAAGGCTGAGCGCCAAAGAATTGATGCTTTTGAACTGTGGTGTTGGAGAAGACTCTTGAGAGTCCCTTGGACTGCAAGGAGATCCAACCAGTCCATTCTGAAGGAGATCAGCCCTGGGATTTCTTTGGAAGGAATGATGCGAAAGCTGAAACTCCAGTACTTTGGCCACCTCATGTGAAGAGTTGACTCATTGGAAAAGACTCTGATGCTGGGAGGGATTGGGGGCAGGAGGAGAAGGGGACGACAGAGGATGAGATGGCTGGATGGTATCACTGACTCAATGGATGTGAGTCTGGGTGAACTCCGGGAGTTGGTGATGGACAGGGAGGCCTGGCATGCTGCGATTGCGATTCATGGGGTCGCAAAGAGTTGGACACGACTGAGCGACTGAACTGAACTGAACAGGAAAAAAACTATTAAAAATACAAACATATGGAGGCTAATCAATATGCTTCTGAATAACCAACAAATCACAGAAGAAGTCAAAAAAGAAATCAAAGTATGCATAGAAACAAATGAAAATGAAAACTTAACAACCCAAAACCTATGAGATTCAACAAAAGCAGTGCTAAGGGGAAGGTTCATAGCAATACAAGCTTACATCAAGAAACAAGAGAAAAATCAAATAAATAACCTAACTTTACACCTAAAGCAACTAGAAAAAGAAGAAATGAAGACCCCAGGGTTAGTAAAAGGAAAGAAATAATAAAAATTAGGGCAGAAATAAATGAAAAAGAAACAAAGGAGACCATAGCAAAAATAAACAAAACTAAAAGCTGGTTCTTTGTGAAGATAAATAAAATAGACAAACCATTAGCCAGACTCACCAAGAAAAAAAGGAAGAAAAATCAAATAAACAAAATTAGAAATGAAAATGGAGAAATGACAACAGACAATACAGAAATACAAAGGATCATAAGAGATTACTATCAGCAACTATATGCCAATAAAATGGACAACTTAGAAGAAATGAACAAATTCTTAGGAAAGTATAACCTTCCAAAACTGAACCAGGAAGAAATAGAAAATCTTAACAGACATATCACAGACACAGAAATTGAAACTGTAACCAAAAATCTTCCAATAAGTAAAATCCCAGGACCAGATGGCTTCACAGGTGAATTCTACCAAAAATTTAGAGAAGAGAAGAGTTGAAATCTATCCTACTCAAACTTTTCCAGAAAATTGCAGAGGAAGGTAAACTGCCGAACTCAATGACGCCACCATCACTCTAATACCAAAAATAGACAAAGATGCCACGAAAAAAGAAAACTACAGGCCAATGTCACTGATGAACATAGATGCAAAAATCCTCAACAAAATTCTAGCAAATAGAATCTAACAGCATATTAAAAAGATCATACATCATCACCAAGTGGGCTTTATCCCAGGGATGCAAGGATTCTTCAGTATTCACAAATCAATCAACGTAACACACCACATTAACAAATTTAAAGTTAAAAACCATATGATTGTCTCAATAGATGCAGAGAAAGCCTTTGACAAAATTCAACATCCATTTATGATAAAAACCCACTACTACTTCTTTATCCATTCATCTGTTGATGGATATTTAGGTTGCTTCTGTGTCTCGGCTGTTGTCAGTAGTGCTGCCATGAACTTTGGGGTACATGTATGTTTTTGAATTAAAGATTTCTTTGGATATATGCCCGGGGGGGGATGGTAATTCTATGTTTGGCTTTTTAAGGAACCCCAGGTCTCTCCTAATCAGGACGTTCATCTATCTTTGGCAGAGGAGAGTCAGTGAGCTTTCCAGTCCTGGGAGGCTGGCACAGCTATTACATGTGTTTGCAGGACCAGTGAATGAAATCATAGCCAACAGGTAGTTGCATACATTGCCAACTCCACTCTGTCAGCTTTTCTCCCACAGTCCACATATAAGGTAGAAGAAGGATAAGGAGGGTTAGCAGGAGCAGCAGCAATGGATGAACACTGCACACGTCTTGGGAAAGCTGTGGGGTCTGGATGTTTAGCAAAGCCCCCAGTGTACTTACCTTTTGCTCCAGAGGGCGAAGAGCAGGGGCATCCTCTCAGGTCCTGGTAGGAGTGTATAGGGAGCCTCCTTCAGACAGTCTTGCTTTCTGGGAGAGCGGTATCAACCTCCCTTCTGCAGTCTGGGCAGATGTCTGCTAGGCATCAGTTTCCACCGGGCAGTTCAGCCAGCAGTTCCGTCTCCTGGAAGCACTGACGCCTTCCTACTGTATATGATGTGGTGAACACCTCGATCCCTGAGCTGTGAGGGTGGAGACGGACCTACACTGTGCACTGCCTCTTAGCTGGCAGTTTGTTGGCTGGGCCAGCGATGCACTGGACTCAGATCTGGCTTCAGGAGGATGACTTGGATGCCTCAACCAATATTTGGCTGAACAGAAGAGCTGGTGAGCCGTGGATTTGGGGATGGCAATCCTTTGGCATGACTGAGACTCCCTGCCTAGAGGGTGACCAGCTTTAATTTCAGCCCCTGATGCTGGTCTGCTGGCCAAGTGGGAAGTCCTGCCTCTTCCCTTCCCTTGTCTTTCTCCCCCTTTGCTTTGGGGTCTGGGGTGGTTATGCTGCCCATGGGATGGGCCACTGTGGCTAGGCACTTCTAACTCAGTGCCCCTCTGCACCAGCTGACTTGGGAGCTAGAGCTCATCAGAGATCCAAGGACGTTCCCTCAGCCTAACTCACCTACTTCCCAGGAGGAGGCCAAGAGCCATGAGTTAAAATCACTCAGTAAATTCACTGTCCAGATATGAGGCCAGAACTGGAATCAGGTCTTCTACATTCTGAGTTCTCCCCTTTATACCACCCTGTGTCTTTACCAACCAGTCATCCACAAACAGCATCAGGGACCTACTGGATGCAAGCATGGTGGTAGACAAAGGGAAGGACAGAAAAGACAAGGTCCAGTTCACAGCAGCGTGGGGAAGTTCCCAGCAACAGGTCTGGGCCAGTGCTGAGAGTTCAGGGTGGTCAGAGTGGAGGGGGAAGGGGAAGAGAGAAAAGAGAGGGGAGCAGGGGTTGGTGGGAAGAGAGAGAGGATGGGAGGGAGAGGAGGGTGGAGGGGCAGAGAGAGGGATTGAGAGAGACATATACACACACACAGAAAGAGAAAGAGACAAGAGACAGACACAGAGAAAGAGAAGGGAGAGAGGAAGCTTGCCTACCAGGTGGTCACGGAGAGAGGATGCAGTTTACCATTCAGGCAGGCAGCAAGGATGGGATGAGCAGGACCTGGGCTGGGTGCAGGAAAGAAATATACATGCTCCCCATGTTCACACAGTCTGACTGGAGAGACAGAGCAGTGAACAGTGATCACAGTGAGTTTGGCGGTCCTACTGTAGAGCAGAACATGGGTGCTGTAGGGGAGAGAGTGTGCTCTAGAGAGAGAGTGACGGACCCACTGTGGGGGTGCGAGATGGAAGTGGTAGTGGAGCACAAGGTGGAGCACAAGGGCTGGTGGGCCTGAGGGGAGGATACCATGAGGTCCCCAGTGTCTCCAACTCAGGTTCACTCACGCTCACTTACCAGCCTTTAGGAACTGCTGGTTTAAACCAAATCTAAAGGTTATTGCTCTTTATAGTCACTGACTTTTCTTCTGGGGCTTCCCTGGTGGCTCAGAGAGTAAAGCTTCTGCCTGCAATGCGGGAGGCCTGGGTCCGATCCCTGGGTCAGGCAGATCCCCTGGAGGAGGAAATGGCACCCCACTCCAGTACTCTTGCCTGGAAAATCCCATGGACAGAGAAGCCTGGTAGGCTGCAGTCCATGGGGTCGCAAAGAGTCGAACATGACTGAGCAACTTCACTTTCACTTTTCTTCTGTTTGGGCATTTATAGAAGTTTTGTGATGAGGCTTGTTTGTGGTGGTTGGTCTCCACATTTTCACATCAAGAGATGCTGGTCATTTCTTTTTTTTTTTTTTTTGAAGGGGACAAACCAGAACCAGAAACATTGTCCCTCTGAGGCCTGAGACAAGGAAGACAGAGCCCATTGGTCTGTTAACCACTGGAGGTGAATCCCATGGGGAAAACTCTGTAATTTTGGATAGTAAAAATGAATGGTGTTATGGAGCAACTGTTAACATACGCTGCAAGATGTATATGATTCCCTGGGGCCAGATAAGTAAACATTCTTCCAACTTAAGCTGCAGAAGATAGGCAATTTCACAAAGAGAGAAATTCTCCGTTTATATGAGATGACTATGTGAAAGCAGGAAATAGCGGGTGCAGGATGCGGTAGCCTCTACCGAAGGCTTGTGCACCATATCTGTGGGGCAGGTAACTGGAGTTGCAGACCTGGGAAAGGGGACTGGGCAATGAATGAGCCCCTGCTGGAGGGAAAGGTCAAAGTCTTACCTTTCTGAGAGCAGAGAGGAGAGAGACAGAAATAGTTCTTGGAGATAAGCTTCAAGAGCACTGAACATGCTGGGCACACTCAATTCTAGATTAAGCTGAATTAGAAGGAGGCCTGTGCTGGATCAACTACTCAAAAGTCAAATGAGACTGAGTGAGTGGATGAAATGAGGCACTCTTATGGGTTGAATTGTGTTCCTCCAGAAAAAGATAATATTGAAATTCTTACCCCCAGTACCTCAGAATGCAACCTTATTTGGAAAGTAGAGTCTTTTTGGAGGTAATTAGGTTAAAAAGAGGTCTTGAGTGTGGACCTATGGTCTTGGACCATAATCCAAAATATCAGACATCGCCAGGAGCTGGGGGAGAGGCATGGAACAGCCTCAGAAAGAAGCAACCCCGATGACACTTTGATCCTGGACTTCTGGCCTCCAGGACTGTGAGACAATACATTTTCATTGTTTAAGCCAGCTAGTTTGTGGTACTTTGTCACAGCTGTCTTAGTAAACTAATACAACTAATATAGTCCCTTATCTTTTTTATTCTGGAGCAAATTTCTGTGAGGACAGGGGCCTTGTCCTGTTCATTGTGCATTTCCACTGCTTGGCACAGAGTAGGTGCTCAACAAATATTGGCTGGCTGAGCAGTCCCTTGTGGGACTGAGGTCATTTGTCCGAGGGCACACAGAGTGATGGCGATGGTGATGGACTCGTTTGCCAAGCACCTGCTGTGCAGATGTGGTGCTTAGTGTTTATGAAGATTATCTCAAGTCCACAGCATAACAACCTGAGAGGTAGGTGGTTCAGTTCAGTTCAGTCGCTCAGTTGTGTCTGACTCTTTGTGAACCCATGGACTGTAGCACAGCAGGCTTCCCTGTCCATCACCAACTCCCGAAGCTTGCTCAAAGTCATGTCCATTGAGTCGCTGATGCCATCTGACCATCTCATCCTCTGTCATCCCCTTCTCCTCCCGCCTTCAATCTTTCCCAGCATCAGAGTCTTTTCCAATGAGTCAGTTCTTCCCATCAGGCGGCCAAAGTATGGGAGCTTCAGCTTCAGCATCAGTCCTTCCAATGAATATTCAGGACTGATTTCCTTTAGGATGGACTGGTTGGATCTCCTTGCAGTTCAAGGGACCCTCAGGAGTCTTCTCCAACACCACAGTTCTCAAATTGTGAACTCAATTCTTTAGTGCTCAGCTTTCTTTATAGTCCAACTCACATCTGTACATGACTATTGGAAAAACCATAGCTTTGACTAGACAGATCTTTGTTGGCAAAGTAATGTCTCTGCTTTTTAATATGCTGTCTAAGTTTGTCATAGTTTTTCTTCCAAGGAGCAAGGGTCTTTTAATTTCATGACTGTAGTCACCATCTGCAGTGATTTTGGAGCCCAAGAAAATAAAGTCTGTCACTGTTTCCACTGATTCTCCATCTATTTGCCATGAAGTGATGGGACTGGATGCCATGATCTTAGTTTTCTGAATGTTGAGTTTTAAGCCAGCTTTTTCTCTGAGAGGTAGGTAGAGGGAGGTCTTATTTTTCCTTATGTGACACATGTGAAAATGGAGGCTGAGGGAGCTTAAGAAAAGTGTCCAAAGTAACAGCTAGGAGGAGGTGGACTTGGGATTGTAGATCAGGCCTGCCTGACTCCCAAGTCCTTGATCTCATCACTAGCCAGGGCATAAGTGGGGACCAGGTAGGGAGTTGGACCAGAGTCACCTGGGGACCTACATGTGGTCATGATGATATTGCTGTTACCTAGCACAGTGCCTGGCACATAACTTCTGCAATGGGTGTTTGTGGAAACAGTGTAATGATAGGCCTGTTAGGGCCAGGATGGTACATTCCAGGGAAAGGGCGTCAGTAGAATGACCTTGCCTCCTTATACAGACAGAACATCAGGGAACATGTGGGGAGTGGGCTTCCTAGCTGAGATAGTAGCCTTATTAGAATGGGGTAACCTTGTAGATTCTGTGGCTGGGGTTTGCTTGGAATCTTTTGGTTTGCTTGGAACTGCTGATCTTGCTCTTGCTGAGCTCCTAAGTGGGGTCTTTGGAGCTATCCAGATTTACATCCCTTAATCTTGTGGTTGTTATTACTATTACTGTTATGGTCTCCAGCTGTACTTCTAGAATATTCTCAGGTGCATAATGCTCTGGGGAGTCTGTTTAAAATGCACTTTCCTAGGCTTTCCATTGCAAATCTTGATTCAGCACATCTGGGGAAGGACTCAGAAATCTACCCATAGGAGACTCTGGTGCAGCTGATCAGAGGGTCACACATGAAAAACAGTTTCCTGAATTTCCTTGTCTGTGGCATGTGGAAGTTAGATGAGCTCTGGGGTATCCTTCAGTTAGAAAGCTCTAGAATTCTTTCCAATGCTGTGAAATACAAGCACAAGGTACTTGCATTTCTTCTTCTTCTTCTTTTTTTTTTTTTCTAAATACTTATTTATGTATTTATTTGGGGCTTCCCAGGTAGCTCAGTGGTAAAGAATCCATCTGCCAATGCAGGAGATGAAGGAGACACAGAAGAACTCAGGTTTGATCCCCGGGTTGGGAAGATCCCCTGGAGGAGGGAATGGCAACCAACTCCAGAATTCCTGCCTGGGAAATCCCATGGACAGAGGAGCCTGGTGGGTTACAATCCATGGGGTCATAACGAGTTGGACACAACTGAGCTACTGAGCACGCACGTGTACATGTATTTATTTGGCTGTGCTGGGTTGTAGTTGTGGCATGTGGGATCTTCGATCTTTATTGTGGCATGTGAGACTTTTTTTTTAAGTTGCAGCACGTGGGATCTAGTTCTCAGGCCCCCTACATTGGGAGTGAGGAGTCTTACCCACTGGACCATCAGGGAAGCCCTGGATGCTTGTATTTCTGATGTTAAACCTTCAGTTCTGATCCTGACCTTGACTGTTCGCCTGCTTCAGGAAGTTGTACATTGCACTTGCTCCCATGTTTACCTGGTTCCAGGCACACACGAGCATCACTGCTCCCAAAGCAGGAGGGAAGCTGATGAACAGGAAAGGACGAGGGCCCCCAGTCTAGCTCAGTGTGTCTCCCTCCAGCTGCACCTACAGATCAAAGGGATGCTAATACGGGGAACGTGCATAGTTTTCAGACTCTGGCTCCCTGGGTGGGTGCTTTCTTTTATGTCATGAAATAACATGAAAAGAGGAAGCCCATGCCTTTGCATTGGCGTCCTGTGGGGGAAAGTCCCAGAGATGTGAGATCTTGTACAGCGCCCTCCCACGTGATGTGAGATGAGGGAAAGAGGGGATGCAGTGTTGGCCCTTCCTGGGAGGACAAGTGACACGGAAGGTGATGCAGGCACCTCGGGTCCCGCAGCCCACAAAAGGCCTCTGTGCCGTGGGTGTGCCCATAGGCTAAGTGGTACCATAAAGAGCAGGCCTCTTGATGCTTTGGGCAGCCTGAGGCTTCAGTTTCCTGTCACAAAGAAATACTGGGGTGGTGTGAACTCTCCATGAATAACAAGATCATCACCAGTTGTCCTGGGGCTGACATCTGTGGAACAAGCCTCCAGCTTACTCTGGTTAAGTTAACAAGCTTGGCTCTGCTCTGCCAGTGTTCTCAGAACAACAGAGTCACATACAGATGACTGTCAGAGGCTTTCTGCAGAGTGTGTGGTGTGGGGTGTGTGTGTGTGTGTGTGTGTGTGTGTGTTTGCATGTACTGTATGTGTGGTGTGTGTGTGTATGGTATGTGTAGTATGCATGTGTGATATGTGTGTGGTGTGTGGTAGGTGTGTGTGGAGAATGTGTGGTGTGTGTGTGTGTGATGTGTGTGTGTGTGTGTATGTGTAGTTGGTGTGTCTGTGGTATACTTGTGAGTGTGTGCGCAGTGTCCTGGTGTTCTAGGCAAGAGAAAATCTTGGCCCTGGATTCTGGGACTTCAGAGAGCTCCTAGAACCTCACTGGTGACTCATTTTTTTTTAAAGAACAAATCCCTTATTATAACCCATAAAATATCATTCAGAATGTACCCTTCCATCCTCATTTCCAGCATAACTCCCCACCGCCTTGCTATAGACCTGCCTTCACATGTAGGATCTGGGGGCTGTGCTTACAATTTTGCTTATGTAATTTCTCCTGTCTGAGAACTCCATGAGGGTGCATTGCCGTTTTGTTTTTTGTTCCAGGTTAAAGAGAACTCATGGAGAAGGCAATGGCCCCCACTCCAGTACTCTTGCCTGGAAAATCCCATAGGCGGAGGAGCCTGGTAGGCTGCAGTCCATGGGGTCACTAGGAGTCAGACACGACTGAGCGACTTCACTTTCACTTTTCACTTTCATGCATTGGAGAAGGAAATGGCAACCCACTCCAGTGTTCTTGCCTGGAGAATCCCAGGAACAGGGGAGCCTGGTGGTCTGCTGTCTATGGGGTCACACAGAGTTGGACACCACTGAAGCGACTTAGCAAAGAGAACTCAAGAGCTTCTATACTTGTCATTACTGCCCAAGAAAGATCTCCAGTGCTTATGGAGAATAGAAGGCAGATGCAACAGCACTGGCCTTTCTAGTGGTCTGTGCATCACCATTTATTCCTGTTAAGGACTGACACTGATACCAGTATCAACATGGACACCAATATGAGAATGGATACTAATGTGAATACAAATATAAATACCAGTGTTAATGTGAATGTGAATACAAATAGCGATACGAATAGCAGTAGTAATTCCAGTACAAATACCAATAAGAACATTGATATGAATACTAATACTAGTGTTAGTCCATTTATTCCTCAGGGCTCTCTAAGGCTTAGACGAGCCATTGTTCACAAAAGCCATATTTGGATTTTTGTATTGTAATATTTGGGTCTCCTTAATGTCTCAGGGGTTTTCCGGGTGGCTCAGTGGTAAAAATCCATCTGCAATGCAGGAGATGCAGCTTCAATCTCTGGGTCACGAAGATCCCCTGGAGAAGGAAATGGCAACCCACTCCAGTATTCTTGCCTGGGAAATCCCATGGACAGAGGAGCCTGGCGGGCTACAGTCCATGCAGTCCCAAAAAAGTTGGACATGACTTAGCTACTCAACAATGATGACATCTCAGAATCATCTTCTTTGATGAGCACCCTGTGTAAATCCTTAAGTGCCCACCTTTCTCTTCCCAGTAGGATAAGCCAGTACTCATGAGAGGGAACCACTTTGGAGCTAGGAAGGGCAGGAGAAAAGAACAAGATGACTCTGCAGCTGGAACCCCTGGCTCCTGTGGGGTGAAGAGCAAGTCCCCTCCTTGCCCACGTGAGGTTGGGGAGGTCTCAGAGCCCCTGATCCCTACCTCCATCATCCTGGGGTGGGGGAGGTGGTGAAGGTGTTACCAGGCCAGAGGTGAGGAGCTGGAGGGGACATCTCTACCTCCCCAGATCCTACAGAAGAGGGTCTGGAGCAAGGCCCTAGCCACAGATGTGGCTCTTGTGTTACATCTGCTCCTGGCAGGCAGGGCCTTCCAGATCAGGTTCTTCCCATTTGTCAGAGAAAAGGACAAACCACACATGACAGAACTCGCTTCTCAGGCTGGCAGGGAGAAGCAGTGGGGAGTGCAGAGCAGGCAGAAGGGTGGAATCTGTGGCTGAACTTGTCAGTGTGTTTCGCCCAGTCCGGTGGGTTTGGAGTGTGGTTTTCCTACTTCACATGAGGGTGGAGGTTTATAGCTCTTCAAACATTGCCTTTACAGTCTGTTGTCAGCAGCAGACATCGTTTACCTGATAAGAAGCTCTGCTCAGGACTGCCGCTGCCCCTCACCTTCTTCTCGGGGCATGGCATTCTCTTGCAGGTCTTGTACTCTGTGGGTTTGCTCATGGAGTAAGCTCTGCTGGGCAAGGTGTCCTGGTGCATGGCCAGAGACCAGAGGGGGCAGGGTTCACTTTCCATTGTAAGAAGCTGAAGCGGCCTCAACTATCTCCAACCCCCAGTTTTGGCTTCTGCTCTAACCACTTACTCAACTTCTCTCAGCTTCATTCATATTCTTTGTCTGTAAAGCAGAGCCAGTACACCTGCTTATCTTCCTCAGTGAGTGGTGCTGAGGAGTCCAGGAGATGATGCAGGTAAATAGGAAAGTGTCTCAGAAAATTATAGCTCTTCCTCTTATGATTATGATCTTCCATCTAAGCAAGGGTTTCTGTTCAGTGGACCCATCTTTTTGGCTCCGTCTGACCCTCCCCATTCTGCAGTTCCTCTAAGAATACCACCTCTCCTGGGTGGAGAGTGAAGGCAAGGCTCCACATGTTTCTGACCGGGGCTGAAGATTCACAGAACAGAAACTGGGTTATACTTAGGGTGTCCTGAGAATTTCTCAGGTTCTCTTTCAAGCACAGGCAGGTGTGAGGATCTCAGAGCAGAAAGTAGAAAGAGGATCCTTAGGGAACAGTGATGAGATGAAAGCTGAAGGGGAGAGCAAAGCTGGGCTAACACTGCCAGGTAGCTGGTGGGGGTCAGTGGAGACATCAGGCAGAAGGAGCGTCTAAAGAGGCAGGTGGCTTGGGATGCGGCAGAGGGCGGGGGAAGGTTCTTGAAGGCAGCAGGCAGGGAGAGCAGGTGGGCAAACAGCAAGGGAAGCGGCCCCCGGGAAGCACCTAACCTGGCATAGTGCCTGTCTGCCCAGGATTGAGAGTTGGTGGTGGGTGGTAAGGGATGCCTCAGCCTTGCTCTCTAGGGGCTGTTCCATGGTTGGTTGGTGAGAGGGTGGGTGGATATACTGGGGAGTGGGTCTAGTCACCTCTCTCTTCTCTAAGCATCTCTGAATGAAGGTGTAGCCTCTTCTAGCTGGCCTCCACCTGAGCCTAAATCACCCGGAACAGGGCTTCCTTCTTTTTTGGTTAAGCTCTTGAAGGAGCAATATGTTTTCTCCATGCAACAAAAGGCTGAGAAACAGCAATTCTGCAAGTTTCTTCACACACTCACTGGAGTAGATGCACTTCTCTGAAAGTCTCTGCTAGAACACTTGCAGGCTTCATTTGTCCAGGAGCTTGGCTGAATTTCCCCCCATCAAGTTAGAAGTTGCTTTCCAAGCAAATCTGCCCAAGCAAATCTTCTTTGTAGATGATTGAGTAGAAGGTAATTCTTTTTTAAAAATAAACTTTTAATTTTATATTAGAGTACAGCTGATTAACAATGCTGTGATAATTTCAGGTGGACAGCAAAGGGACTCAAGCATACATACATGTGGATCCATTCTCCCCTACACCCCCTTCCCATCCAGTCTGCCACATAACATTGAGCAGAGCTCCCTGTGATATACAGTAGGTCCTTGTTGGTTATATATTTTAAATATAGCAGCGTATACATGTTGATCTCAAATTCCTTAATTATCCCTCCCCTCTCCTTCCCTCTAGCAGCCGTAAGTTCCTTCTCTACGTCTGTGAGTCTGTTTCTGTTTTGTAAACAAGTAGAAGGGAATTCTTGAGGGCTCAGATGTCTGCAGGGTTATAGGGTAGAGCCTGGTAACAACTTGTAAATCTTACAGAAACTTTCCTACCTAGTCTTCCACAGCCATATCTTGGAGATATTTTGGAGTTGGTTCCAGACAACTGGATTAAGGCAAATATCACAATAAAGTGAGTCACACAAATTTTCCAGTTTCCCAGTGCCTATAAATATTATGTTTATACTATGTTATAGTCTATTAAGCAATCACATTATATCTAAAAAATATACATACTTTAATTAAAAATATTTTATTGCTAAAGAATGCTAATATCTGACAATGCAGGATTGCCACAAAACCCCAATTTATAAAACACACAATGAGGTGAGGCACAATCAAATGAGGTACATCTGTACAAAACTCTCCTCTTAACTTTCAGAATCTTAGGCACACAGAACAATGGGTTCTTAGCTAGTCGGAGTTTGCCTCTCTAGTGATGTAACAAAGAAAATAGCTCTTCTGTCACTTTGCTTTAAGATACAACTTTTAAAAAACAAGGAATAAATTAATGCATTATCACCCTTCTCTTCCCATTCCCATGAACATAAAAGTTTGTTCAGAGAAGAGGGACTAGAAAATCTTTCCTTTAGATTTCTTCAAACATAATAAAATGCGGATATTTCAAAGACAATTTCCTTCTTTTAATTCTCATTTTGTCTTCTCAGGATCACTCTTGGTCCTCTTTTATAGTTGGGAAAGAAAGGTGAGAGATTGAAATAGATTGTCCAGCTTCAATGACTGGTCAGTGGGGAAAGCATGGGTCACATTCAAAAATTCTGACTCGAGAGCAATCCCAGCATTCTTCCCTTAGGTGATTTGGGTTGAGTCATGGGGTTTAGGGTCTCTTCAGCTTCTGAGCAGTGGATAGGCATGCTCTGCTGGAAGCCAGCCTGGCAGGTCTCCTTCCACTCACCAGAGACCACTGATGTGAGCAGTGTATCCCAAACTATGGAGTAATACAGCCTTTGCCTTGAAGACACAATGCAGTCTTCAAAGCCACAATACAGAGTGGACCACCACCAGATAAAACTCTTCAGGAAAAAGGCAGCGGCTGCATGCCAGGGACCTTATATCAAGGAACCTGAAGCATGACCAACAGTAGATCATAAAAGCAAAGCTGTGAAAACCATAAACCTATGTAATTATGGAAAATCCTAAAACCAAGTCTCAAATCCCAGACTGGGTGTTCATAACTTCCAGTATTGACTATATGAAGAGTCCCGGTGCCTTCTAGGGTGTTTATGAAACTAAAATCTAACAACTTATCTTCCTGGCTGTGTCATTTCACCACTTCCCCCCAACACGTGCTGACTTAGCATTTTGTTGAAGATTTATTTCACTCTTTCTCCTGTAATGGTTAATCAATCATTGTTCCTCTTTTTCTCAGGCCTTTGCTCTTTGACAGCAGGATCCTGGTCAATGTTATCCACAGCCCTCTAATGTCTAAAATAAGCCATAGGTGTAAGACATGTTTGCTTAATTGATGTGAGACCTCAAGACATTGGCTGGAACCACCAATGCTTAGACTAAGTTTGGGTGTGATATTTTCACTGTGGTAATTCTCTTCAGTTATAAAACATTAGTTTACAAATGAGTCCTCAAAAACAAACAGATCTATAACAAAAATCTTTAAATGTTCTTCTTTTAACTCAGTTCCATTCTTGAGAATGTATTTAAGGAAATCTGAAATACAAACCAATTCTACCCTTGAGAATGTATTTAAGGAAATCTGAAATATAAACATATCTCTGCCTAGGAAGCACATCATAGTTGTAGTAGTGAGAAATTGGAAATGATCCACATGTCTGCTACTTCTGAAGGAATTACATCAAATGATGGTTTATCCATTTGATGCTATTAGACAGTCATTTAAATGCTATTTATGAAGACTTGATGATTTGAGAAAATACTTAGGGTATAATATTATATGAAAAAACTAGAATTCAAAACTATATATTGACTGATATAAGATTATTCTGGAAAACTGGGCATGGAAAAATGGCAAGGAAAAGTGAAAAATTTTAGTGATTTCTCTAAGTGGAGAAATTTTAAGTGATTGTTACTGTTATAGACTGAATGTTTATGCTCTCCCTGCTCAAATCTGTATGTTGGAACCTGATCCTCAGCGCGATGGTATTTGGAGATGGGGCCTTTGGGAGCTGCTTAGGTCATGAGAGTGAAGCCCTCATGAATGAGATTAATGCTTTTATCCAAAGGACCCCTGAGCATTCTCTTGCCTTTCACTGTGTGAGGACAAGGCAAAAAGATAGCCGTCTTGAACCAGGAAGACTTGAGGTTGCCTAGACCTTGGATTTCCCAGCTTCCAGAACTGTGAAAAATACACTTGTGCTCTTTGTAACTCACCCAATGTAAGGTATTTTTGTTACAGCATTCCAAATAGACTAAGACAGCTACTTTCTTCTTTATATCCTTAATATACACGGATTTTTAAAAAACCAAACAATTTCATAATCCTCCAAAAACCTACCATAAAATGTTCTTTAAAAGTGTTGAAAAACATATATTCAAAAAACCAGTTATTATGGAAAAGGAGAAACAAAAAGGCAAAGGTATAGGAATAGACAGTCCACAGAAGAGGAATTCATCTGCTTAATAAGCACCTTCGAACATTCTCAACCTCACTAGCTGGGGAGATGCCAATCAAAAGGACAAGTGACAACCCTAATGACTGGCAAGGTCTAAGAAGAGTTCTGGCAGATGATCCCTGGCTCTCAGGTTTCTCTTACAGTAATGATGAGCAACGCAGGACTTGGGAAGGTGTAATTATTGTCTAGGAAGTACGTATACGTCTCCATAAATACAGAGGTATAAAGCAGCCTCAGCTGCTTCATCTGTGGGCGGCATCACAGGGAATCAGCCCACCCAAATCAAAAGAACTTTATGTCATAAATTCTGTAAGTTAGAAACGGATTGAAGACTTGTATGACTTCCTTTCTCTATTTCTGGGTTCTCTAGAAAGCAGACTCAGACGAGATGAGCATGTGGGGAGTTTATCAGAACTGTCCTTGGGAAGGGAGCAGGATTTGGTGGAGGGAGAAGCCCAGCTGTGACGGAATCTCAAGGGAAGCTGTGACAGTGACCCTGCAGGCAGTTCTAAAGATAGATGGCCCTTCAGAGTTGAGATAAGGAAACCCGGTATTTATATCCCTCTATCCATCAGGAATGCGACATGACGTTGGGGAAGTAACTCTTCATTCAGCCAAGGCAATCCCAGAGTGGCTGACTCCTGAGGACTGTCCCCTGTGCCACTTCCAGCAGCTTAAGAAGGAGGCGTTTCATTCTCAGGATCTGGGTGTGTATCACAGCATCCACCATAAAATGTATACTTGTTTGCTTAAAAAAAAAAAAAAGTAATTTTTTAAAGCAGTTCCAGGTTCACAGCAGAATTGAGAAGAAGGTACAGAGATTTCCCATATTTCCCTGACCTGGCACGTGGGTAGCCTCTCCCATTTTCAAGTTCCCTTACCCAGGTGGCACATTTGTTACAAGTGACGAACCAGCACTGACACATCATTATCACCCATAGTCCATCATTTACATTAGGGTTTGTTCTTGGTGCTGTACATCCTATGGGATGGACAAATGTCTGACGCCATGGGAATCTGATGTGACAAGGGCTGCGGTAGGGAGGTAAGCTGCTGTCTTATTTTCCCCTGAATGTATAATCTTTAGAAAAACAGCAAAAGTCACAATATAATGAGGGTACTAGTGAATATGTGGGAAGACTGACATTTTTAAATTTTGCATTTGGGTGGGTAGATTTCTAATTTTGCAAAGTAATTTGGTAATACCCATTTTAAAAAGAACACATCCCCATTTCCAAGCAATTCCATTTTTTGTACATGTTTTCTTCAGAAATATGAGATCCATTTGTATGACTGTATCTATGAAGATGGTTAAGGTAGTAATGTGTGTAGTGGCCCAAACAAAAATCAATAAACCAAAAAATAAATAATTTGAAATAGTTAGGAAATATTTTAAATATTCATTAAGTTGGAGCAATGGAATTAACTATGCCCATTGATACTGTGGAAAATTCTTAAAGAGATGGGAATACTAGATCACCTAACTTTCCTCCTGGGGAATCTGTATACAGATCAAGAAGCAAAAGTTAGAACCAGACATGGAACACCAGACTGGTTCCAAATTGAGAAAGGAGTATGTCAAGGAGGTATATTGTCACCCTTCTTATTTAACTTCTATGCAGAGCACATCATGCAAAACGCTGGGCTGGATGAAGCACAGACTGGAATCAAGATTGCCGGGAGGAATATCAATAACCTCAGATATGCAGGTGACACCACCCTCATGGAGAAAGCAAAGAACTAAAGAGCCTCTTGATGAAAGTGAGAGGGGAGAGTGAAAAAGTTGGCTTAAAACTCAACATTCAGAAAACTAAGGTCATGGCATCCGGTCCCATCACTTCATGGCAAATAGATGGGGAAACAATGGGAACAGTGAGAGACTTTATTTTCTTGGGCTCCAAAATCACTACAGATGGTGACTGCAGCCATGAAATTAAAAGATGCTTGCTCCTTGAAAGAAAGGCTATGACAAACCTAGACAGCATATTAAAAAGCAGGGACATTGATTTGCTGACAAAGGTCCATCTAGTCAAAGCTATGGTTTTCCCAGTAGTCATGTATGGATGTGAGAGTTGAACTATAAAGAAACCTGAGCGCCAATGAATCATTTGTTTTGAATTGTGGTGTTGGAAAAGACTCTTGAGAGTCCCTTGGACTGCAAGGAGATAAAACCAGTCCACCCTAAAGGAAATCAGTCCTGAATATTCATTGGAAGGACTGATGCTAAAGCTGAAGCTCCCATACTTTGGTCACCTGATACAAAGAACGGACTCATTGGAAAAGACCTTGATGCTGGGAAAGATTGAAGGCAGGAGGAGAAGGGGACGACAGAGGATGAGATGGTTGGATGGCATCACTGACTGGATGGATATGAGTTTGAGCAAGCTCTGAAAGTTGGTAATGGACAGGGAAGCCTGGTGTGCTGCAGTCTGTGGGGTTGCAAAGAGTCAGACACAATTGGGTGACTGAACCAAACTCATTCATACTGTGGACAATGATGCAGCTATTTAAAAAAATTAGATCTGTATGTATTGACTTGGAGGAATGCTCATAATATATTGATAAGTGGAAAAAGATGCCAAAGTCATATGCGTAGATAATCCTATTTTTAAGAAAACAAACAAACTCACCTCCCATTTATGTTTAAGGAAAGATATATATCAACCTGTGCTTCAATTGTTACAATGAAGATAAATTACTTTAGGAATTAAAAATTGATAAGGACAACTTAGAAGAACTAAAATATTTTTCTTTCTCCACCAAAAACAAAGGATCAATCGATCCCCAAACTTTGGCCCTGGAGTTGTAGGTAGCACTGGGCCTGAGTGTCAGGCAGGCTGTCAGAGCAGAGACCAGGTTGGGCAGTGTAACATTGCTGTGGCCAGAGCCTGGGGCCCACTCTGCTAGAGCTTTGTTTTCTCGAGTTTGATGAGAAAGTCCTCATCCTTCTGAAAAGCCCAGTTCATCAACATTAGAAAGTTATCCCTGACTGAAGTTGTAGCACTTGCACAGAAAGGAAAAAAATGCTTGGCACAATGCATGTGTCCTAAGTCACTTCAGTCATGTCCAACTCTTTGTGACCCGATGGACTGTAGCCTGTCAGGATCCTCTGTCCGTGCGATTCTTCAGGCAAGAATACTGGAGTGAGTCGCCATTTCCTTCTCCAGGGGATCTTTCTGATCTGGGGATTGAACCTGTGTCTCTTTTGTCTCCTGCATTTGTGGTCAGATTCTTTGCCACTAGCGCCACCTAGGAAGCCTCTTGGAACTGTTGCTTTCTCTTTAGCACCTGTTACGTTATCCTGTGGAGAAGGCAATGGCAGCCCACTCCAGTACTCTTGAATCACCTAGCAAATTTGGTCTCATTTGAAAACAACTCAATCACCTTCTTCTTGCCTCATCCTAGTCCATCATCTCACTTCTGTTTTAGAGCCTGGAGCAGACAGGGGCCTTGGCTTGGTTTAAAAAATATATGACAGGGATCTTGAGTGTCATCCCTTCAAATAGGGAATGGCTTCCCTATCAACTCGAAGTCAGAACTAGCTTCCTGGGTAGCACTAGTGGTAAAGAATCTGTCTGCCAATGCAGGAGATGTAAGAGACTTGGTTTGATCCCTGGGTTGGGAAGATCCCCTGGAGGAGGACATGGCAACCCACTCCAGTATTCTTGCCTGGAGAATCCCATAGACAGAGGAGCCTGGTGGGCTACATTCCATGGGGTCGCAAAGAGTCAGACACGACTGAAGCAACTTAGCATACATGCAGCACAAAGTGTTCTTCCTACCACTGAATCTGTGGAATATACAGAAGCTGCATGCAGGGCTCCTTCAAGAACTCTGGTCTTTTTTAGACCATATTCTCCAGCATAAAGTTGATCACACAGAGTTTAATATACAAGATAGCAGTCTTTCTGTGGTTGTTTTCCTCAGAAATACTTTGCGTTATCACTGCTGTCTTCTATCAGCTGGTGAGGACCAGAGCCAGGGAACTCCTCCTTGAAGCACAAAGCAGAGGAAGGGTGGGTGATGTGCCCACTGCTCTCCTCTGCCTTCGTCTCTCCACTGAAAACATAGCTCAAGGAGTGGCAGGAAGCTGTAGGTATTCAATAGGTAGCAACAGGAAATGTGAATTTAGAGAGTATGAGAGGCCTGAATTAGAAGAAGCTACAATGCAGAAATCTAAAAGCTACAATGCTGGAGTGAAAGAAGCTCTAAGACCGTGAAGGATCCTGATTACTCAGTGGGGGCAGGTTAGACAGGACCCTGTATTGTCTTGAGGTCAAGTTAGCATGATACCTCCAAGGATGCAGCCTGGCCCACTCCTGCATTGCAGCATTTTAGGTAACAGGAAACAGCAGCAACAGCTTTACAGACGCTGGTGGGTGGCTGAGCCCTCAGCCCAAGCAGCTGCCTCCCTGCCCCCAGCTTGCTATGCACAGAGGAAGGCTCCCTCCTCACACAGTGTCTTTTGGGTGTCTGCAATTCTGAGGCCCTAATCCACCCATTCGCCTCTTTGTTCCTGTGTCTGACCCTTTGCAGAAGACATGGCTTCTAGGTCCCCTTCCGTTACCTCCCACTGCTGAGGGCCAGCTCACACTTGCCTGTGTTTGACTTTGGCTCCTGAGACCCCAGACCTACCCGGGAGTATAAGCCCTTCAAGCACTCAAAGTCCTACTTTGAGTATTTCCCCACATTAATTAATTCACTGACTCAAAACCATTCAGGGCACCTACTCTGTGACTAGTACCGAAGGCTGAGGATATACAGAAGGCAAAGCGCTGTTCTAAATGCTTTACCCATATTAACTCATTTAATAATTATAATGGCTCCTTAGGTACTTTCTGCTATTATCCCTATTTTACAGATGAGGCAACTGAGGCACTTAGTGATTAAGAACATTTCCCAAGGTCACAAAGCCGGAGTGTGGATTTGGGATTTAAATACACTCAGTTGTGTTCCAGGGCACATTCATTTAACTACTGAGTAACTCCTGCTAAGTGGGAGGTACTGCTATACCTCTTACACACAGGCATGAAGCTTCTGCCACAGTGACAGACCTCTCAGGGCTCCGTCAGGCCGAGCAGCGGCAGAGTGGGAAGGAAGTGCTGGGGCGGCCACTCAGAATCCAGGAGCTGCACACAGGTCACAGCTGCCCAGAGCAACTGCTGGGGGCCGCGTCCCCTGACGTGTGTGATTATTTCTAAAATGCAGGCGTCAGCTGTGGTTTCACTATGGGTTAGTTCCTCATTAAGATGCTGTTGGGGGTGTGTATATGTGTATGTACGATTCAGAAGGAGAGGACAACACAAGACTGCAAAGACTGTGTATCCCACTGTTTTTTAAACTTCAGTGTGCATGAATCACCCGGGGCAGGGCCTGAGAATCTGCATTTCCATACAGTTCCAGGTTGCCTACGCTAGAGCAGCCACGTTCAGAAGCAAGGAAACAGGACCAAAGCTTTCAAACCTTACAGAAAAACACACTGGGATACTTTCTTCCAACCAAATTTTAATAAGTAAAGCAGATAAAAGTGGAGACACCTTGGTTGCTGTGAAAGGGGAGGTAGGAACCCGGCCGCAAATGCTTTTTCTCCCCTCCAAACTCCTGGAACCTCAGAGAAATGCCAGACAACTCTAAAGAAGCCCAGTAATCTGGACCCTGTCCTTGTCTAACAGGGCTTCACTGTAATATTGATACTACTCATGTGTGACTACTAAGTACCTGAACTGTGCCTGGGGTGACTGAGGAATGGAATTATTAATTTAATATAAATTAACCTAATTTAACTGAAAGGCATTAGCAGTATAAAATATTTTTCTGTGAAATACAACTTTGTTATTTTGGTAAGACACTTCATGAAATCAAATTTTACAGTGATCTACACCAAAACACTTTACCCATCTACTGTGTGTTAGGTTTGAATGATTGTTTTCTTTGCATCTAATGTGCTTGTGTTTATTTGAATATTTTCTGCAGACAACATGAATTATACTGATACTAATGTAAATTATAATTGGTGATTACCCATTAAAATGTTTACATTGCATTTGTTTTCATGTCTTGCCTGGAAAATCCCATGGACAGAGGAGCCTGGTAGACTGCTATCTATGGGGTCGCATAGAGTCGGACAGGACTGAGTGACTTCACTTTCACTTTTCATTTTCCATGCATTGGAGAAAGGAAATGGCAACCCACTCCAGTGTTCTTGCCTGGAGAATCCCAGGGAGGGCAGAGCCTGGTGGTCTGCAGTCTATGGGGTCGCACAGAGTCGGACACGACTGAAACGCCTTAGGAGCAGCAGCAATATAATTAAATTATTTTTCTAGTTAAAAATTAAGTGTGGACAAATATTTAAAATTTTCTTTTTTACTTTTTATTTTGTATTGAGGTATAGCCTATTAACAATGTTGTGATAGTTTCAGGTGGACAGCAAAGGGACTTATACACACATATACATGTATCGATTCTGCTCCAAACTGCCTTCCCATCCAGGGGGGTTCCACGTGCTACACAGTAGATCCTTGTTAGTTATCCATTATAAATATAGCAGTGTGTATGTGTCCATCCCAAACTCCCTAACTATCCCGTCCCCTATTCTTCCCTCTTGGCAACCATAAGTTCATTCTCTAAGTCTGTGAGTCTCTTTCTGTTTTGTAAATGCAATTTCATTAGTATCATTTCTTTTTAGATTCCACATATAAGGGATGTTATGATATTTTTCCTTCTCTGACTTACTTCACTCAGTATGACAGTCTCTAGGTCCATCCATGTTGATGCAAATGGCATTATTTCATTCTTTTTGATGGCTGAGTAATGTTCCACCATAGATACACCTTCTTTATCATTCTTATGTTGATGGACATTTAGGTTCTTTCCATGTTTGGCTACTGTAAACAGTGCTGCAGTGAACACTGGGGTTCATGTATCCCTTTGGATCAAAACATTTAAATTTAAAACAAAGGCATACTACTGCTTTAAAATTGAGTGGAGAGGCAGAAGCTAGTTCTGTAACTGAAACAGTAACACTTAGATTTTATTTTTCTCAAAGCACTTCCATATTTACAAAGAAATGTCAATTTATGCCCTAAAAAGTTGAACACAAGGCATGAATTTTTTTAATCTTTTCTATTTATCAGAGAACATCAGCTAGATATGAAAAAATTAGTCTTATCATGATGTACTGAGATCTAGCTATATCTGTTTAAAAATTCAAATTTAATGAAATTTTGATATGAGAGACTAATGTTTCCCTTACTGCTTCATTTCACTCTGACACATACTGAAAATATTTAGGCTGGGTTTTCTGAAAGAGATGCTGTGAAAAGTGTAATGGATGAAATTGTTAAGATGTTCATTATAGATGTACTAATGCTATGAACCATTCCTCAGTTTCTAGAACTGTTGAAAGAGATAGAATACAATGGATTTAATGAATCTAATGTTCTTTGCTAAGACTCTTTGTTTGAGTGGTGGAAGAGTTTTACAGAGATTTTTTTTCTTGGAACAAAAGGAATATTTGCCAAATGGTCAATAATCAAAGACACAAAATGTCAGTGTGATTTATATTTTCTCATTCACATTACACTGCACATGAGCGTGCTAAATTTGAAGTTCAAAATAAAGGAGAAGTTTATTTTTGATCTAGCTGGATAGGCACAGTTGAAATCAAAACTGTGACTAAAACCAGGATTTACATCAACTATAATGATTTTATATCTTTTTTCCTAATATGAGTCAATTACAGAAGATTTTAATTGTAGTCAACAGTGTTGTATAAGTTGACTGGGAAAAACTATAAGAAAAACTTGGATATTTTGCTGATATTAATAAATTCAGAGTTGCTTTTCAGTTAATATAATATTCTTTTGAATGTGTGTCAGTAAGACTGAGATGACCCAAAATTAGTGAATTTATCTAACTTGAACAAAAATATTTTGAAACTGGTATGATTTTGCTCCAAAGTCAAATCACTTCTCCTAAAAAAAAATAAGCAATAATTTGCTCAATGTGGATACAAATATTGAAAGAAAATTATTTTTAATATTTAGTTAACTTATTGGGAAACCATTAAGTTTGTTTGGAACACCTTTGTTATATGATTACTTTTAATGGTAAATTTTATGAAATCTCAATACAGACCTAGTATTTCTGATGAAAATATAGTGTCGAATTGAGATGTGCTGCTGCTGCTGCTGCTAAGTCGCTTCAGTCGTGTCCAACTCTGTGTGACCCCATAGGCGGCAGCCCACCAGGCTCCCCCGTCCCTGGGATTCTCCAGGCAAGAACACTGGAGTGGGTTGCCATTTCCTTCTCCAACGTATGAAAGTGAAAAGTGAAAGTGAAGTCGCTCAGTTGTATCCTACCCTTATCGATCCCATGGACTGCAGCCCACCAGGCTCCTCCGTCCATGGGATTTTCCAGGCAGGAGTACTGGAGTGGGGTGCCATGAGATGTGCTATAAATGTAAAATACAAACTGGATTTTTAAGACAATATGAAAAAGAATGTAAAGTGTCTTAGTTTCTTTTGTTTATTACATGTTGAAATAATTACATGTAATAAACATATGAATGTTTATTACATGTTATAGGTATATTGGGTTAAATAGAATATATTATCAAGAGTAATTTCTCTCTCTTCTTTTTACCTTTTAAATGCGGGCACTGTACAACTTAAAAATATGTATTTGGCTTACATTATCCATTTTTCTTTTTTATTCCCAGGATATTTGTATATGAAACTTCTCCATGAAAGCAGGGATCATCTTTGCCCGTTTATTTCTTTTCCACTGCTGAACCTTGGTATTAGAACTGTGCTTTACCACACAAAAGATATTCAGGTAAATGTTTGCTAAATGAGTGAAAAATTCTGGGTATATAAATTTTTTTTTCCTGTAACAGATTTTTTTGTCATAAACATCTTACACAAGTTGATGTGTCCGTGTGTGCATGTGTATTTTATTTATATCCTTAGAATCAATTCCAAGATCATTGTGTAAAAGGGCATGGACCATTTTATAACTTGTTAAACATTTCCAGGTTAATCTCAGAAAATACTGAACCAATTTACAATGCCATCAACCTTGTAAATTTGTTCAGGGTATCAGTTTCCCAATGCCAACTCTTAAAGGAATTTAGAATGATTAACAATTGGGCTAGTTACTTATGTCTCTGAAGCTCAGTTTCTTTAAACTGTAAAATGGAGATAATGATATAAGTTTGAAAATTGAGTGAGTGAATTTAATACCAACGTGTGAAGTTGGTATTAAATGTATGATTCCCATATAAAAAAATTGGAGTATCATAGTGCTCTCATATAGTAGTAATGCATCTCTGCTGGGGATGTAAACTGCCAGGTGAGGTGGGAGCTAGCTCCTTCGGGTAACGGATAGAAGACCTCAGCATCACATGAGTGGTAACTGCTGCAGCTGGTAGAGTTAGATGTTTGGGAGAAGGAAATAATCTCATATTTTTGTACACTTGATTCTCTAGCTGCAAAGGTTTATTTAAAATCATGTTGAAAGCTGACATCTCATATATACCTCACTTCCCTGATAGCTCAGTTGGTAAAGAATCCACTTGTAATGCAGGAGACCTCCAGTTAGATTCCTGGGTTGGGAAGATCCGCTGGAGCAGGGGTAGGTCACCCACTCCAGTATTCTTGGGCTTCCCTTGTGGCTCAGCTGGTAAAGAATCCGCCTGCAATGCAGGCGACCTAGGTTTGATCCCTGGATTGGGACAATCCTCTGGAGAAGGGAAAGGCTACTCCCTCCAGTGTTCTGGCCTGGAGAATTCCATGGACTGTAGATCACACAGAGTCAAACATGACTGAATGACTTTCACTTTCATATATGCCTAAGGACTCCATCCCAGGAATATTATAATTTCAAAATGAATATTTCATTTTATTTATTATTAATTTTTTATTACCTAGCAAACAAAGTTCTAAATAAAAACCCCTTTGGGTGATGATTTGACAAATTCCAAAATGGGGTGGGGGGTGAGTGAGGATCCATAATGAGTTTAGAGGAACACTAAGAGAAACAGCTTGTCAGCTGCCCCACATCTGGGTTCTATTCCTCAGACTCAGGAGCACCTAGATCTCCTATGTCCAGTGGAGTAGTCACTGGCTACATGTGCCTGTTGAGCACTTGAAATGTGACTTTATAAATAACCAGTGTGAAGAAAATGTAAAATGTCTCATGAGTGGTGTTTAAATATGATTACATGTTGATACAATATTTTGGATGTCTTCAATTAAATA
Organism: Bos indicus x Bos taurus; assembly: GCF_003369695.1. Classification (NCBI taxonomy): domain Eukaryota; kingdom Metazoa; phylum Chordata; class Mammalia; order Artiodactyla; family Bovidae; genus Bos; species Bos indicus x Bos taurus. The sequence goes on from NC_040085.1 coordinate 45,793,500, forward strand.
AAACATATCATTAAGATTAAGTTAACCTGTTTCTTTTTCTTTCTCCAATGTGGCTATTTGTCAGAAAACTGACAAATACATATGGGGCTCACGTTATATGTCTGTTAGAGAGTGCAGGTTCAGAACCCTACGTCTGCCTACAGCACTCTCAGCAACCTGCTAGAACCATTTACATGCTTTCAGAGACACATGGACAGCTTTGATTAGCGCTAAGCTTGGAATTCACAGCCTGCAGATGAAGCAGCAAGTGTTTGCCCTAGACAAGGATCTGTGAAGCGGACTGGAAACTGTTAAAAGGCCAGAAAGTCAGACCAGAACCTCACCTCAGTTAACACCAGTAAAATTCCAGAATTTTCCCGTACATTTTTATTAAAATGGACTATTAATGAGCCCAGAAGTCTGACACTGACACCTGAGAAAAAAACTTTTTGTATTGTTTTTCAAGTCCAGAAACACAAAGCTATAATAAGCTAATAATGTAGTTCTTCTATGAAGAAATAAAATGAAACTATTTAGATTAGAAATCATGTCAGTGTGAGTCCTCTAGGAAGCAGGGGCCAAGATGAACTCGAACTTGCAAGAGATTTCTTGAGACAAATGCCTGTGAAGGAGAAAGAAGGGAGATGGCAGGAGATGGCAGGGAGAGTCTTCAGATCATAATGCAAGTCTGACACCGGTGAAAGGAGCGAGGGAAAAAGAATTGGGCAGAAAGAGCCTCAGACAGCAGTGCAGTTCAGCCAGGCCAGGAGGAATCCCAGGGCTCAGAGGCTGCCTATTGGAGACAGCTTGTGTCAAGCAGGATGGGCCAGAATTGTACCTCCACTGCTGCACTCAGCCACTGGCTGGGAGCAGCCTGGGGGACACCAGTGGGGAGGTGGGTCTAAAGGGAACTAACTGGGGTTACCAGGCAACTTTGCTCCCCTTGGCAGGTCCACCTGAGGAACAGCTGAGAGGTACACTGATCTTCAACATCAGATACTGTGCTGATTCAAAGTTAAAATTACAAGCTTGCTGCTGCTGCTGCTAAGTCACTTCAGTCATGCCCGACTCTGTGCAACCCCATAGACGGCAGCCCACCAGACTCCCCCGTCCCTGGGATTCTCCGGGCAAGAACACTGGAATGGGTTGCCATTTCCTTCTCCAATGCATGAAAGTGAAAAGTGAAAGTGAAGTCGCTCAGTCGTTTCCGACTCCTAGTGACCCCATGGACTGCAGCCTACCAGGCTCCTCCATCCATAGGATTTTCCAGGCAAGAGTACTGGAGTGGGGTGCCATTGCCTTCTCCAAAATTACAAGCTTAGATGTTCTTGTACTCTATCCCATGTTTCAGTGAAGAAAAGTCCTGATAACTTCCTTTAGAAAGAGGGCACATCTGCATACTGATGCCTTGGGTGAGGACCAGAGTCAGGATACCAGATACTATTGGTTTTAGCTCTGCATACTCAAGATATTAATTTCTTGCAACCTCAGTTTCCCCATCTGTAACACTGTCGTGAATTATAATGTGTACCTTGTGGGGCTGTTGTGACTATTTAAAAAGGATACCATGTTAGGGAGATTTTTACAAAAGTTGTTTGGCCACTTCATATACCGTTGGTCCCACTTACTGGAAATCAAGTTACAAGGGCTAAAGACATAAAAACAAGTAATATCATGTTGAATATTATTGGCAATACTTGCCTCAAAAATGATTGTTATCTATGAAAAGTCAGTTGAAACATTCTCACTGATCCAAGTGGCACACCCATCAGGAATTTCTTACAACTCTTTCATCTTAGAACACTTCCCCAGATATTCCCAAGGAGGCATCCAGTCCTTCACTCCAGCCTCTGCTTGAATGTTACCTCCCAGGCCTTCCCTCACCCAAAATAGCAGCTCCATCACCATTTGTCTTTTCATTGCTCTATTCTTTTCAGTGCATGCCAGTTCCTGACATGATACTGTATTGTTAGTTTATTATTGTCTTCTCCTCTAGAACATGAGCTTCATGGGATCAAGAACTTTGTTTCATTTGCTGTTATATCCCTGGAATGTTGCCTGGCGTATAGTAAGTAAGTGATTTTCTTGATTGGATGAAATTCACATGTGGTTTCCTAAAGGAATGAGAAGGCAAATGAATTTGAAATGATGGTAATATCTTTCATGAAAATCCAGGTCTACTTAAATGGTGATGGGAAGAGAAAGAGGCTAATTGCAGAGCACAGCTGTCCATGCAAATCACCTTGGACAGGTTCAACCTCCTCTTTGGTCAGACCTTTTACCAGAGTTGCTAGTAAGGAGCAAATGGGCAGGCTCACCACTTATTTTTCTTATTCAATTTCTTTAGAGAAGGTGAGCAAGCTTTTTTTTTTTTTCTTTTCTTCCTCAAACTCATTGAAATCAGATGGGAAAAGGAAACTGAATAAGAGTTCTTCCTGGTCTACCAAATGGACGCTCAGTCTTTGGAGGATCAAGAATGGTTCTGCCTGGTGTGACCTGTTCCTATAAGTCATGAGTCATAACTGCAGTCTAGAGAAGGCAAATGGCAATTGAAGTCTAGAAAGCAATTGTTCTGCATCAGCCTAAAGGGCAAAGCTGGCATCGCAGATTAGCTGACACCAGGAAGGTCTAGGCAGTTATCTCTGTTTGTTGGGTCTGTCCAGCAGCAGAGGGGCCGTGAGGAGGGAGGCAGGGAGAAGCGTTCATCCTGAGAAGTGTTCCAGCCCTGGTGGTGTCCCTCTGGGCCATGGTGGCAGGGGTCCCTGGACTGAGTGCGGCAGGTTCAGATTGAAGGAACTGCATGGCCCTTTTTGATTTACAGACTCCATGAGTTTGAGTCTCTCAAACTGATAACAAACTGTTTACTCAGATGATCAACAGAGAGAAAAAGAGAAATGGGTCATTTAGCAGCTAGACAGAAGGCAATAAATGTTTGAAGGGCAACTTGCTTTGGACTAATCCAAGAAATAGTATGTTGATCACCCTTAGTTTTCACCTTCCTATGATTAATATATCATTCCTGGGAGAGCCCCCAGAATTCCAGGGATTCCCACAAGCAAGGAAAAGACTGCCAAATAGAGAGTCCCATCTGAGAGGAACAAAGGGCAGAGCTGAAATTCCAGCAGTCTGTCCCTTAAAGGTTAGTGTCTCCTGCTCCTGTTCATGGAGAAAGAAGTCAGTCTCCACTCATTCATGAGCTCAGGTTTAATTTTCATAATATTGTGGTCAGTAGCCTGGTGGGCTGCAGTCCATGGGGTCGCTGAGGGTCGGACACGACTGAGTGACTTCACATTCACTTTTCACTTTCATGCATTGGAGAAGGAAATGGCAACCCACTCCAGTGTTCTTGCCTGGAGAACCCCAGGGACGGGGAAGCCTGGTGGGCTGCTGTCTATGGGGTTGCACAGAGTAGGACACGACTGAAGTGACTTAGCAGCAGCAGCAGCAGACAGACAGAGCACAGAGCGGGGAGACATAAGACACAGGTTCTAGTCCCAGCTTCACCTCTAACTCTCTTTGTGACCTTGGTCAAGTTGACCTCTCTGGGCCTTAAACTATTTCCCATAAAATATGAAAATAGAGTTAAATTGTTTGTAAGGATTAAAAAAAATTTTTTTTTTCTTCCAGGGCTTATGTTTTGTGAACATGTGATGGGTGGATTCAAACAGGGCTGGGTTGTAATTTCCTTTTAGAGCTCTCTCTGAAAGGCAGTTTAGCATTTGGCACTGGGAGTCGGGAAAAACACCAGAAGCATCCTCGAGATGTGACAGACCTAGAAGCTGCCTGCCCTGTCCCCATCCCAGGGCTCGGGAGTGGCCCTTCCATTTCCAGGAGGAGAGCCCTCGTAGAAGAGGGCAGGCGGCCTGGTGGTGATGGAGTGCGACCGTTGTCAGCTGGTCTCCTGTCTCCCACCCCCACTGACCTGGGAGTGATGAGTCACACTTTATTACCGAGAGTGCCTGGCAGTGGCCCCGCACAACTTCTTGAGCTTGTCAACACCCAGGATAGAATAATTCATCAGAGTCCCATTTTTAGCCGAGAGTGAAAAATGAAGTCACCAGAAGATGCCAATTAGGGATGCAGATGGGAGGCGAGAGTTTGTTGAAGGACAGGGCTGTCTTCCTGGGGCAGCCAATCCTGACAAGTCCTCAGGGCCCTAGATCTACAGTCCTCAGCCTCACAGTGCCTGGGGAGGAGGGCTGAAGGGAAAGGCTGCAGCTGGAGGGAGGGACCACTCTCTGCGTCACCCACTTTCAAGATCATATCCACCAGCAGAGGGATTTTAGCTTCTCTTTGCTCCAAGAAATAGGCACTTCTTGCTATCTTGAATAATACAATCTCAGGGAGTTAGGAGGAACACACTGAAGTCTCTAAATCCAGAGACTTTCTAGTCACTTGTTCTGTTTTATTTTAGTAGCAGAGGGACAAAGAAGGAAAGGATTTATGTCCTGTATGCTCAGCTTTTTTCCTGCTTTCCCGTAGCTCTGGCCTGGACTAACTCATCTCAGAGGCTCTTCTGCCTCTAGAATTCTGCAGTTCATTGCTAGGTTTGAAAATAACACAGTTCAGCCAAACTGAGCATGTGGGCAAATTGCTAATATTTTAAAGATGAAGCAGCACAGTTTCAGTTTAAAGAAAAAAAAGCAACTCAGTTTTGTTACTTTTATGAGCTGTGGGATCCTGCTCAAGTCACTTAACCCCCTGCCTCTATTTCTTAAGGACATGGCAATCCACTCCAGCACTCCAGTATTCTTGCCTGGAGAATTACGTGGACAGAGGAGCCTGGCAGGCTACAGTCCATTCGATTGCAAAGACATGACTGAGTGACTAACACTTTCATTTCACTTTTCACAAAATGGAGAAAATAATTTAACCTACCTCACTTCTTTGGGAGGAGTACACAGGATAATACAGTTCAGGGCTTGTTTAACACGGTGCCTGCCTGTAAACTCAGGTAAGAGTGTGGCTGAGTAGAAAACAAAAGCCCGTGGGCCAGTCCTACAGAGAGGGGGCTAGGTCTGTGGGGGAGGATCAAGTGGCCCCAGCTTGGGGAAGAATAGGTCTGGCAGGGACTGCAAACTAGGCTAATGGTTTCCAGAGAAAAACAAGAGGAAGTGAATCTGAGTGGAACTGATTAACAGGATGGCTGGTCTAGAATCACAGGAAGATAATGACCTCTGCCTTTAAGATTATCGAAGGCCAATCGTGCAGAGGATCTTCCCTCATTCAGAGACCAGTGCACAGAGGCTGTAGTTCCATCAAACAGTATTTCACAGTTGACAGTCATCTGTATCTGTGATTCACCTGGCCTTCGCCACAGCCTTGTGCACTAAGAGAGGTCACATTTCCATTTTGCCAGTGAGGAAACTGAGTCTCAGCAAAGGGGACTTGCCCTAGGAGGCGGCTGGCAGTGAGGAGCCAGGAGAGGCAGCCAGGGCCAACCCAAGCTACAGTTTCCTGAGCCTTCTCCTGCCTTGTTTTTGTTGTTGTTGGTGGTGGTGGTGGTGGTGGGAGGAAGATAGTGGGAGGGTAGATTTCAGGTCCATTTCTGGTCCTTCCCCTTAATGACTTGTGTGGTCTTTCTTGGGCAAGATGCTTAACCTCTGCTTTTCCTCATTTATAAAGTGGGACAGTTATGCTGACTTTCCTATTCTTGACATCAGTTTGCCAGAAATGACTCAGGGCTCAGTTCTGGCTTTCTTTTCTCAAAACAACCAGCTTCTCCAGCTTCTCATTCACACCTACCACACCTTATTACTCAAGCACAGACTGAAAGTCTATGCTTGCATTCATTTCCTGCTTGAAAGACTCTTATTAGCTCTAGATCTATACTGTCAACTGCCAGTCCAACTTTCACACTTGGATCTCTCAGGCATCAAAATGGAATTTCATCCCTTCCCCCAACCCAACCTCCTCTCTCCCCAGATGCCCCTTCTCTGATGTCCCCAAGTCAGTAGATGGCACCACCACCCACTCAGTTATTCATGTTGAAATCGCTGACTTCCAATTTATATTTTTCTCTTCCTTGATTTCCACATTTCCTCACTTTCCAAGTTCTGTGGATTTGAACTCCTAAATATTGCTCGAATCCACCCATTTCTATCTCCTCTCCTTTCTAACCACCTCACCTTTAGTTAAATCTGGTCAAGTCACCTTCATACTTAACCTACACTTCTGAAACATCCTCCAGGAGATTTCCCTGGATTACTCCTGCACACTTAACATATTACACACAATTAACCATCTTAAGCATTTCTCAGTATACAGTTTAGTAATAAGTCTATTCACATTGTTGTACAATCTCTAGAACTTGATCATCTTGCAAAACCAAAACTCTGTATCATTAAACAATTCCACTTTTTCCTTAGCCCCTGGCAACCACTCTTCTACTTTTTGTACCTATGAGTTTGACTATTCTATGTACCTCATAGAAGCAGAATTAAACAATATTTATCTTTTTATTTTTATTTATCTTTGTGAACGGCTTATTTCACCTGGCATAATGCCCTCAAGGTTAATCCATGTCATAGCATGTGTCAGAATTTCCTTCCTTTTTGAGGCAGAAAAACATTCCATTGTGTGAAAGCACCATATATTTTTTTTCCAGGCCATTCATCTGATGGCTCTTTGGGTTGTCTTCATCTTTTGGCTATCGTGAATAATGCTGCTATGAACATGAGTGTCCAAATATTTCCTTGAGATGCTGTTTTAAATTCTTTGGGGTGTTTACCTGGAATAGGAATTGCTTAATCATATGGTAGTTCTATTTTTAATTTTTGAGGAACCATTGTACTGTTTTAAAATAGCAGCTATACCACTTTACACGCCCACCAACAGTGCACAAAGGTCACAATTTCTCCACATCCTCCAGACACTTATTTTTTGATAGCAGTTATGCTAATGGGTGAGAATTTGTATTTCACTGTGGTTTTGGTTGCATTTCTCTACTAATTAAAGATGTTGAGTATCTTTTCATATACTTATTGGCCATTTGTATATTTTTTGGTCGGAAAGTATCTATTCAAGTCCTTGGCCCGTTTTTAGGTTGGGATTTCCTTTGCTGTTGAGTTGGCATTCTAGAAGTCGAGATCTAGCCTTAACACAATTCAACCTGGGTTGCCCATAGTTCTTAAAAACTGAACCTGCACACCAGAGACGTCCTGGGACTAAGGTAGTGTTTTCTTTTTCTTTGTTTGGTTTTTAAAATCTTTTAGACATTAATTTTTAAAAAAAGTTTTATTGAGGTATTATTGTCATACAGTAAACTGCATGTATGTATATCCACCCTGAAACCATTACCACAATGAAAAAATGAACATGCTTATCACCTCCAAAAGTTTCCTTTGTGATCCCTCCTCCCTATCTGCCCAGCTCAGGTCTCTATTCTCAAGCAACTACTGATCCAATTTCTATCACTATATATTAGTTTATATTTCTAGAATTTTATATAAATGGAATATACAGTGAGTACTCTTTAGTCTGTCTTAGTTCTTTCAGAATACTTATTTTGAGACATCCATATTGTTGCATCAATACTTTGTTCATTTTTATTGTTGGGCAGTATTTCATTGTGTTGATGAACACATTTGTTTATGATGAACATTTGAATTTCTATTTTTTGGCTACTACAAAAACTCCTATGAACATTGTTATATAAGCCATTGTATAGACACATATTTCCTTTTTTCTAAGGTAAATTTCTAGGAGTATAATGGCTGGATTATATGGCAGGTATATGTTAAACTTTTTAAGACACTGTCAAAGTGTTTGTCAAAGTGGTTGCACCATTTTGCATTTCCACCAGGGGTGTGTGGAAGGCTCTAGTTTCTTCATGTTCTTGCGAAACTTGGTATAGCTAGTCTTCTTAAATTTGAACCATTCCAATTGGTGTATGTAGTAGTATCTGATGGTGATTTTAATTTGTATATCCCAATGACTAATGATATTGGGCATTTTTATGTGTTTATTTGCCATTTGTATATCTTCTTTGATGAAATATCTGTTTCACTCTTTTGCCCATTTAAAGAATTGGGTTGTTTGTTTCCTTATTGCTGAATTTTGAGAGTTCTCTATATATTCTACATACAAGTCCTTTACCAGTTACATGCTTTGCAAAGGCTCCTCCCATGTTTTTGGCATCTCTTTTCATTCTCTTAAATGTCTTTTAAAGAGCAGAAGTTTTTTTTTTTTAAATGTTGATTGGCTTGCTTTGCTTATGTATAGTGCTTCTAGCATTATATGAAATCCTTTGAAATCTTTTCCTCTAACCCCAGGTATGCTTTCTTCTACAAGTTTTATTGTTTTAAGTTTTACATTTAGGTCTATGATCCATTTTGTTTAATTTTTGTATATGGTATGAACTATGGACTCAAATTTATTTTATTTATATCTAGTTAATTTCCCTGGTGGCTCAGACAGTAAAGCGTCTGCCTGCCATGCAGGAGACCTTGGTTTGATCCCTGGATTGGGGAGATCCCCTGGAGAAGGCACCCCACTGCAGTACTCTTGCCTGGAAAATCCCATGGATGGAGGAGCCTGGTAGGCTACAGTCCATGAGGTCGCGAAGAGTAAGACACGACTGAGTGACTTCACTAATTAATTTTCTCAGCATAGTTTGTTGAAAAGGCTATCATTTCTTCACTGTATTGCCTTGAGCCTTTGTGAAAATCACTTGTCCATACATGTGTGGTTGATCTCTGAACTCTATTCCATCCCAGTGATCTAATCTGTCTATCTTTATGATAATACTACACTGTCTTGACTGCTAGAACTTTGTAATAATTTTTCAAATCAGGTAGTGTTAGCCACTTAATTTTGTTCTTCAGATTTGTTTTGATTATTCTATGTCCTTTAGAACCAGTTTGTTACTTTATTTGAAGTAGCCATCTGGAATTTTGATTATAATAGATTTGAATCTATAGATCAATTGGAAGAAAATTGACATCATATACGTATGGGCTTCCCAGGTGGCATTAGTGGTAAAGAACTTCCTGCCAATGCAGGAGATGTAAGAGATGTGGTTTTGATGTCTGGGTTGGGAAGATCCCCTGGAGGAGAGGTTGGCAACCCACTCCAGTATTCTTTCCTGGAGAATTCTGTGGACAGAGGAGCCTGTTGGGCTACAGTCCTTGGGATCGCAAAGAGTTGGACACAGCTGAAGCGACTTAGTACACAGCACATATATACATATATATAGATCAGCACGGAAATACGGACACAACGGTGAGGCTAATACTTTCACTTTTTTTCACTTTTTCATAGCACTATATATATTGTTAAGATATCTATTTTCTTCAAATTGATGTGTCTATATATATCTTTAGTCCCTCTTTTTCAGCCTTATTAATGCTCTCCAGATTCCAGGTGTAGCTTACATGGTGGCTCCACCTAGAATATGCTACCCTGAGTCACCAGGAACTCTGACAAACAAAGGAAAGGAAACTAGGAACAAGTTAAAAAAAAAACAAAAAAACCCTAAAATTAAAAGCCAACTAGGAATAAATATGTGTCACAAATGTGGTGGAGAGGTTGATAGCCTCAAACTTTAAACTGTTTCTATTTGATTAAAAAAAAAAAAAAACTACAATGTCAATATAGGAAAATGGGTATGGGACATGCACAGACAGTTCACGGATAAGGAAATAAAAATGGCTTATAAATGTATGGGGAAATGTTCGGCTTTACCAGTAATCACAGAAATGCAATCACGACAATAAAATACTTTCTGCCCCCTGCTGCACTGCAAGATTACCACTGGAGCAGCACTCAAGGCTGGTGAGGCTGTGGGGGAAAGCACTGCGCCCACACTCTTCAGGAAAGCAATTTGGCAACAGGCTTTGCAAAGCCTTGAAATATTCATACTCTTTACCTAGTAATTCCTCTACCAGAAATCTTTTAGCGAAATAATCAGAAATGCAGACAAAGATGTATGGGCACAGATGTTAATCACGGCATTATTTATTGTTAACAAAGCAACCTAAATTCCCAGTGCTGTGGGATGGTGTTCAGATTATAGTACATCCAAACAATACAGTCCTAGGCAGTTACTTAAAAATGATGTTAACTAAGCAGTTTTAACGATCAAGGAAGATTTTTTTAACATAAACTTTAAAAAATTCAAAATTGTATATTCAGTATGATCTCAACTATATTACCTTTGCAAGGAAAAATAAGTCCATAAGATAATTTTAAAAGTTTTAATAGATTATCTTTGGCTGGTGTGATTTGGGATGGTGGTTATTATCTTTATACATTTTTGAAGTACATACACTGAAAGGCACACATATTAACCTCACAAATTGGACAGTGACCTCTTCCAGTCCTGTGGCCACTGCTGAGTTCCCCAAATTTGCTGGTATATTGAGTGCAGCACTTTCACAGCATCATCTTTTAGGATTTGAAATAGCTCAACTGGAATTCCATCACCTCCAGTAGCTTTGTTCGCAGTGATGCTTTCTAAAGCCCACTTGACTTCACATGTACATATACATATACATATACATATACATATACATATACATATACATATACATACGCTGTTGGTGCTGCTAAGTCGCTTCAGTCGTGTCCAACTCTGTGTGACTCCATAGACGGCAGCCCACCAGGCTCCCCCATCCCTGGGATTCTCCAGCAAGAACACTGGACTGGGTTGCCATTTCCTTCTCCAATGCATGAAAGTGAAAAGTAAGAGTGAAGTCACTCGGTCATGTCCGACCCTCAGTGATCCCATGGACTGCAGCCCACCAGGATCCTCTGTCCATGGGATTTTCCAGGCAAGAGTACTGGAGTGGGGTGCCATTGCCTTCTCCTGTGGGCTTCAAGACTTCTAGACACCACAATCATGGTGTCGGCAGGATTGATTCCCTCTAACAGCTGTGAGGAAGAATTTGTTCCAGGCTCCTCTCCTTGGCTTGTGGTTGGCCACCTTCTCCCTGGGTCTCTACATGATGTTCTTTCTGTGTACCTGTCTGCATCCAAATTAATCCTTTCTGTAAAGACACCTGTAATGTCATTTAGGGCCCATGTTAATGACCTCATCTTAGATAATTACACCTGTTGCAACCCTGTTTCTGAAAAAGGTCACATTCTGAATACTGGGGGTGAGACTTCAACTTATGAATTTAAAGGGGATACAATTCAACCTGTAACAATGTCTTTGTCCCCAATTAGACTGCAGATCCTGGCCAGGAGGGTCTCAGCAAGTACTTGGCAACGTTATAGAAGAAAGTGAACTAAATAAGGAGTCATCAGGAGGTGCCTGCAGGAGGACCCAGGTGGTATCACCCCAGTGCTATTCCTTCAGCCTTGTCAGTGACCTTGGACTGGCCAGAGTGGAGAAGAGATGAAGGTTGTGAACCAGATAACAACCTTACTTCTTTCCAGCAGGGACAGGAAAGGCGTTTTCCTTGCCATGGCATTCATTGCCTTCTCAGGGAAGCTACATTAGTTATCCCAGGATTCTGAGAGCCCCAGTGAGGGCCAGGGTGGCCCCTCGAGTGACAGTTCACACAGGTCCTGGGGAATCCTGAGATGGAACTCAGAAAAGATATGACCATTCTCCATTGTTACAGGTGAGGAAGCCAAGGTTGAGAAGCTGAGCAGGTTGTCTGTCTTGGGGCTAGGGTGACAAAGCTGAGCAGAACCCAGGTGTCCCGACTTCCTGTGAAGTGCTTTTACCCCTCATGAAGCTTTCAGTCAGCCATTTGTCTTCTTTTGGGCTCACCATCCTCAGTGTAATGTAGCAAGCACCTGTGTGCCCCATCACAGATGGTGCTGCCTTGAATCCATGGATACCCACAGCCTGGGAGGAGGGCAGTCTCCAGGAGCTGATCAAAGAGAGTACCCCACACTCCTGGTTCTTCAGCAGACTGTCCCGCCCCGGACCTGGGAGGACTCCCTGAGTTCATGTTCAGTCACAGAATTTGCTTCTGTCTCTTCACACCTCATGCCAGACTCTAGTCTAGCAGCCAAAACAGGATACTTTCCTATTCCACACTGCCCTATGCTTTGTTGAAGGTTTTTAAAAAGTAAAATCAATGTGCATGTCTATAAATCGAGTGTAAGTTCCTTTGAGAACCTCATTCTTCATCTTTAGCGCCTGGCTGTAGTTCTATTACAAAGGGAAATAAACACACCAACTAAATTTATGGAAGAGCCCCTCCCGGCAGTGATGGTTGGATGGGAGTGAGAGGAACCAGATTTGATGAATCTGTTTCTTTTCCCTTCTACCAAAGTCTACTCTTAGGTTTGCTTCTAGAATAAATTCCTCCCTCCCCCTGCCTGACCTCCCTTCAGCTTCCAGACAGTGGACCTGGAATGAGGACTTTTCTTTAGGGAAGAACATCCAGTGACTCCAAACCAAAGGGTTGTCAGGTTTTCTCCCCTCAAGGCCTCTGTTTAGGAATATCAAGGGTTTCCTTTAAATTTTTATTTTATTTTAAATGTCCATTCCAAAGCAGCCCAGAAAAAGAAGCAGCGGGAGATGAAGAAGTGAAACCCTACCAAATCTTCAGTGTGAGTCTTCAATGTAAACCCAGTTTTCCTTACTGGAACACCAAAGCAAACATGATAAACATGATCAGAAATGATGCCATTTGAAAAACTCATTAGTACATCTGGGAATCTCCAAGGGAAATTTCAGGGAATCAGAGGCTTCTGGGAAATACATGATTCATAGAAAAGGAATTTACCATTTTCTCCCTGAAGACCAATTGTTTAATGTCATGACATAATTTCCAAGCCATATCTTACTTAGCCTGACACTTTTCAAGACCCAGCAGATATTAGCAGGCCAGCCTTTTGGATCTCAGTGATGCATAAGGAGTCTCCAACCCTTGGTTTAAGCCTTTAAAAAGTATCCATGCTCGATCCAGATCCGCTCCTAGTGTGTGTTTTCACTGTCTTTTACATAAGTTAAAGACAGAGTTGGAATCACCTGTACTTGTCTCTCTGTAATATCATTTCAGATACTGCCTCCCCATGAGGTCCTTCCTAACCTGGCAGCCAACTAATTACTCCCTGCTCTGAGCTCCCACGACACTTGCACAGGCGTTGGCTACAACTTTTCCCAGAGTGCATTGTAATTATTTGTTTGCATGTCTGTCTCCTGGGTTGTAGGCTCCTGGGAGCCAACATTGTGTCTTACTCAGGCTTGCATTTCACCCTCGATCCCAGCAGAGTCCCTGGCAAATAGTAACTGCTCAACCGATGTTTGTTAAATGAATAAACAAGGGTCCTACTTTGAGATGGTTGGATGGCATCACTGACTCATAAGTGGATATAAGTTTGAGCAAACTCTAGGAGATAGTGAAGGACAGGGAAGCCTGGCGTGCTGCAGTCCATGGGTTCACATAGAGTCAGATATGACTGAGCAACTGAACAGCAACTTTCTACACACAATAAATCTGGGGATGGATAGAGAGATGAGGTGCCCCAAATAAGATAAAGACCTTTATCGCTACTTGTATTTTTCTGCAGTTAATTATGAAAGAGGATGTGTTCAGTAACTCAGCCATGTCCAATTCTTTGCCATTCTGTGGCCCACCAGGCTCCTCTGTCCGTGGGATTTTCCTGGCAAGAACAATGAAGTGGGTTGCCATTTCCTTCTCTAGGGGATCTTCCTGATACAGGAATCAAACCCATGTTTTCCGAGCATCTCCTGCATTGCAGGCAGATTCTTTACCACTGAGCCACAAATCTAGCAGTAAAATATATTGTTTTCATTTTCTCTATTTACTATCTCTGACCAGATTTGCAGAGGCCAGATGCTGCCAGTGTGTTTTGTGTTGCCTGATTGTCCCATTTAATGTGGTTTACTCTGGTTAATGATGGAAAACTGCTCTCCTGCCCTCTGCACCAAAGAGGACAGGAATTTCTTGCTCAAATCTCAGATATGTTTGGCCTACTCATCATCTTATAGGAAAATGTAATTGGTTGGGAAATAGGAGATGATTTCTTGTTTCTTTTTTATTTCTTAATATCTCTAATTCTCTGGACAACTCAAGGAGTTGACATGGATATAGACTTGGTACATTTGTGAACAAAACCTCAAAATCTGGAGCTGTCTCTTGCAAGACCTGAGCAAAGGTTCCAATTTGCTATGGACATTTCCAGTGAGTGTCAGCATGTGAACAGGTAGGGTTGAGGTTCTCAGCTTTGTGTAACATGTCAGGAAAGCTGTTTGCTTGAAATTGTCTGTCTGACATTGCCCACATGTATTAAGGTACTATGAAAGGAAAGTGGGCCTTGAAACTGCCAGGAGTGATTGTCAAGATATTTAACAAAATTTCTGGCCTGGGCAGAGCCAGTCAGAGGTTTTCTTCTAGCTCTGTGGGAGAGGGACAAGTGAGGCAGGGCGAGGAGGAGAGACGTGGGAGAGGACAGGGGTTTGAGTCAGCAGCTAGATACCAACTGATATGAAACCAGCTCAAAGTTTATACAGCTGGGGTGACCACACAGCTGTGTCCCAGTAGAATAACTGCCTAAGAGTAAGAAAGAACTGCTGCTGCTAAGTCGCTTCAGTCGTGTCCGACTCTGTGCGACCCCACAGACGGCAGCCCACCAGGCTCCCCCATCCCTGGGACTCTCCAGGCAAGAACACTGGAGTGGGTTCCATTTCCTTCTCCAGTGCATGAAAGTGAAAAGTGAAAGTGAAGTCACTCAGTCGTGTCCGACTGTTAGCGACCCCATGGACTGCAGCCCACCAGGCTCCTCCGTCCATGGGATTTTCCAGGCAACTAGACCAATTAAATTTCCACTACCCACCCTCTGGCAATGGTCCTCAAACTGTCCGCACAGTAGAATCCCCAGAGGACCTTTTGAAACTGCCAAAGGCCATAATTTCTGGGTTGGAACCCAGTGTCTTTGAAGCTCCAATGTGCAGGCAAGTTGAGACTCCTGCTCTCAGACATTAAGTGAGTTAGTATGTCTTTTGGGCACAGGAGTCCTTCTCAGTAAAGAGTGACAATGCCCAGCTCATCAGCTGAGAAAATCAAATGGATACATGCAGCGCCTGACATGTGGCAGGTGCTCACTAATGATTTTCCTTTCTCTTTTCCCTCTCGAATGATTTCTTTTCCTTTGTCACTTGTTTTGAAATGTCACCATTTGGATAAACAGTTAACCACTTTTTGAAATGGAAATGGTCCTGGAAGGGCTTGGGGCTCTTAGTCATTTATATCTTTGTGTGGGTTATTGAAGGTGATGCCTCTTCAAAGCCAGCTGACATGAGATGAGCTAGGAGGTGGGGATTCTAACTGCAGGAATTAGTTGAGCCTGAGGAGTCGTGAAGATTCCCCTGTGTTTCTGACACTGTAGAGTAGCAGCTGCTTCAGCCTCCTGTGGAGAATATAACTTCAAACTCAAGGCTGCCTTCTTCTTCTCCAAAGCCCAGTTGAAAAGAGGGTGTACTTGTGAAGGATGGCCCATTCCTCTGGTGAGGCACTCACCGTTAGGTTCCACCAGTTTTAACAGGTCTGTGACTGGGGTTCAGGGCTCTGGAAACAGGAGTCCCAGGCAGCATTTTGTGTATTTGTGTGAACTGTCCATTTCCTCCCAGCTTTCTTCAGACTCTTGAAGGGAATTTCCACACCCCACCCAACCTCCAAATGTAAGAATTATTATTTTAACATCTTCCTGGAAGAAGCTCCATCACCCGCCCCCCGCCCTCCATGGGCATGCTCTTGCTGAATGGTCCTCTGTGGAATTGTTCTGCTGAATTGCACTTTGGCATGATATGCAAACTTATATTGGTGAACAACTGAAGAAATAACCCTTGAAACTCTTGTAATAAGGCTGTTGTTGATTTGTGGATTATATTACGCTTGTGCATTCCTAAAGGAGCAAGAGAGAGACTTCTTCCCAGCCACTGGGCCATTGTTTAAATCTTATGGACACTTTCCTCTTGTCTTTGGCTTCCAGAAAACGTGAAGCATAAAGGAGGTTAGAAATAATTTTTCTCTGGTGAGATGAGTGAAGTTCAAGATGTGAGGGTAGCCAGAACAACCTAGGGGGCACCTCTGCCCGGGGTGAGCCAGGCACAAGGATTGGTGAGGGTCCCATCTAGGGAAAAGTGCCCTTATTCAAGCACAGGGATTGGTCCTCACTGAATGCTCAATGCTGGCACAAAGTAGGTGCTGAGTAAATGCTTTGCTGAATGAAGGTGGTGCTCCACAGAGCTCTTGAAGCTGTGTTTCCTGCCAAAGTGGGGCGATTTTCTGGCCTACCTTTGTGTTTCACTGTTATTTGGATCTCAAGGCAGGCTGTCTTGTGAACCCACCTCTGCCCAGATATTCCTGAAGAAAAAGCTCTCTCACTGTTCACTCCCATCCTCCTCTCACCGACTCCTCTTTCCCTGGTCTTCAGGCCTGGGGTGTGGTCTGAGTGACAGGCCAGCGCTGAGCTGGTAGACTTCCCACTTGCAGCAAAACCACCATTCCTGCATCCAGCTCCGTATTTTCTCTGCCTGGAGGCCTTTTCTCATGCAGATCACTCCGGAGGCCTGGGCTCTGCGGTTGAGCCACTGGACTCAGGTCTCAGCTCTGGCTCTGTATGGCAGCTGCAAGACTTGGGGCAGATGACTGACCTTCAATCCTCAGTTTCCTCATCCGTGATACACAGGCAGTGACAGTACTTTCCATATAGATGTGGTATGAGACCCTATTAGACGGAGTGATGCAGCCAAAACCTGAGCAAAACCCACTGCAGTCTGGCGTTTGGACTAGGTGTTCGTTCAGGGTTTCTCGAGGACACTGGAGAAGGAGGAAATGTGGCCTACACACAGTGAAACTTCCTTAAAGCTCTTGAGACGTTTCTTCCTCTCATCTAAGTTCCAGCCTCACAGCAGCTACTTTTTCTCTCTCTCCAGATGTCACCCAGTATTGGGATCATTTTATGTAGAAGGAGTTCCCTTTTGACCACTAGCTTCTGCATTTTTACCATTTTTTTCAACAAATGAAACACTCTTCCCCAAGATCCACTCTCTGCAGAGAAATTATATATACCTTTAACATTTTTTGTTTCTGTTATAAGTTTAAAGCATTGAACTTTGCCAAAATCCTGAAGCTGGTATCCCTTTAAAATCACTTTTCATTTTTGATTATTTGCAGTTCTTAACTCTGGCTGCACCTAAGAATAGCCTGGGGAGCTTTTCAAACAGTCCCAGTGTACCCCAGGCTCTACTCCAGACCAACTGAATCAGAATTTCCCAGACATCACGGCTTCCCTGGTGGCTCAGTGGTAAAGAATCTGCCTGTCAAGCAGGAGGTTCGTGTTTGATTTCTGGGTTGTGAAGATCCCTTGGCGAAGGAAATGGCAACCCACTCTGGCATTCTTGCCTGGGAAATCCCATGGACAGAGGAGCCTGACAGGGGCTACAGTCCATGGGATTGCAAGAGTCAGACGTGACTTAGCGACTTAACAGCAGCACCTGGCTATTATCCTTAAAATGTGGTCCACAGACAAGTGGCTTGGGCATCAGGTGGGAGCTAGTTAAAATGCAGAATTTCAGTCCTCTTCCATATTGATCAGAATCTGTATTTAACAAGATCCTTGGGTAATGTGAATGCACAATGAGAAGCACTGCTTTTGGCCTTAATCTGTGGGTGAGATCAGAGTGGCCAGCAGTGGATGTAAGTACTTTCTTGGCGGCATTAGTACCAGGACAAATCAAGGGCTTCCTGAGAAACTACCAGAAGTCCTGAACAGAGGGTCTGAGGTGGGTCCCCACATCTGTATGTTCACCATGCTTCTGGGGGGATTTAGAGTAGGGGTCCCCAACCTCTGTGATATAATGCCTGATGATTCGAGGTGAGCTGATGTAATAATAATAGAAATGAAGTGCACAATAAATGCAGTGCATTTGAATCATCCCCAAACCATCCCCTGTCCTCTGTCAGGTCTGTGGGAAAATTATCTTCCACAAAACAGGTCCCCAGTGCCAAAAAGTTTGGAAATTCTGATTTAGGGGGTTATCAGCCAGGTGTGTGTACATTGCCCAGGGAGAAGGTTCTCAGCCTTGACTGGGCATTGGGGTCACCTGGGGGACTTAAAAATAATCCCTATGCCCTAGACTGCAGCCCAGACCAACTAAATAAGAATCTGTGGAGATGAGATCCAGGTATCAGTGATGCAGGTATCAGATAATCAGGTCATTTTCAATGGGTAGATAATCCTGAGAACCACTGCTAGGGCTTTCTGATCCTTATCAAGCCTATCTGAAAACAGAAATGTTATCTGAACATTATATTCCTAGAAGAATTTACTTTGTATGAAAGTCAAAACCTTTAAGTCCAAGAATTAATCATTAACTGCTGTTCAATGAACTCAATGTGGGCAGAATAGCCTTCTCTTGACCATCCCTGCCTAGACTTCCCATCACCTTGCAAATGTCCTATGTCATCTCTTCTCTGTTGTTCAGTTGCTCAGTCGTGTCTGACTCTCTGCAACCCAGGAAGTGCAGCATGCCAGTTCTCCCTGTCCTTCATTATCTCCCGGAGCTTGCTCATGTCTATTGAGTCAGTGATGCCTTCTAACCATCTCATCCTCTGTAGTCCCGTTCTCCTCCTGCCTTCAATCTTTCCCAGCATCAGGGTCTTTTCTAACGAGTCAGCTCTTTGCACCAGGTAGCCAAAGTATTGGAGTTTCAGCTTCAGCATCAGTCCTTCCAATGAATATTCAGGACTGATTTCCTTTAGGATGGACTGGTTTGATCTCCTTGCAGTCAAAGGGACTCTCAAGAGTTTTCTCCAACACCACAGTTAAAAAGCCTATTATACAGAGTGAAGTAAGCCAGAAAGAAAAACACCAATACAGTATACTAACATATATATATGGAATTTAGAAAGATGGTAATGATAACCTTGTGTGTGAGACAGCAAAAGAGACACAGATGTATAGAACAGTCTTTTGGACTCTGTGGGAGAGGGAGAGGGTGGGATGATTTGGGAGAATGGCATTGAAACATGTATAATATCATATATGAAATGAATCGCCAGTCCAGGTTCAATGCATGATACTGGATGCTTGGGGCTGGTGCACTGGGACGACCCAGAGGGATGGTACAGGGAGGGAGGAGGGTGGCGGGGTTCAGGATGGGGAACATGTGTACACCCGTGGCAGATTCATGTTGATGTATGGAAAAACCAATACAATATTGTAGAGTAATTAACCTCCAATTAAAATAAATAAATTTATATTTAAAAAAAAAGCATCAATTCTTCGGTGCTCAGCTTTCTTTATAGTTCAACTCTCACATCCATACATGACTACTGGAAAAACCATAGTTTTGACTAGACGGACCTTTGTTAGCAAAGTAATGTCTCTGCTTTTTAATATGCTATCTAGGTTTGGTCATAACTTTTCTTCCAAGGAGCAAATGACTTTTAATTTCATGGCTGCAGTCACCATCTGCAATGATTTTGGAGCTCAGGAAAATAAAATCTGTCATTGTTTCTCCATCTATTTGCCATGAATGATGGTACTGGATGCCATGATCTTCTTTTTTTTTGAATGTTGAGTTTTAAGCCAACTTTCTCACTCTCCTCTCTCACTTTCATCAAGAGGCTTTTTAGTTCCTCTTGGCTTTCTGCCTTAAATGTGGTGTCATCTGCATATCTGAGGTTATTGATATTTCTCCCAGCAATCTTGACTCCAGCTTGTGCTTCATCCAGCCTGGCATTTTGCATGATGTACTCTGCATATAAGTTAAATAAGCAGAGTGACAATATACAGCCTTGATGTACTCCTTTCCCAATTTTACCAATCTATTGTTACATGTCTGGTTCTAACTGTTGCTTCTTGACCTGCATACAGGTTTCTCAGGAGGCAGGTAAGTGGTCTGGTATTCCTATCTCTGTTTAAGAATTTTTCATAGTTTATTGTGATCCATGCAGTCAAAGGCTTTAGCGTAGTCAATGAAGCAGAAGTAGATTTCTTCTCTATTAAGCCTGAAATAGTCTATCTGTTTAGAGATCTCTGTGCTGGGTAAAAATGACTTTCAGTAAAATCTGTCCTGGGTTTGACTTCCCAGCACGTGCCTTGCAGCCAGACATCAGGACAAGGGGGCAGATGCTAGGAGACAGGGGTCCGTACCAGTCATTGGAGTATAGTTGATTTACAATGCTGTGTTAGTTTCAGGTGTACAGGAAAGTGAATCAGTTATACATAAATCCATTCTTTTTTAGATTCTTTTCCCATATAGACCATTACAAAGTACTCAGTAGAGATCCCTGCGCTACATGGTAGGTCCTTATTAGTTATCTATTCTATATATAGTAGTGTGTATATGACAACTTCAGTCTCCCAATTTCTCTCTCTCCTACTTACCCGCTGAAAACCATAAGCTTATTTTCTACGTCTATAACTCTTTGTTTTGTACATCAGTTCATTTGTACCATTTGTTTCAGATTCTGCATTTGTGATCATATGAAATTTGTCTGGCTTTCTTCACTCAGTATGACAGTCTCCAGGTCCATCTATGTTGCTGAAAATTGCATTATTTTGCTATTTTTTATGGCTGAGTAATATTCCATTGTGTATATATACCACATCTTCTTAATCCACTCCTATGTTGATGGCTGTTTTTAGGTTACTTCCATGTCCTGGCTATTATAAATAGTGCTACAGAGACTTTTCTGTCTTCTATCTCAAACTCCACTCAGGCCCTGCTAACACTCCCCTACACCCCCTCACCCTGCCCCCATCTGTTTATTCCCCTAAGGAATATGCTGACAGCCTGATCTTTGGTGCTGAATTACCAGAAAAAGACAAGCTGAGCATTTGGGTGAGAAATTTCAGAGGTGGGCAGTGGCCCATTCTACCCCCACCTGCTAGGTCACAGCTGGGTTCCTGCCAGGAACAAATGTTCTTCCAGAGTCCCCATCCTCCTTTTCTCCCTCATGACTGCCAGAGGTGGTGGTGAGGTCTTGGCCCTAGGTCAACTCCAACTGGAAATAGCTCAGTACTAGAGATGGTCCCTCAGAAAGTTTCTAGAAATGAAGGAACATACAGGGAAATGACCTTCTAGAATCAGTATATTTTTATAGTTTTGTTAAGGTATAATTGATACATAATAAACTGTACACATTTATAAGTGTGTAATTTGATGTTTTGACATATATATACCTGTAAAACAATAATTGCAATTAAGTTAATGAAAAGAATTTTTTTCTTTATTTTCTGAGTAAATGAACACAAATTTCTAAAATCTACTAAAGCAGTATGTGTATGTATGGGTATGTGTATATTTATGTGAGTTTAACTGCTTTGAATTTTGGCAAATATATCTTTAAAAAACTCAGATGTAGAGGATTTTTTAAACTTCAAACAAAATTATAAATCACAAATCACATATTCTACAAACTATTCTTTTTTATTATTTCTATGTTAGCTCATAAGGAGTTTTTAATTTTACTATTATTTTATGGTTTATAAAAACTTTGGCACACATTACCATATTTCTTATGGTGTGATTTTATTCTCACAAAAGCCCTTGAAGGTTAATTATTATAATTTCTATTTTAAAGCTAAAGAGTGTGAAAGGACTTGGTGAGGATCACACAATTAGTGCAGCCAAAGATTTCTGACCACTGATCCCCAGCTCTGTGTTTTCTGTAGCATACCATGTAATCACACATGGGTAAGAACGAGGGGCATAAAACCCAAACAATTAATTAAAAAAAAAATCTTCAAACAGCTTTGACACTTATTTTTAAGGTGAAGATTTATTTTGCCATAGAACATCATCATTTTTGTACCATGTGTGAATAAATGAACTTTGGCATTAATGAATTCTGTTAGAACCTTGTGATACTTTTGATGCATTGGCAATTAGCCTAGAAGGTATAAGGCCCCAGTAATAGCCAGACAGTGTCAACTGGCTTTCTTTTTCTTTTGGGGATATTTAAGATTTCTGAAACTGAATTCCATCCTTCCTTTCTTTTCTTCTTTTTGAAAATATAAGTTGTGAATAATACAGTGGGACCGATGACCACTGGGAGGCTTTTCACATGCTACTCTTACATTCTAGACAGTTAGTTTAGAGAGAAAGCCTTTGCTTTAGGGGAAGTGAGAAAATATCTATCTTTGGTGTCTAAAATAAAGGCCAACTAAGAAGAGCAAGAATGTTTAACCCTGAAAGTAATCAGATCTTAGGATTTTAGAATCCCAAGATGCCAGTGAATTAGTAGAAAATGTTGCAAGCTGGAAGGACCTTGGTGACTTTTCTAGTCCAATCTGCTGATCTTACAGTGTGTACAACAGCAGTCCAGAGAGGGGAGGTAGTTTCTCTAGAGTTGTGCAGCAGGTTAGCTAGCTGCAGAGCCAGGCTTAGCACAGAAGTGTCCTGACTCCTGGTCATCTCCCCACTGGATCAGTGAGGCTTCATCTTTCTTCAGTTGTGAGGAATCCTTTTTTGGGAAGTCAAAACCATTTCAGGGATACTCATGTAACTCTTGCTTGGTAATGATTGGTTGAGAAAATAGGTGATGAGAGAAAGCCACTGTGAATTCATTAACAATTTTAACTTCTTTTATATGATGCCATCTTTTCCCACAGGCAGGGGGAAGAGCTATGAATCCCCAGCTGGCGATGGGGCTGTCGCTCATGCTCACACCTAACAGCACAGTCTCACCTTGCAGCTGGACTCTGCTGGCCTGCAAGTTTCCCTAGCCAGTGGAGAGATACTTCCACTGAGAGACACGATAAAGTCCTACAGACCAAGAACTGCCACTGGAGAACTGGAGATGTGCCAACTGCTGAGGCTACAGGGTGTTGGCAAAGGAACTTGATGCTGACTACCAGGGGAGGTCCAACTATTGAACCGGAGGCAGATTATAGGGATTAGCAGGTGTGCCAGTGATCCATTTCCCACCTTTCATGCTCATCTTGACTAAAGGAAGGTAATCTGCCATGACCCAGCTAAAGAATCACATTTGCTTTAATTCAGTTATGAACCTCCTCTTCCCCCTTGCTAGATATTTGATTTTGCAGTCTTCAGTGTATTAGAAGTGATCCTGTGTTGTGGTTCTGGCCAAGAAGATGGAAAAAACATTGCTGGAAGTTCAGAGGAAAGCTTTGGCTTTGCTGATGAAAAGTCCAGTTGTAGCTGGTCTCAATCCCTCTCTAGATTTCCTGCCGTGAACGTGGCCAGGATGTCCATGGTGACATCTTCTGGTCATGAGGCAAAGCAAGAGTGGAATGGAGGTGGGACCCAGAGATCCGACCCTGTAGCTAAACCAACCCCAGAAATTGGTTTCAATTTCTTGTTATGTGAGAAAAATGAATCCCTGTTTATTTAAGCCACTGTTAGCTGGATTTTCTATTATTTGCAGCCAAAAGATCTCCTGATAGCAAAAGCTAGAGTCACCCCATTGGGAAAAAACTGAAAGAAACTTAGAAGAGGGGAGAAATAGATGTTAGTTACAGCCTCAGGATCAATTGTAGAATTAAAGGCATGGTCCCTACCTCTTTTTCAGGTATACACTCCCCTCTTTAATAACATATCTGAAAATTGAGAGATTTTACCCCATTTTCCTCCAACATTTTTTAAAAACAAGATGGATGTTATTATTTTAGCTATTGTTAACAGTGTTCTGTTTTCCCTCCCACCATATTTATCAGGTGTGTTGGTGGTGATTACATTCATTATTTGCCCTGAGTTTGCAAAATGATGAGGAATAATCCCTAGAAAGGATAGCAGAGGGAACACAAGAGGATTGAGTATTGTCAGGAGATCATGGGTTTAACACTGAAAAATAGCTTAATAAGTGAATGTATGACCTGGTCATACCTGCAGGGTGCATGCCTTTGGTGGTCTCCTTGCTGGGAGCAGATGAGTTGTGTGCAGCTGTGTGTGTGTGATGAGTCAGATACATGGGGCTGGAACTGTGAAGACAGAAGGGTGTGTTGCACATGTACAGTCAGGGGCTTGCCATGTTCCACATTCTCTGGAGCAGAAACTCCATGGCCCACAGCCACCTGCTCTGAAATGGAGCTTTTAGCTGGTCTTTCACAGGAGAAACCACTGCCTCAGTCATGGGAGGTTGCCTGACTCCAGGACAACCAGTCTTCACATAGCCTGCTACTGCTGCTAAGTCGCTTCAGTCGTGTCCTACTCTGTGCGACCCCAGAGACGGCAGCCCACTAGGCTCCCCTGTCCCTGGGATTCTCCAGGCAAGAACACTGGAGTGGGTTGCCATTTCCTTCTCCAATGCATGAAAGTGAAAAGTGAAAGTGAAGTCGCTCAGTTGTGTCCAACTCCTAGCGACCCCATGGACTGCAGCCTACCAGGCTCCTCCATCCATGGGATTTTCCAGGCAAGAGTACTGGAGTGGGGTGCCATTGCCTTCTCCATCACATAGCCTGCTATGGCCTTAATGTAGCCTGCTATGTAAAAGTGGCCTCAATAAACAGATTTTCTCTCTTGGAAATCTTAACCAAATGTTCAAAAGAATTTGCTACCTGGGGATAGAAGAGTTACGATGAGGTGGCTGAATCACATTGATGTCTGGGTGCTAGTAGATCTAGACAGTCCCTCCTTCTTGGCTCCATGAGTCATGATGGCCCCTGTTCCTGAGTATGCATGTATGAAGGTTGGTTTATGCCAACTTGGCTAGGCTATACTACCTGGGTATTTAATCAATTTCTGATCCAGGTTTTGCTGTGAAGATATTTTGTAAATGTGGTTAACATTTAAAATCAGCTGAATTTAAGTTAAGGGGGTTCTGTCTCAATAGTGTGGTTAAGTTTCAGTCAACCAGTTGAAGACCTTAAGAGCACAAGTTGAGGTTTCCTCGAGAAGAAATTCTGCTGTAAGATGGCAGTATCAACTCTTGCTTCTCTTTCTCTAGAGAGCCCTGACTGATACCCCTTGAAACTCTACCTTCTGTATCACTCCATGGTACTGCTACCAAAGAGCATTTCTCCCTTTGTTCCATAAAATCAAAAGAACCGACACAAAAGCTCAGTAGTATCCACTACCTTTGTGAAATGGTGCTGATAATAGTGGGAGACCTAGTGATTCAGTCTACAGTAAATGCTTGGTGCACGTGTGAATTCTCAGAATACCTTCAGTCTCCAGGAATTGGGAAGAATGAACTGACCCGCTCCATCTTAGTAATAGGATTTCGTTAGCTGCCTTTGCTCCACACACCAGAATAGTAGGAAACAGACACATGTTCAGGGAAGAAGTTCTGTTCTTCCAGGATTACTTAGTGAAAGTTGCTTAACCTTGTACTTCCTTGTTAAGAGAATGAGCAGCCCAATCCATGGTAGAGCAGTCAGGGACTCTAGGGTACAATATGTAGGGTCCCCAAAGATATTTTCACTCTGAATTATCCCTTACACCCCTGCCACCCAAGGGAGATGCTCCCTGCACTGGAGACATGCCTACTATCCTATGCCTACAGCCCTTCCTGTCTGAAGCTCAAATTTGTCCCTTCATTGGTGTCTGCCCTGTAATTACCTGTGCTCCAAGATCAGTTTTTTGCTGCCTGTGACTTATTCTCTGACTTTTATGCTCACATAGAATGAAGGAGAAAATGATCACAGATGTCCGGCAGGCTGTAGGGACAAGGGATGAAAAATGACATGGGATGCTGCTCTGGGTGGTGATCAAGAACTGTATACTAGAATTCTTCTGCAAAAAGGATAAAAGTAGATGTTGGGGTTGTGAGAGCAAGAATCATCAGAAAAGGAGGGCCCAGGAAGACAAACTTCACCTATTTTATTTCCCTCTTTGAGTTTCCAAGAGGCCAGAGCAGTTTTAAGCTCAAACACAATAACCACATTGATTGCAATGATTGGCATTTGGACTCCCCCCCGCCCCCCGCCCATGTAGCTCTTATTAGTTCTTTAAAAAATGCTTTGTTAGTCATTTTAAGAAACAAATGTGTTGATAAATTTGCCATTGTATAAGGGAGATATGACAGACTAGAAGTAGGAAAGAGCCCAGTTTTGGAGCTGGACTCATTTGTATTTGAACTCAGACTCTGTCATAGGCTGTGTGATATTGGTCAAGTTACTTAACCTCTCTGAATTTCTAATTTAATACCTGCCCTGCAGGAACTTGACTAGGACTCATGGAGAGTCTATGTAGAGTGTCTGGGAGATCTGTCACACTGCCTAGCAGTCTGCAGTAACAGCAGAGAGGTAATGAGCGCTCACAATGCTGCAGGTAATGCCCTGAGCACATTAGCTCACTTAACACAGAACCAGGTCTTCATGGCCTCATTCCCTCTGCCACTTTCCCCTCCAACCTCCCATCCAGAGGCCTTTCTAAGGAAACACCCAGCACAGCAGAACTTGGGCCTTACCCAAGTAAGAGCAGAACACCCAGCAGAGCAGAACCAGCTCCTTAAGAACTGATACCTGTCTGAGGCCTCACCTGGGCTCTACAGCTGCAGCCACAGGAAGCATAAGTGGCCAAGGGATATGGCCAGGCCTCGTTGCTGATCCTGACACAGACTCAGGGCTAGCAGGTGAGCCCAGTCACCTCTCAGGGGAGTCCTGCCTGAAGTGGATGAAGTTGCATTATGAACCAGGGCCTATGGCTGGTCAACACTCCTCAGAAAGCCCAGCCCATCCCCCTGGCACCTTTCTATTTGCACATGGAGTGGCTTTTGCCCATCACCTCTGAGGGCTGGGAACACTGTGAGTGCAGGGCAGAGCCGTGAAGCCCTACAAAGCACACAGCAGGGAGCACTGAGTAGGGTCTCCAGGCTCGGCCCTGCGGTGAAGTATTCACTTACCTCCTGGGAGGGACCCAGTAGAGCTGGAAGGGCTCAGGCCGGAAGTGCTGAATGGAAGGACTAAGTTGGTGATGCAGACCTGGGCCTAGAACCAGCTAGGGAGTGAGGATTGTTGCCATGTTGTCCCAGAGAAGCCAGGTGCCTGGTTGCCAAGGAACATCTGTGTTGGAATTGTATATGCAGGCCCAAC
Source organism: Bos indicus x Bos taurus (assembly GCF_003369695.1). Classification (NCBI taxonomy): domain Eukaryota; kingdom Metazoa; phylum Chordata; class Mammalia; order Artiodactyla; family Bovidae; genus Bos; species Bos indicus x Bos taurus. The sequence goes on from NC_040085.1 coordinate 45,820,413, forward strand.
AGAGCCAAATTCCTTAAAAGCAGTTTCTTTCTGCCCAGATGGCTTCAGAAGCCTTGACAGAAGGGTGCTGTGTGTGTGTGTGGAGGTGGGTGGCATTCTCAATCTGAGCCTCTCCTTCTTTTTTAGGACTTTGTCCCTTAGTGACTCTTCCCAAGTTAAATTGTACTTCTCACGTTTCTCAAGCACTTAACTAGGAAGGAGAGAAGATGGACTGTCATCGAGGGAAATGTGTTGGAGATCATCCAGGATCATTTAGGTGTAGCATTCCACAGTGACTCTCACTCCCAAATATCCACAGGCAAGGAGGGATGGATACATGAAATACATAAATAATCCCCGTGCCTGGGTTTAAGCCAGAGCTGCCCCTCCCCCAGGCCTGATCCATTGCTACACAGTGCTAACCCCAAAGAGACAGGGTTTATTCAATGCCCACTCAGAAATCTGAGTCTTGACTGCCTAAGGACATACAGATGGTGACTAGTAAGATGACAACTCTCTTTGCTGCCAAAGGCCCATTTTTTTCTGGGAAGTTGAGACCTAGTAAAGTGTTCTTACATGTGAACAAAGGGAGAAAAGAGGCTATCCAGGGTGGTGGCCCTGGTTGAGTCCCACAGGTTTGGTTCTAATCAAAGGTGTTCACCAGAACTGTCTGCGGAGACTTGACAAAATAAAGAGGTCGAGGCCCCACCCCATACCAACCAGATTAGAATGTCTAAACATTCCCTGAGTATTTCTGATGGGCTGCTCAATTAAGGACCATGTTGTAAAGGAATCATATTAGATTATTCAATCCCCCTGAATAATATTAGATTATTCAGTCCTCCTGAATAATCTGATATGGGCTGTATTTTTTAGGAAGCTAGTTTTTCACTGATTGTTTATCTTCTAACAGAGCTGGTAAGGCTAGGGGCATGTGTTCCGGAACCCAAGCACCTCCCACTTCCACCACATTCTTTGGGCAAATTACTTAACCATTCCGCTCTTCAGTTTCCTTATCTGTAAAATGGAACTAACGATAATGTCTCCTGCAGATGGTTATTGTGAAGGCTGAGGTAATACATATCATTACCTAGAGTTCTGCAAATGATAATCAGCCTACCCTGAAGGACACTAGCTATTGTAATTATTAACACATTTGACATGATAGTTTCAGGTGTAGGATAGCATTGTTATTTCTGGGAGCCTCTTCGAGAGGTAGTTCAGTTCAGTTCAGTCACTCAGTCGTCTGACTCTTTGCGACCCCATGAACCGCAGCATGCCAGGCCTCCCTGTCCATCACCAACTCCTGGAGTCCACCCAAACCCATGTCCATCGAGTCGGTGATGCCATCCAACCATCTCATCCTCTGTCGTCCCCTTCTCCTCCTGCCTTCAATCTTGCCCAGCATCAGGGTCTTTTCCAATGAGTCAGCTCTTCACATCAGGTGGCCAAAGTATTGGAGTTTCAGCTTCAACATCAGTCCAGACTGGCATGCTATTTGTTTTTCTCCAACAAAAGTCCATTGGTTATCATCTTTGGAAATTCTTTTTAGCTGGAAAAGGAAGGCACATTCATGCAAATTGGTTCAGGTTCACAGGTGCAGACTGATCTGTAAATTAGCCTTGGCTAAAAATAAACCAGCTTGATCATTTCTGTTTCCAGCAATAGAGTAAATTAGATAGCCAGAATAATTCCCCCCCCCCAAACAACTGAAGTATTGAATAAAGTATATTTTTAAAAAATCTTTAAAAATGCCTCTCTGAGCTGACATGGAGGTAAGAAATCCTCTTAGCTCCCAAACAAACTGAAACCAAGAACTCAGAGAGGTAAATGAATTCCAAAGCTTGCCTCCACCCTGGAAGTTTCTGCCAGATGCTGGCACCTTGGTCTTCTGCTTTGGAGGTTGATGGGGATGGGATGGAGAGTTTTAAGTCCAGAGCTTGATCAAAGTAGGGTGCATCATAAGAGATCCTTAAATAAAGCTGAAATCCCTAAAGATTAGAAATGTTTTATGGTGAACACAGAAAGAGAAGCAAGAAAAGTTGTTGGTCTCAACCACGATAATCACTTGGACCAGGCATAAACTGACTCTCTCTTGAATTTGCAGTTCAAATTCATTCCACATGTGCAGCCCTAAATATCTAGGTGTGAACATTTAACATGTTCTCAGTTTGGTAATATCTGACATGACCAGCTGCATAAACACAAATATATTCCTGAGGAATCCTGCTGCAACTCAGTTCTCTCAGAATTTCCATAGACGATATCCAAGGAGAATGAGCAGCTTATAGTTACAACAAACAAACTAACAAACTCAAAAACACACAAGGAAACAAAGTATTATGATTGAGAGAACTAGCAAAAAATAGAAATAATAATAAACAAACATATACTAGAAGTAGATCAGCCAGAGCATTAGATGTTAGATGTATTGAACACAAGTAAAATAACTATGCAAAATATGAACAAGCCTTGAAAATTTGAACAAGAAGCAAATAGACTTGAAAAAGAATCAAACATAACTTCTAACCCTTAACTTAAATCTAAATAAATCTTAACATATAACATGATTAAAATGTCCTATTTTCAGGGAAAAAAATATTAGGAGTAAAATACCACATGACATAAGCACTGGATTAGGTGGGCAGATAATTGGAAGTAAGGAAAAAAATTAAGGACCTTGACTTTTTCAGGAGGGGGTTAAACTATTAATTATAGAATTATTAAATTGTTAGAAATACATTTTATAATTTTTAGGGCAAACCACAAAAAGGATATGGATATGATAAATTGTAAATGAATAAAAGACAAATGAAATACAGCAATCTTGCTTAATTCAGAAGATGTGGGGTATGGGAGAAGAATAAAGAGAGACAAATATATACACATAGTAGGATGATAGAAATAAACTCAAATATATCAGTAATTACTATGAATACAACAGGACTTATGTCCTGAGTTAACAGACAAAAATCAATAACTCGGACAAAGAAATAAAACCTAGCATATGCTATTTACATGAGATGCTTTTTAAACCTAAGGATATAGAAATATTGAAAGTTAAAGGATGAAAAGAGACACAATAAGCAAGTACTAATCGAAAGAAAAATGGAAAAATAATATCAGAAAAAAACAGACACTTCCCTGGTGGTCCAATGGCTAAGAATCCACCTTCTAATGCAGATGACACAGGTTCAATCCCTGGTTGGGGAACTAAAGATCCCATATGACACACACATGCCACAACTATGCAGCCAAAATATTTAAAAAAAAGAAAAAAAAGCAGACTTTAAGCCAAACAGTTTTATGAGCAATGTCACCATATAATGGTAAAAGGCTTAATTTTGCCCAAATACATAGTAATTCTAAACTTGTAAGACATAGGTATATGTCTTATATATATATATCATACATAGCTATATGTAGATGTATATAACATATGAAATACCATCTCATATATATTAGTAATAAGATATATATTTAAAATGTATATAATAAATATTACATATATACACATGGAGTCTCAAAATACATAAAGCAAACAAATGACAATGCAAATGGAAGCCAGACAGATCTATTGCACTAGAAGGAGATCTTAACACATTTGTATCAGAGATTAACAGACTAAACAGTAAGAGAGAAAGAAAGAAAGAAAGTGAAGTCGCTCAGTCGTGTGCAACTCTTTGCGACCCCGTGGACTGTAGCCTACCAGGCCCCTCCATTCATGGGATTCTCCCGGCGAGAATACTGGAGTGGGTTGCCATTTCCTTCTCCAGGGGATCTTCCCAACCCAGGGATCGAACCTGGGTCTCCCACATTGCAGGCAGATGGTTTAACCTCTGAGCCACCAGGGAAGCTAAACAGTAAGAACTAAACTAAAAAATCAGTAAAGATACAGAGGATTTAAAGTACACATTAATAAACTTGATAAAACGGGCAAATGGAGAACATTGGACTCTGCAGTTGGAGATTATTTCTTCTTTTTAAGCACTCATGGAAATTCCTATGAATAAATTTCAAATGTAATTAAGTTAGAAATAATAACAAAACATAATGAGAAACATCCTTATATTTAGCAATGAAAAGCACACTTTAAACAACTCATAGATCAAAGAAAATGTCTAATGGAAATTTACATACATAGAACTGAATATGATGTTTTAAAAATTCTGGAATGCAGTTAAAGCAAACTAAAAATGGAAGAGGTATTTGTTAATCTGGAAAAGAACCTCTTAAAAACCTACAGCAAACATCATTATTAATCGTCAAAAATTTAAATTCAAGGGATAAGGCAGAGATACCCCTTCTAATACTCCTGTTCAACAATGTATAGGAGTTCATAGCTAGGGTAGTAAGACAAGAAAAAGAAATGAAAAGCCTAAAAATTGGAAAGGAAGAAACAAATGTCACTATTTGTAGAAATTCCAAAATACATATGAATTATTAGGGCTAATAAGAGTTCAACAAGATATCTGCAAATAAAATTAATGTAAAAATTAATTGTATTTCAATATACCAGCAGTAATTAGAAACTACAAATTTAAGACACCACTTACATTAGCAATAAAAAATTAAGTGCTTAGTAAATACATTTATAAAAGAGACGGAAGTAGAGATAAAGCTCTAAAACTTTACTGAAGTATTTTAGTCCTAAAACCATGCAGATATACACCATGTGTACCATTGGAATTTCACTAAATCTATAGATCAAAAAATGAACGAGTTTACAATTTCATTTTTTGATCTATATATTTAGTGAAATTCCAGTAGGAGTTTTTATTTGCTTATTTTTTGGTAGAACTTGGCTAGAAGATTCTTAACTTTACACAGAAATTTAAAGGCCAAGGATAGTCAAACAATCCTGAAGAAGCTGCAGAAGTTGATAGGCCCTATTACGGATCAAAACTTCTATAAATTGTTGCAAATTCAACTATGTTCAGCTTAAGAACTTTGTTATCAGAAGATACATTTAAGATAGTGAACAAATGATACAATAGATAGACATTTGCAATATATAGCTTCAAGTGTATATGACTACAGAATATATAACAATTCTTATGAAGCAATAAAAACAAATGACAAAATAGTAGGCAAAGGCATTTTACAGAAGAACACACATATGACTCCCAATCATATGGAAAGATGCCCAATCTCATTATTTACCAGAGAATTACAAATTCAAACTACAATGATAAGCCATTTTATACTAATAAACTAGCAACAACAAAGTTGATAATTTAGAGTGTTGAGGTTGTTTGCAAGGAGCTCATTAACTGCTAGTGGGAATATAAATTGGTACAATCACTTTGACTAACAGGATAGCATTACTTAGTATTACCTGGTAAACCTGAACATCCACACACTCTATGTCCAGCAATTCCACTCCCAGCTGAAGAAACTCTTAACACATGTGTGCCAGGAGACATGCAAGAGTGTTCATAGCTGCACTGATAGTGATTCCAAGCTGAAAACAACTCAAATGCCCATCAACAGAAGAATGAATATATACATTCTGATTTATTTGATTCAATATATGAAGAAATAGGAGACAGCAGTGAAAATGAATGCCCTACTCAAGAGCTGCCGTCAAAAGCATGAAGGAATCTTAAAAACATAAAATTGAGCACAAGATGCAAGTCACAGATCAACTCCTAACAGTATGACTGGATTGATATAAATGTCAAAAAGCAAATTTAATTAGTCTATTTTTTTAGAGACACATTCATGGGTGACAAGAAAAGAGAGAACCATTAACACAAAATCAGCCTATTAAGGTTAGCAGGGGAAGAAGGAGGAAGTGATGTGGAGGAGTCGAGTGGGGATTTTAAGGTATGTAAGATTCTATACCTGCTTCTGTGCATGCTCAGTCTCTCAGTTGTGTCTAGCTTTTTGTGACCCCATGGACAGTAGCCCGAAAGGCTCCTCTGTCCGTGGGATTTCCCAGGCAAGAATACTGGAGTGGGTTGCCATTTCCTACTCCAGGGGACCTTCCCGACCCAGGGATCGAACCTGCATCTCTCCTGCCTTGGCAGGCGGATTCTTTATCACTGAGCCACCTGGGAAGATTCTATTTCTATTCCCGAATGGTGGGCTGTCGTCTCTGGGGTCGCACAGAGTCGGACACGACTGAAGCGACTTAGCAGCAGCAGCAGCAGCAATGGTGAATATGTTACTGAGCCTTTCAAGTTGGGTCCCAACTATGATTCTCCTGCCTGGTGTCATTCGCGCCAACAGAATGACATCCAGTTCAGTTCAGAAGCAGAATAAAGGTTTATGCTTTGATCCAAGAATCGAGGGGTGCAAGCTCATGCTCTACATCAGGGGTCCCAAACATTTTTGGCACCAGGGACTGGTTTGTGGAAGATAATTTTTTCCACAGCTTGTGTGTGGGGGAAGGGAATGGTTTGGGGATGATTCCAGCTCATTGTATTTATTATGCACTTTATTTCTATTACTATTACATCATCTCCACCTCAGATCATCAGGCATTATTACATCCTGGAGCTTGGGGACCCCCTGCTGTATACCACAAGTCCCACCTGAAAGGCCAGGTGTCTCTGAGGTGGGTGAAGATAGGCGAGGGTGGAGTTCTCTGGGCTGGGCGCAGCTGTGCTGCTCAGGGCTCAGATTGCGACTGTTCGCAGCGTTGCTGCCCCGGATGCTGCGGCCATCTTGAATTGAGGCACCGTGCTTGGCGCTTCCGCACAGAGCTGGGGAGCTTGGGTGTCCGCTGGGCCATTTCCCAAAAGGATCTCTGGTCTGAAGGGCCAGGTGCGGGGCTTGTGTATGAGCAAGTGAAACCAGACTAAGCACCAAAGAAGAAGGAAGGTTAGATTTTGTTCTACCACTCTGATTTTATTTTTATTTCCTGGGAATTGTTAATGGACTTTGCCAGAGACAAATACACAGGTGTTCGTGTTGTTAGTGGTTTCTAAACATTTTATATATACCCTTCTGCACAAATCTCATCTGTGCAGTGGGATAGATTGTATGGTATGAGCAGCCTGGAGTAGACTGGACAGATTTCCAGGATTGTAGACTTACTCATTCCATCCTCAAAGTTTGTCCTGTTTTTTGACACCAGCCTCTGACCTGCAGAGCAGAGCTGTAGGTAAGCTTCTTATACCCTTCTGTGTGTATAACATAGTTCATAGTTAAAGCAAGGCAAAAAAACCCCCAACTTTAGCAGATAAAATTGGGATTGTCAGCTGAACAAAAATTGTAGGGCGTACATAAAGAATAGCCAGGCGCTGTGTCTCCCACAAGGCAGCAGCCTCTCCCGGGTCCACTTTGAAACTCCCTGGCTCTACCTGACCCTTCTCACCCTGGAAAGGGAAAGGAAAGGCCTCTCCCCTCTCTCTCCTGTGTTAATGAGATTGCAAGTCTGGGTCAACTGCTTTGTCCAAGGTCACACAATTACTGAAGGTTCCAGGTCCACCATTCATTTCATGTATTATTATGTAGTGTTTTATTTTATCCTTCCTGGGAGGGCTTCAGAGGAGAGCATATTAAAAGGCTACAATAATTAGCCTCACATTGTAACACCCTTGACTCCAGGCAAGCTCCTGTAGCAGAGGGGGAGACGTTTGGTTCAGCTTTTCTGGGATGGGTCTGAGACTCTGGCTGGAAAGCAGGAGAGAAGTTCCCGAAGATGCCCACTGTCTGTGTGGGGGCTGCTTTGGGTCATTGTCATTCCCAGTGGTATTTGAGCAATCACTGTGGACCTCAAGGAGGGCAAAGCATTAGATCTCATCTGTGCAGTGGGATAGGTTGTATGGTATGAGCAACCTGGAGTAGACTGGATTTCTAGGATTGTAGAATTACTCATTCTGTCCTCAGAGTTTGTCATGGTTTTTGATGTCAGCCTCTGACCTGCAGAGCAGAGCTGTAGGTGAGCAGGTGAGAGTTGTAGGGGAGTGGATGATAGCTGTAGGTATGTTGCGGTTGAACAGGTGATAGCTATAGGTGAATGGAGGCTCCTTTCACTGAAGTAGAGTGGGCCCCTAGTCCAAGGAGCCTCTTTTCAATACCCCAAGACTCTATCCTCCTGTCTCTGCAGCTGTTTTAGGGAAACAGTCTTGTAATCCCTTCTAAAAAGTAGTTCCTTTCTGTTAAAACGTGTAAAGTAGTGAAAGGTACAAAATGTGACCTTGGTAGACCTTGGACATTGCTGGGGGTTACCAGCCTGTTTAATGATGAAGCTTCGGGACAGTAAGTTCTTTGTTGCCTGCAGTGGATAGGGTGGTGGGGATTGCTTTTCCTTAACTACCATTCTGGTGATCCACACCCAGCCGAAGATTGTTCTCTCTTTCGGTTGATTATCAAGATTCTCACTTGAGAACTTGACAGTAATTTAAAGATCGGGAAGGCAGGAAGAGAAAGTTGTACAGTACCTATGTTTTCCCTCAGCAAAATCTTGTAGAGGTTTGCTTAGGCCCTGTTGGCTTCTTGACCTCTGCTACCCCAAGCCGAGAGCTGCCATCTGGATGTTCCCCCAGTGGAGGCACAAGCCTGGGAACCCTGACCACCTGGTGCACTTACCTTGCAAGGCCTATTGCCTTGGCCTATGAACATTTATTTCAGGTTTTTCCTTTCTGCTGATTAGCAAGGGAAGGTGTCATCATAGCCTTAATAATAAACCAGTCAACATTAGAGGAGCATTTGGGCTTTGTAGAAGACTTGTTTAACCTCAAAAGACAAAGGGAGAACTGTACACTTAAACATGGTTAAGGGAGTAAGTTTTATGTTTAGGAATCTAAATGTATTACAAGGTATGTACAGTTTAATGTGTCAGGCTAGGCTACAGTCGCTGGTTATTCAGTCAAACACTAATGTAGATATGGTTGTGAAGGTATTCTGCAGATGTGATTAAAGTCCATAATCAGTTTTCTTTAAATGAGTAAGATTATCCTAGATAATCTGGGTGAGCTTGATTGAATCAGTTGAAAAGCCTTAAGATCAGAGGATGCTCTGAAGCAGAAGAAATTCTGCCTGTAGACAGCAGCTCAGGCCCTTCCTAAGAGTCTCTCTAGTCTGCCCTTCCTGGTGGCTGCCCTGTTGACTTCAGGTGTACCTAGTTATGAGCTGAATTGTGGTGGTGGTGGTGGTTTAGTCGTTAAGTTGTGTCCGACTCTTGAGATCCCACAGACCGTAGCCTGGTTCCTCTGTCCATAGTATTCTCCAGGCAAGAATACTGGAGTGGGTTGCCGTTTCCTTCTCCAATTGTGACTACCTCCAAAATGCAGTTCTCACCCTCCATACCTGTTAATGTGCACTTTTCGGAAATAGGATCTTTGTAGATGATCAACTTAAGACAAGGTTGTTAGGGTGGGCCCTAATCCAATATTATTGTGTCTTTATCAGGGGTGAAATTTGGACACAAAGACATGCATAGAGGAAAGATGACCTGCAGAATCAGGGGGAGGGAAGGACCGATATATACGTGTCCATCTCCACATCCTACTGTGACTGTTTCTCTGTTAAAACACTGATGCACCAAATCAGGAGGTGGATGGCAATATCCCCTGCAGGAGGAAATGGAAAACCCACTCCAGTATTCTTGCCTGGAGAGTCCCATGGACAGAGGAGCCTGGCGGGCTGCAGTCCATAGGGTTGCAAAGAGTCGGACATGACTGAAGTGACTTAGCGTGCATACTTCTTTTGGATTGATCCTGGAACAGAAAGAGGATAATAGTGGGAAAACTGGTGAAACCCAAGTAAAGCCTGGAATTGAGTTAATGTACAACTGTTGATTTCTTAGTTTTGCTGAATGTATCCTGATTATATAGGATTTTAGCAATGGAGGAAGCTGTGCAATGTTACAAGGGAACTCTGTACTATCTTTGCAACTTTCCTGTTAATTAAACATTATTCCAAAATAAAACATTTACTTTTTAAAAAGTAGCCCAGATCCAATACTTACCAGCTGTATGACCTCAGGAAACTTATTTAGTCTTTCGGTTTATCTTTTTTTTTGGTAAAATGGGGGTTAATAATACAACTGCTCATAAGATTGTCTTAAGGATTAAATGAGCTAAAACAAAACCACATAGATTGCTTAGAACAGAGCCTGGTACAAGTAAGTGCTTAATAAGGGTTAGCTCTAATTATAATATTTTTGTTTTATTTTATACACAACTTGCTCATTGTGTGGTAATCACATAGATACGTGTTCTTCTAAATTGAAGGTAGGCTTGTAAAAGACTACCCATTGGAGGGTAAGAAGAAAAAGTAGAACTTCTGTTTGCTTGCTGGATTTACTTCATTCTTTTAAGGAGTTTTGATGTGTACATGTACTATAATGCATATCTTAATTCAATATCAGTATAACATGTCTTTTTTATTGATAGAGTAGATGATCAAAAGGGCCTAGGGACCAGTACTGTGCTCTTAAGGCAGTATGCACACTCGCATCCTTGTGACCTTCTTTGGGCTCAAAGACATAGCCACTTAGGCAAATTAATTTTGTGTTAAGCCCTAATCCCTAAACCATTTAAATCTGCTTGAAAATAATACTTAACTCAGAAGGCTGAAATGTTGAGATTGACTCAATATGTATTTACGACTCAGTGTTTCTTCTGCCTGTATTACTTCAATTTGTTCTAATACTGGGCAAAATCTCTTCACTTGCCTTTTTTTCCCTTATAATTTGGTCTTTTAAAAAAAGATTTATTTATTTATTTACTCATTTTTGGCTGTGCTTCATTGCTGCACACGAGCTTTCTGTAGTGGTGGTGAGCTGGGGCTACTCTTCGTTGCTGTGCCGAGCTTCTCGTGGTGGCTTCTCTTCTTGCTGAGCGTGGGCTCTAGGCGCGTGGGCTTCAGTAGTTGTGGCTTGTGGGCTCTAGATCATGGGCTCCATAGTTGTGGCACACGGATTTTAGTTGCTCCATGGTATGTGTGACCAGGACCAAACTTGTGTCCCTGGCATTGGCAGATGGATTCTTTTTTTTTTTTTTTTCATAGGTACTGTCAATCCGCTTTATTTTCTCCAACAGTAGGTGTTTGGTGTCAATGTACTTGTTTTTTTTTTTTTAACTTTCTTTCTTTGCTCAGCCCCTTTTTAAAAAAAAATTGTTTATTTTAATTGGAGGCTAATTACTTTACAATATTATAGTGGATTTTGCCATACATTGACATGAATCAGCCATGGGTGTACATATGTTTCCCATCCTGAACCACCCTCCCACCTCCCTCCCCGTCCCATCCCTCTGGGTCATCCCAGTGCACCAGCCCTGAGTACCTTCTCTCATGCGTCAAACCTGGACTGGTGATATGTTTCACATACGATAATATACATGTTTCAGTGCTATTCTCTCAAATCATCCCACCCTTGCCTTCTCCCACAAAGTCCAAAAGACTGTTCTATACATCTGTGTCTCTTTCGCTGTCTCACATATAGGGTCATCGTTACCATCTTTCTCAATTCTGTATACATGCGTTATTATTACTGTATTGGTGTTTTTCATTCTGACTTACTTCACTCTGTATAATAGGCTCCAATTTCATCCACCTCATTAGAACTGATTCAAATGTATTATTTTTAATGGCTGAGTAATACTCCATTGTGTATCTGTACCACAGTTTTGTTATCCATTCATCTGCTGATGGACATCTAGGTTGCTTCCATGTCCTGGCTGTTATAAACAGTGCTGCGATGAACACTGGGGTACACGTGTCTCTTTCAATTCTGGTTTCCTTGGTGTGTATGCCCAGCAGTGGGGTTGCTGGGTCATATGGCAGTTCTATTTCCAGTTTTTTAGGAATCTCCACTGTTCTGCATAGTGGCTGTACTAGTTTGCATTCCCACCAGCAGTGTAAGAGGATTCCCTTTTCTCCACACCCTCTCCAGCATTTATTGTTTGTAGACTTTTTGGATAGTAGCCATTCTGACTGGTGTGAAATGGTACCTCATTGTAGTTTTGATTTGCATTTCTCTGATAATGAGTGATGTTGAGCATCTTTTCATGTGTTTGTTAGCCATCTGTATGTCTTCTTTGGAAAAATGTCTGTTTAGTTCTTTGGCCCATTTTTTGACTGGGTCATTTATTTTTCTGGAATTGAGCTGCAGGAGTTGCTTGTATATTTTTGAGATTAATTCTTTGTCAGTTGCTTCATTTGCTATTATTTTCTCCCATTCTGAAGGCTGGGCAGGCAGATTTTTAACCACTAGACCACCAGCGAAGCCCTCTACTTACTTCTGAGAATTTAAATTTTCCCTCTGGCTTCCACCACACTTTATTTGTTGCCTCACATAATAGCCTTTTCAAGTTATTTCAGGAACAGGAGATTTATAAATCTAGAGTGTTTTGGTTCTAGGTGGTGATTCGTGTAGCAAGATAGAATGATTTTTTTTTTAAGCATGGGGCAATGTAATTGACATTAATTTTTAGTTTTGTATGCATTCACTTATTCACATTCATTCACAATAGTTTCTTCAAATTTTGTTTAAAAGTCCTTAGAGACAGTCAGTTTTTTAGATTCAAATCCTGTTGGTTTTCAGAACCTGGGTTCAAATTCCACCACTAGCCAGATGTGTGTCCTTGGACAGTTTTTTTCTTTTAACTGCTTTATATCCATTTCTTTATTTGAAAGACGGAATATTTACCTTGCAGGGTTATGTAAGGAATAGTGATATATATGTGAAGCACTTGCACATGTTTGGGTTATGGTAGGTGCTTAACAAATAGATACTTCTACTGTTATTGTTGTTATTTTATTACTATTGTGCCAACCACTAGAATAGACCTAGGAAAACAAAGACAGCTAAGGAAAATAAAATTCCTTTGCCTGTAAGGAAAATATACATACACACACCTAGAAATATTATTAATACAATTGATGCACTCAGTATAAAAGTAAAATGCTAATACCAAAAGCAAGCATACAATGAAAAGCAACATCTCCTGGCCTACTTCACCCGAGCCCTAGTCCTTTTCTTCTAAGACAAACATTATTAGCTGTTTCTTGTTCATTCTTCTGTGATTCAGTCTGAAATTCAAAACAATAAGCTTATATTGCTCTTGCCTAGTTTTATCAGCTTTATAACATTCTATTGACTCCTTGTTATAATAGATGAGGATTTAAGTCATGTCCCTGTACTTCCTAACCTCTTCCCTTCCTGATGTTTGATAATTATATTATTTTCTAAAATTCTTCTATAGCTAATATTTTAAACTTTATGGTTAAATCTCTATTTCATATTCTATCACCTTCAGTGAGTATTTTAGTCCCCTTAAGGTTATCACTCTCTCTCTTTAATCTCTTATCTCCTGTAAGAAGCAGCCCAATTCTCTAAAGCACAAATTAATGAATAACAAATTTGCTGAATCGACCAAATTTAGGATTTTGGCATTTCAAAGTGATGTGATTCATCTGGATTCCTCCCCAGCAATTTCATTTGAATTAATCTGGAACCTTTTTTGTCAGCTGTACATTGCTCTTATGTTATCAACATTCGTAAGATTTGCATTCTGTTCTGCAATTGTAATAAGGGCTTCCCTGCTTTCTCTATGGTTGACCTTAAAAGTTATAATTCACAAAGAAGGCCTTCACATTATTATGATTACCTAATTATTGCCCACTGCAGGGAGGGGGAGTATCCTTGGGTTATATATTCCAATCTAAGGGTCCTTTGTCAGGTTACTTGAAAGGAAGGAGTCACAATAACATCAAAGTCAAATGGCTTTTCTTTTCTTTCACTCTGTTGGTTACTTAAAATCATGTAACTTTACTTTGCTCTGTATGTGGATCACTACCTTCTTGTACAGGCTTTGTTCTTCCTGCCATTTCTCATCTTTTATCTTTCTTTTTTCTTCCTCTCACCCTCTCTTCTTTTCTTTCTGACCAAAAGAAGAGTGTGACTTTCCCAGAGCCTCAAGTTTAGTAAGCCTATCAGATATAGTAACTCTTAAAGAGCCCCTGTCTTTCTCCAGGTCTTAGGCTCCCTGACTTGAGTTAGGACCTGTCGCTGTCTTCTGTACAGCTGTCCTGGGACTTTTCTATACAACCTTCCGGATCCACATCTTTCTCTCTCTGGAGTATGTCCTTTAGTAACTGCTTAAAGTCAGAAGTAGTTTTTGAGGTCTTGTTTGTCCAAAAATGTTTTTGTTTAGGTAAGTCACATTTGATTGATAGCTTGGCTGAGTATAAAACTCTACCTTCAAAATTCATTTCCCTCCAGTTTTATTCTGACATCCAGTATTGCTCATAAGATACCAATGTCAGAGTGTTTCTTGTTTTTTGTAGCTACTCTGTCCCCCCACCCCCCACAAAACACCATGGAGGCTTTTTATATTTCTTTAGTCTTGATTTCATATGTCTGGTTGTAGATCTTTCAGAAGTTTTATTGAGCTAGGAAAAGTCATCGTCTGATGACTTAAAACTTTCATTTGGGGGAAATTTTTTCTATTATTTTTGATAAAATCCTTCTTTCCATTTTCTTTAGACTTTTTTTTTTATAACACCAATTAGTTGGATAGTAAGCCTACTAGATTTTTAAATACTCTTTCTGTGTCTCATATTTTCTGTCATATTTCTTATCTGTTTGGGTTTTGGCTTTCTAATGTAAAAGACTTACTTTTAGTTTATTTTTAGCCCTACTATTAAATTTTTAAACTTTTTATAATTTCACACCTTGTTTTTTGACTCTTGCTAAATGGTAACAAACTTTTATATACATAACAATAACATAGAACAAAACCCTGAGTTTATATATGTACATATAATTCATATATTTGCATTAAAATTTTATGTATATAAAATTTATATATAATAAATATATTTTAATATTTCCCTTTAGGTATTAAACGGTTTGTCTTAATATTAACTTTCTTAATTGCTCATGATTTGATACTTTCTGTTCCTTGAATTATTTCTAATTCCTAAAATCAAGTTTTTTTAGTTCTATACTAGTTTTTCTTTCCTTCAAACTGTTGGTTTTCTTATACATATTCTGTTAATTCTTTATGCTCTCTGATGTGTGTTCAATATAGTCCCTTTCTGCCTGAGTTCTTGAGTCTACATTAGTTCTTTGCAAGGAAGAACTCTGATTCTCTCACATTTATCCCACTTCATGAAGTAATTATGATGAAGGGGAAGACCTGAATGGTTTGAAAGTAACTGCAAGGCTGCTTTCAAAATTTTTCTTGATGCCAATATATAAAATTTCACATGTTCAGACTACTCAAGAAAGTCTAGCTTGAATTATGCAGAGATGTTTTAAAATATGGTTTTATTATTTTCAATTTTTATTAAAAAACTTCATCTGAGCTAAGAAAATGCCACAGGTAAAGCCCACTGAAGATTGAACAGATAAGAATATGTTCTATTTAAATGGTGGGTTTAACTCTCTCTGGTATTTCATGTGGACAAATATGAGTTCCATAGTCTTACAACGTTTGCATTCATTACTGAATAGCCTCTTTAATATGAAGATAAAAACTTAAACTCTAGACTAAAACCTTAATCAGAATTTGAGTTAGTGAGAGTAAAAGTTGTCATGAACCTTGTCTTTTTAATGAGAAAATATGAAAGGGTCTATTTTTTTTTATCACATATATATCATATAAATGGCTTGATAGTTGTGAAGACTTATCAGTAGCAATAATAACACTCTTATTGCCAGATCCAAAAGGGAAATAATGTTATATGAATCTGTTTTACTTTAAAACCAGCACAAAAAATTTATGGAATCAGATTTCATTTTGGAATTGCTTTACTAGTGTCAGTAATTCCTATAATTTTTTCATAAGAAACAATTTGGTCTGAGAACACCTACAGGTCTCTGGAACATTTACCCCAGTACCTGACTTGAACTTTATTACAAGTTCAGATGTTCTCAGAGGTTATGACATCTCTTCGTGTTATGAACAGACAGCATTTGTGTGTTTAGGATCAACCTGAAAGGAAACCACATGAGCTGTCTGAACGCCACTCAGCAGTCCTGGCAGTCGGAGACATACAGGGTTCTTGGTCTTGTGCATTTCAATAGATTTCCCTCTGTGTTGGAGGAAGAGACTAAGGCTCCCTGGCAATAATCCACTGCTGAAGGATTCACCTTTATCTCAAATTACTGCAGAAGTCTCGAGGGACTGAGACAAGTCACCTGCCCGAAGTCGCACAGCTGGGGAGCAGCGTTGTGGGGATTCATGTCTACAGCACACTGCATGTAGAGACATAGTATTTTTGGATGTGGCCATGGGCTCTGGGCAGTTGAGGGGAGGAGAGGTACTGACAGTGCAATGGGACCCTAAATTCGTGCAAGGGAGATGCAGAGAGCAATCCAGTTTTCATTTTGTCTGAGGCCAGACCACATCTAGACTTCGGCTCTTGTCTGGGCTGCAGAGCTGTGCTTGCCGTGAGCTCCTTGCACACACCTTCTTGGCGAATGACTGGAAAAGGTGTAAGGATGTTTTCCTGAACCACATTGCCTCTCCAATCATTAACGTGACCCTTTATCTCCTACCTTCTTGTCCAGTCTTCTCCCCCTTTGAAGCCAGTTGCGAAAGTAATAAAGTCCTAAGAATTACTTCTCAACCATAGGTCTTTCCTAGAACATGTCAGAGGTGATCTTTTTGAAAGGCAGCCATCCACTGTCCCATCCAGGAGCTGGGCCTCCACCCACATGGACTCTTCACCTCTAATTCATCCTCACCATCCTCCTGCCCCACTTCCCACCTCTGACCCTGTCACTTCCCTGATTAAACCTTTTGTGGTTCCCCACTGGCTCCAGGACGAGGTCTAGGTTTCTTGCTCTGGACACCCCAGGATACCCATCTGCCCTTCCAGATATAGCTCCCTTGCATCCTCCACAGCTGGTCAGATAGAAAGCTTTGTGACTCCCTCCATATACTGTTTTTCTACACTGGGGCTTTGTTTTCCTGGCTCTTATGTGGGATGCTCTGGCTTGCCCATCTCTACATATCTAAATTCTAGATAGGGACCTCCCTGGAGGTCTAGTGGTTAAGACTTAGCCTTCCAAGGCAAAGAGTGCAGGTTCAATCCCTGTTTAGCGAGCTAAGATCTCACATGCCTCATGACAAAACAAGCAAACAACAACCAAAAAAAAACCAGAACATAAACAACAGAAACAATATTGTAACAAATTCAATAAAGACTTTAAAGATGGCTTACATAAAAAACTAAATAAATTCTACTCATTTTTGAGTTCCTAGATCAAAGTCAGCACCTGCATATAGCCTCCTTGGTCTCACAGCTATGACTCTCCCTGACAGTTGTAGGGCCCTGGGGTCCTAGACCTTTACATGGAGGGCTTCATTTCATCCTCACAACCTGTGAGGCAGAGACTGATCTCAAAGGACAAAACTGAGACTTACAAAGGTTCATTTGCCTGAGGATCTTGAGCTGTGAGCACTGGAACCAGGATAGGAACCCAGGGGTGCTGCACTTATAGCCTAGGTTTTCCACCATTCTGGAATGCTCCAAGACCCTCAGTCATCACGTAACTGGTGTCTCTTGCACTGTAAAAGGCTTTAGCACCCTGGTGGGTGGGAGAATGTCCAACTCACCCATTTTCTCTGCTAGTTCTGGTATGAATGGCGTGTGAGGAGAAGGGGGATCTTCCCTGTGGAGGGCAGCACCATTTGTGACTGGGGCTCTGCTGTGGTCCTTTGGGAGGTGGGGTTTGTTCCTTCCCTCCTCCTCAGGTGTCCTGCATACTTCCCATCCCTTGCCGACTCCATCCTCTCTACTTCTCCCCACTCTTGCTTCCTGTCTGCTCAGCTGCCACAGAAGCAGAAGGTGGACTGTCTCAGAGACCCTACAGCCCTTACTTGCTCTGCTTCCATCCAAGGTGGTCTGAACTCCTTTCCACCTCTGAGTCTTTCCTTTTCTGGGCTGGAGTATTCGTCTTCTCTTCTTGTAGCACTATGACTTTGTCACACGCTGATGGGACATAAAACCCAGCCTTGATGCCATGGATAAGTACAACTAACTACTCCGATTTCTGCCTTGTTGATTGTGCCAGCACTCCCATCAATACTGTGTCTGGGCTCTGAATTGTGGGCTGCCTGGCAATTGACCCATTCCCTCCATTAATGCATAATTATCAAGATCTTACTATATATGGGGTCCTGATGAGGCTGCAGTGAACAGAGTAATGTCCCTGTCTGCATGTATCCTTACATTCTAGCACAATGTCCTATAATTGGTTTGTGAGTGCCTCCTTGTCTCTTCACTTAGACTGTTAATTCCTTGCTGGCAGGAATCTTATTTTCTGGTCCTTTTGTGGCCTCTGCACAGCTTAATAAAGTGCCAGGTACAGCATAGAAACAGTAGCGGTCAATAATGTATCGTGAGCTATAAAACATCTTTAGTTTAAGAAGCATGTTTCATACATACAGTCATATTTTTAAACAGTATCCTTAGTAGGTAGGACAAAACTGAAGAATGTTGGTTCTGAGTAGTTTAATGACATCACATATCTTAAAATACATATTCAGTAAATATTGTTCAGCGTTTATTAAAGGAGAATAGGAGAAACTGCCTTTCCTGTTATTCTCTGCAAAGCAAGGAATTTATATGTACCAAACCTTATATAAATGTTATAAATGTTAATTTTTATACAACATGAATGTGTTTAAAAGAATAATGTGGGATAATGTGACTTATAATTAAAATAATAATAATGTGGCTTAGAATTTTTTTTAAAAAGTCCCCTGCTCTTCCTTACCCCCTATTATACATACTTCCCAGAAACAGTCAGTTTGAACTTTGCTTCTGTTCTTCTGCATGAGAGGAAATGTAAATAACTGTGAACAGAGGGAATATGGTAGTAGATTGTAAATGTGGCCACAAGTTCCTCTTCCCGTTATGTTCCTCCCTTTACAATACGACTTTACAACTTCTTCCATCAAGAGGCAAAGTATTTGCCCCACCTCTTGAATCTGGGTTGGCCCTGGTATATTCTTTGTTTAATAGCATAAGACAGAAGTGATGTTTTTGCAAAATCTGAGTTTTTAATAGGTCTTGCAGCTTCCACTTTTGGCCTTTTGGATAAATTCTGTACTGAGATAGTCATTTAGGGAAACCAATCTAGGCTATAGGGGTGAACTGAAGTATCCTAGTTGACAGCCGTCATCAACAGCAAGATGTGCAAGTAAGGCTGCCTTGGACTGGGCTATCCAGCCCAGCCCAGCCATCTTTCTGGGAGAATGAAGCCCATGGGTGAGCCCAAGCAGAATCAGTAGAGGAAGGGCCCAGCAAATCCACAGAATTATGAGAAATAACAAATAGTTGTGGTTTTAAGGTACCTAGTTTCTTTCTCTGGTTTTGGGATTGTCCATTAATTTACTGCTATCACAAATGAAGATTTAGTTCATTACTTCATCCCGTTCCTGCCACACATCCTCATTTTATAGTTTTGACATTAGTCTTTGTTTCTCTGTTCACCACCTTAGCCACCTCAAAATAGTTAAGCCTACATTATTTGTTCCATGAATATCTATTGACTCCCCACTTTTTAAGATGAAAACATTGTTTCCTTCCTTGTTTTTACCTGTATCATCCCCTTTCACCTCCCAGTTTCTTAGGCTCTTCCTTTTCTTTTCCTTTCTAAAAAGTTTTTAATTGAGATATAATTATATGCAAAAATATGCAGAAATCATAGTGAAAAGTTTGACAAGTGAACACATCTCTGCAACCAGTACTTAGATCTAGAAATAGAATTTTATCACCACCTGGAAGTCCCACTTACTACTTTCTACCAAATGTAACTATTATTCTGACTTGTAAAACTGGTAAATAAGTTCAATCTCTTTTTAAATTTTGTATATACTTGTCTCTCAATTTGTTCCAGGACCCCCATGGAAACCAAAATAAGGAGATGCTTAAATCCCTTACAATCAGCCTTTTGTGTCCTCATGTTCAATACATGGTCAGCTGAATCTGTCATTGCAAAACCCACAGTCATAGAGGGCTGACTGTAAATGTAACTATTTAGTGTATTCTCTGTTGTACCTGGCTTTCTGTTATTGTTCAGCATTCTGTTTGTGAAATTTATCCCTGTTGTTGATGTTCTTATATGTCATTCCTTCTTGTTTTTGTGTGGTATTTATTACATGAAAATAATGTCGATGGGCACTTATGGTCGGTCTAATAGTTGGACATTGTGAGTGTTATAGTAAGCATTCTTATGCATTTTTGATGAACTCATGTATACATCTATACTGGATATATGCCCAGAAGTGGTAATACTGGTCACAGAGTACATATGTGTTCAACTGTCCTAGATAGTGCTGAACAGTTTTCCAAAGTAGTTGCACTAATTTGCACTCCTACCAACGGTGTAGGAGAGTTACTGTTACTCCACATTTTTGCCACTATTTTGTATCATTTTACTTTTTTGTTGTAACCATTCTATTGGGTTGGTGGTCATGTAAGACTGGGTTTTTTATTTTCATTTCTCTGAAGTTTTGAATTTTTTGATACCAGCGTAATGGGGTCATTTAAACTTTTCATATTCTACTTGCTTATTCTGACATAAAAAGAGCAGGGTTTTGGATCTTGTATCGAATGACCTTGCTAAATTTACTTAATAATTCTGAAATTACCTTTTGATGTTTTTAGACTTTTGTATATAAAACTATATCATCTGTGAATAAAGTAGAATTTTTTTCTTCCCAGTCCTTCCTTATGATTTCTTTTCTTTCCTTAAAACCAGGACAGTGACAAATGAAAGTTAAGATAGCAGGCATCCTTGCTTCATTTCCCATTCTAAGGGAATGCTCTTAACATTTCAACATGAAGTAAGGTGTTTGCTATAGATTTTTAGAAGGATACTCTAGAACAGATTAAGGAAGTTTACTTGTATTACTAATTAGCTAAGAGTAATTATCAAATGCTTTTTTTGTACCTATTGAGATTATCATATGATCTACACCTCTTTTTTACTTGTTGACGTGGGTGATTCACATTATTCACAAATATTAAGTTACTTTTGAATTGCTAGAATAATCACTACTTAATTTTGATATATGATCCTTTTACATATATTTTGCTTAAAAGTTGGGAAGAATAAGATGTGATTTTTCAGAAATGTTTTTGACACTAGTTTCCAGAAATATTAGGAGACCAGATGCAAAAGTCAAAGTTGAAGTGAATGGAAGCCTATATTACTTATGGCCTGTATTTCCTTGATGACTTTGGCACTGTCAGAATATATATCTCGACAGTACTACTATGCATCCTTAATAGTCTGAAGGGTACTTGGGGAACTCACAATTAAGATTTGTTAATGGAGTCAAAAGAATAACATAAATTACAAGTGCTTTTACATATTTGATCTTATTTAGAAGTGCAACAATTCTGACATCTAACAAACACAATGAATGAATGGATAAATGAACAAATAAATATAGTTATTCTCTCCCTTGTTTGGGGATACCTCAGAACATATACTACATGACTTAGACGCTGTGGCAAATATTACTTATTGATACTCAGCATTGTTCCCACTCTTCTAAGCTCTCCCTTGTCTCAGACATTTCTCAGACCCTGTTGCCAGCAGTACTGCAACCTAAATTGTACTAATGAGAGGCACTGGTGTAAAATTGAAGGGAAAGAAGGAAGAGAAACCACTAGTCTCAGCATTAGTAACCTAGTAGGTATCAGCAAATGGCAGATGAGTTGTTATGCCAGCAGCTTCTGGGCATAGGATGTTCTGAGACTTATCTGCTGCCACATGGAACAAAGATAACTGGTGATGGTTCTCATGATTCCTGCCCTTCCTAATTTTTCACACCTTACCAATAGTTCCTGTATCTTTGCTCCATCAATCTTACTAATTATTGTGTAAACCTCTCTGTGCATTAAATCTTACATGAAATATATACAGCTGGATCAAAAGCTTTATTTCTTTTCCTGACTGACTACTGAATAAAGTAAGGAATTTAAAAATATATATTATGCCTGTATAGTCATGGCTTGTGGGAATCCCAAAAGCCTAAATTTGATTTCTTTCAGCCAGAAAGAGTGTTTCCGGTCCTGCTAGGACCTAGGGGTGACACCAAGAATGTTTTAGCCCCCTTTAATAATCTTAATGGATGAATCTGAGACTTAGCTTACCCACTTTGCTGTGGGCCAAAGGTTCAGTCTACAGATTACAGAGCTATTACCAACATTCACTTCTGGGGAAGTCTTGCCTTTTCCATCATTACAGTTTCTTCTGCTTTGTTTGTAATCCGTTGTTGTTCAGTCGCTCAGTCGTGTCTGACTTTTTGTGACCCCATGGACTGCAGCACACCAGGCTTCCCTGTCTTTCACTATCTCCTGGAATTTGTTCAAACTCATGTCCATTGAGTTGGTGATGCCATCCAACCGTCTTATCCTCTGTCACCCCTTTCTCCTCCTATCCTCAATCTTTCCTAGCATCAGGGCCTTTTCAAATGTGTCAGTTCTTTGCACCAGGTGGCCAAAGTATTGGAGCTTCAGCTTCAGCATCAATCCTTCCAATTAATACCCAGGACTGATCTCCCTTAGGATGGACTGGTTGGA
This sequence comes from Bos indicus x Bos taurus, assembly GCF_003369695.1. NCBI lineage: Eukaryota > Metazoa > Chordata > Mammalia > Artiodactyla > Bovidae > Bos > Bos indicus x Bos taurus. The sequence goes on from NC_040085.1 coordinate 45,842,904, forward strand.
TCTCCTTGCAGTCCAAGGGACTCTCAAGAGTCTTCTCCAGCACCACAGTCTAAAAACATCAATTCTTCAGCACTCAGCCTTCTTTATGGTCCAACTCTTACATCCATACATGACTACTGGAAAAACCATAGCTTTAACTGTATGGACCTTTGTCAGAAAAGTGATGTCTTTGCTTTTTAATACATTGTTAGCTTTGTCATAGCTTTTCTTCCAAGAAGTAAGTGTCTTTTAATTTCATGGCTGTGGTCACCATCCACAGTGAATTTGGAGCCCAAGTAAATATAATATGGTATTGTTCCCATTTTCCCCCATATATCTGCCATGAAGTGATGGGACTGGAGGCCATCAGATCAGATCAGTCACTCAGTTGTGTCCGACTCTTTGCGACCCCATGAATCATAGCACGCCAGGCTTCCCTGTCCATCACCAACTCCCAGAGTTCACTGAGACTCACGTCCATCGAGTCAGTGATGCCATCCAGCCATCTCATCCTCTGTCGTCCCCTTCTCCTCCTGCCCCCAATCCCTCCCAGCATCAGGGTCTTTTCCAATGAATCAACTCTTCGCATGAGGTGGCCAAAGTACTGGAGTTTCAGCTTTCGCATCATTCCTTCCAAAGAAATCCCAGGGCTGATCTCCTTCAGAATGGACTGGTTGGATCTCCTTGCAGTCCAAGGGACTCTCAAGAGTCTTCTCCAACACCACAGTTCAAAAGCATCAATTCTTCGGCGCTCAGCCTTCTTCACAGTCCAACTCTCATATCCATACATGACCACTTGAAAAACCATAGCCTTGACTAGATGGACCTTTGTTGGCAAAATAATGTCTCTGCTTTTGAATATGCTATCTAGGTTGGTCATAACTTTCCTTCCAAGGAGTAAGCATCTTTTAATTTCATGGCTGCAGTCACCATCTGTAGTGATTTTGGAGCCCAGAAAAATAAAGTCTGACACTGTTCCACTGTTTCCCCATCTATTTTCCATGAAGTGATGGGACCAGATGCCATGATCTTCATTTTCTGAATGTTGAGCTTTAAGCCAACTTTTTCACTCTCATCTTTGACTTTCATCAAGAGCCTTTTTAGTTCCTCTTCACTTTCTACCATAAGGGTGGTGTCATCTGCATATCTGAGGTGATTGATATTTCTCCCGGCAATCTTGATTCCAGCTTGTGTTTCTTCCAGTCCAGCGTTTCTCATGATGTACTCTGCATATAAGTTAAATAAACAGGGTGACAATATACAGCCTTGATGGACTCCTTTTCCTATTTGGAACCAGTTTGTTGTTCCATGTCCAGTTCTAACTGTTGCTCCTGACCTGCATACAAATTTCTCAAGAGGCAGATCAGGTGGTCTGGTATTCCCATCTCTTTCAGAATTTTCCACAGTTTATTGTGATCCACACAGTCAAAGGCTTTGGCATAGTCAATAAAGCAGAAATAGATGTTTTTCTGGAACTCTCTTGCTTTTTCTATGATCCAGCAGATGTTGGCAATTTGATCTCTGGTTCCTCTGCCTTTTCTAAAACCAGCTTGAACATCAGGAAGTTCACGGTTCACATACTGCTGAAGCCTGGCTTGGAGAATTTTGAGCATTACTTTACTAGCGTGTGAGATGAGTGCAGTTGTGCGGTAGTTTGAGCATTCTTTGGCATTGCCTTTCTTCGGGATTGGAATGTAAACTGACCTTTTCCAGTCCTGTGGCCACTGCTGAGTTTTCCAAATTTGCTGGCATATTGAGTGCAGCACTTTCACAGCATCATCTTTCAGGATTTGAAATAGCTCAACTGGAATTCCATCACCTCCACTAGCTTTGTTTGTAGTGATGCTTTCTAAGGCCCACTTGACTTCACATTCCAGGATGTCTGGCTCTAGGTCAGTGATCACACCGTCATGATTATCTGGGCCATGAAGATCTTTTTTGTACAGTTCTTCTGTGTATTCTTGCCATCTCTTCTTAATATCTTCTGCTTCTGTTAGGTCCATACCATTTCTGTCCTTTATCCAGCTCATCTTTGCATGAAATGTTCCTTTGGTATCTCTGATTTTCTTGAAGAGATCCCTAGTCTTTCCCATTCTGTTGTTTTCCTCTATTTCTTTGCATTGATCGCTGAAGAAGGTTTTCTTATCTCTTCTTGCTATTCTTTGGAACTCTGCATTCAGATGTTTATATCTTTCCTTTTCTCCTTTGCTTTTCCCTTCTCTTCTTTTCACAGCTGTTTGTAAGGCCTCCCCAGACAGCCATTTTGCTTTTTTGCATTTCTTTTCTATGGGAATGGTCTTGATCCCTGTCTCCTGTACAATGTCACGAACCTCATTCCATAGTTCATCAGGCACTCTCTATCAGATCTAGGCCCTTAAATCTATTTCTCACTTCCACTGTATAATCATAAGGGATTTGATTTAGGTCATACCTGAATGGTCTAGTGGTTTTCCCTACTTTCTTCAATTTCAGTCTGAATTTGGCAATAAGGAGTTCATGGTCTGAGCCACAGTCAGCTCCTGGTCTTGTTTTTGCTAATTGTATAGAGCTTCTCCATCTTTGGCTGCAAAGAATATAATCAATCTGATTTCGGTGTTGACCATCTGGTGATGTCCATGTATAGTCTTCTCTTGTGTTGTTGGAAGAGTGTGTTTGTTATGACCAGTGCATTTTCTTGGCAAAACTCTATTAGTCTTTGCCCTGTTTCATTCCATATTCCAAGGCCAAATTTGCCTGTTACTCCAGGTGTTTCTTGACTTCCTACTTTTGAATTCCAGTCCCCTATAATGAAAAGGACATCTTTTTTGGGTGTTAGTTCTAAAAGGTCTTGTAGGTCTTCATAGAACTGTTCAACTTCAGCTTCTTCAGCATTACTGGTTGGGGCATAGACTTGGATTACTGTGATATTGAATGGTTTGCCTTGGAAATGAACAGAGATCATTCTCTCATTTTTGAGATTGCATCCAAGTACTGCATTTCGGACTCTTTTGTTGACCATGATGACTACTCCATTTCTTCTGAGGGATTCCTGCCCGCAGTAGTAGATATAATGGTCATCTGAGTTAAATTCACCCATTCCAGTCCATTTCAGTTCGCTGATTCCTAGAATGTCGACATTCACTCTTGCCATCTCTTGTTTGACCACTTCCAATTTGCCTTGATTCATGGACCTGACATTCTAGGTTCCTATGCAATATTGCTCTTTACAGCATCAGATCTTGCTTCTATCACCAGTCACATCCACAGCTGGGTATTGTTTTTGCTTTGGCTGCATCCCTTCATTCTTTCTGGAGTTATTTCTCCACTGATCTCCAGTAGCATATTGGGCACCTACTGACCTGGGGAGTTCCTCTTTCAGTATCCTATCATTTTGCCTTTTCATACTGTTCATGGGGTTCTCAAGGCAAGAATACTGAAGTGGTTTGCCATTCCCTTCTCCAGTGGACCACATTCTGTCAAATCTCTCCACCATGACCCGCCCGTCTTGGGTTGCCCCACAGGCATGGCTTAGTTTCATTGAGTTAGACAAGGCTGTGGTCCTAGTGTGATTAGATTGACTAGTTTTCTGTGAGTATGGTTTCAGTGTGTCTGCCTTCTGATGCCCTCTTGCAACACCTACCGTCTTACTTGGGTTTCTCTGGAGGCCATGGTCTTAGTTTTTTGAATATTGAGTTTTAAGCCAGCTTTTCTACTCTGCTCTTTCACCTTCATCAAGAGGCTCTTTAGATCCTCTTTGCTTTCTGCCATTAGGGTGGTATCATTTGCATACCTGAGGTTATTGATATTTCTCCTAGCAGTTTTGATTCTAGTTTGAGCTTTATCCAGCCCAGCATTTCACATGATGTGCTCTGCATGTAAGTTAAATAAGCAGAGTGACAATATGCAGCCTTGATGTACTCTTTTCCCAATTTTGAACCAGTCCTTTGTTCCATGTCCTATTTTAACTGTTGATTCTTGACCTGCATACAGGTTTCTCAGGAGGCAGGTAAGGTGATCTGGTATTCCCATCTGTTTAAGAATTTTCCAGTTTGTTGTGATCTACACCGTCAAAGGCTTTAGCATAGTCAGTGAAGCAGATGTTTTTCTGGAATTCCTTTGCTTTCCCTGTTATCCAACAGATGTTGGCAATTTGATCTCTGGCTCCTCTGTCTTTTCTAAATCCAGCTTGTATATCTGGAAGTTCTTGGTTTATATACTATTGATGCCTATCTTCAAGGATTTTGAGCATTACCCTGCTAGCATGTGAAATGAGTGCAATTGTGCAGTAATTTGAACATTCTTTGGCATTGCTCTTCTTTGGGATTAGAATGAAAACTGACCTTTTCCAATCCTGTGGCCACTGCTGAGTTTTCCCAGATTTGCTGGCATATTGAGTGCAGCACTTTAACAGCATCATCTTTTAGGATTTGAAATAGCTCAGCTGGTATCCCATCCCCTCCACTAACTTTGCTCATAGTGATGCTTCCTAAGGCCCACTTGACTTCACACTCCAGGATGTCTGACTCTAGGGGAGTGATCACGCCATCATGGTTATCTGCGTCATTAAGACCTTTTTTGTATAGTCCTTCTGTGTATTCTTACCACCTCTTCTTAATATCTTCTGCTTCTGTTAGTTCCATACAGTTTCTGTCCTTTATTGTGCCTATCTTTGTAACCAGTAAGTTTATACATTCTAGGTGAATAAGCAAAAGAATAAAATCACCAAACCGAGAAATTGTGTTAGCCTATCCATGATTTTTCACATTTTGACTTTCATTATGCTTGAGCCAAACATCAGAGTAAAAAAAAAAAAAATACACAACAGTAAATAAAAAGCCACCCTGTTAAACATAATGTTTCATGAAAGGCTACAAAAGGTACATGCACATATATACTTTTCAACTTTCCTCTTTCCTCAATTTATCCATCAAACCTGCAAGGATGCATTGTACTGTTCTCCAAAGCTTATGTATTCTTTTTAATATAAATATTTAAGACAGCATTCCAAATGCAGGTAAGAATTCTGGTTATATGAATCCAAGTGGTAAATAAAAAAAGAAAGTCTTAAAATTTTGAAGGGTAGCCTGGAACTATAATTTTAAAAGAAACAAATGGATATGTAATATCCTAGGACTGAAGGGGTCTATGTTGTATCCCATCAGAGACAACACTGTGAAGAAAATAAAAGAGAGGAGAGATGGACACATCCCAGTTCTCCTCTCTACTAGTTGGGCTTAGGAAGTGTTTGTAAGGGATTGGAGCTAACGACTACAGTGCTCAGAGCAGCAAGATGGCACTCTGTGTCTGGAAGCACCTGGAGCTGCGTGTACAGCTTCTTTGTGAAAGGAAAAAACTGGGAAACAAGATAGGTAGGGTTTCTATTTTAAACCAGAGTAAAAGAAAGGAAAACAATGAACTGTAACCCTTCACATCTGGTGTCACAATATTTCAGCCTAAGAATGATGTTGTCCTTCCTTCTACTTTTCTGCATGACTCAGAAGATGACATTTGGCCACAGCAAGGACACTTACATATTTTGTGTATGATTCAGTTAAATTCAGTTGCTCAGCCACTTCTGACTCTTTGTGACCCCCACGGACTGCAGCATACCAGGCTTCCCTGTCCGTCACCAACTCCCAGAGCTTGGTCAAACTCATGTCCATCGAGTCAGTGATGCCATCCAACCATCTCATCCTCTGTTGTCCCCTTCTTCTCCTGCCTTCAATCTTTCCCAGCATCAGGGTCTTTTCCAGTGAGTCAGTTATTCACATCAGGTGGTCAAAGTATTGGAGCTTCAGCTTCAGCATCAGTCCTTCCAATGAATATTCAGGACTGATTTCCTTTAGAATTGAATGGTTTGATCTCTGCCAGGAGATCAATTGTGTATGATTACTATTGCATTTAATTATTGGAAAATGAAACTGGCAATAGCATTTATATATATATTTATTTACCTTAATTATATTTCAGTAATTTAAAAAATGAAACTGTACAGGTTTGGAGTGTGTTACTCAAAGCTTAACTTTCCTGTATATCCTGTATCCTATTCTTTTTTTTTAAAGTTAATGATTAATTTTTGACTGCCCTGGGCCTTTGTCGCTGTACGTTGGCTTCTCGCTGCCATGGCTTCTCTTTTGTGCAGCACAGGTTCTGGGTGCACGGGCCTCAGTGGTTGCAGCACTGACTCTTAATAGTTGCAGCGTGTGGGTGTAGCTGCCCCATGGCAGGCAGCATCTTCCTGGACCAGGGACTGCAAGGCAGACTGTCAACCACTGAACCACCAGGGAAGCCCCTGCTCTTCTTTCTATTCTGCAAAATTCCATAGCTTGGGGGTTTTTACAAGCATATTGGTGACATGAAGGATGAAACTTTGTGATACTGGTCTAGCTCACTTACTTTTTTTCTTTGTCTGCTCCTTCCTATCCCTCCTTCTCCTTCTCTTCTGTTCATGTTTTATTGACTTTCAGCTTTTAGAGATTTTGTTCACTTTCTTGTGATCTCAGCAATACATTTAGAGTCATGTTTGTTCAGAGTCGTGTAATTTATGCGGGTCTTACTTTTTTAGCAGGAGCTTCAGAATATTTGACCCACTCTGCTCCCAGAAGTGAACATTTCTATCTACTTTACATCTTGTATAAATGTGTTGAAATTTCTCATCCATCTGTGGTCCCTTCGGATTCCCTTGATTGTTGTTGACTTTGTCCTTTTTCATGTCTTTAGTTTCATCTTGATGTAGTCTCTGGAGAAAGAGGAGATAAATGTTTGTGTGTTCATGCATTATTCTGAATCATAAACTACAACAGTTTTTTCAAACTTAAGATTTAAATATGCTCTGTATTCTTCAGTGGTTTTAATTGTACAACAAAAATACAGATGAAAAATAAATAGAAATGTCAACCTAAGTTCTAAGGAAAACAATATTACCATTTAGTTAATAAACTTTAAAATGATGGAAAAGAAATGACACTGCTAGAAAGTAATTTTCAAAGATTTTCATGGCTTTTTCAAAAACATAACTTGTTGTACATGGAAGATCACTATCTACATATTGCTTTATTTAAAATATCTTGCTTGAATAAATGATGCTATATGGTAACACTTTACTTTGGAATAACCATTGGGCTTTTGTAATATTAATCGTCCTTCTTCATTGGGGTTACATGTTACCATAGCTATAAAGGCTTTTTAAAAATAAGTTGAAAGGGTGCTCTTTTCTAATATCTGACAAGTCCAGGCTTTGAGCAGTATATTTTTCCGTTAACAATAATACCTTTTCATTCATCTGACAGAGATATTTAGAAATATGCTTTAAAAATCTGCAAAATAAGAGTCCCAACCAACAATATCTGTACAGTTTAAAACTGTGGAAAAAATGGTGATTAAGAGAATATCTAGGGTAAATAAATTAGTTTCTTTTGCTCATACACCTTGACAGTAGATCAATTCAGTTCAGGTCAGTTGCTCAGTCGTGTCCGACTCTGCAACCCCATGGACTGCAGCACGCCAGGCCTCCCTGTCCCTCACCAACTCCCGAAGTTTACTCAAACTCATGTCCATTGAGTCAGTGATGCCATCCAGCCATCTCATCCTCTGTCGTCCCGTTCTCCTCCTGCCTTCAATCTTTCCCAGCATCAGGGTCTTTTCCAATGAGTTAGTTCTTTGGGTCAGGTGGCCAAAGTATTGAAGTTTCAGCTTCAGCATCAGTCCTTTCAATGAATATTCAGGACTGATTTCCTTTAGGATAGACTGGTTGGATCTTCTTGCAGTCCAAGGGACTTTCAAGAGTCTTCTCCAACACCACAGTTCAAAAGCATCAATTCTTTGGCACTCAGCTTTCTTTATGGTCCAACTCTCACATCCATACATGACTACTGGAAAAACCATAGACTTGACTAGATGGACCTTTGTTGGCAAAGTAATGTCTCTGCTTTTTAATATGCTATCTAGGCTGGTCATAACTTTTCTTCCAAGGAGCAAGTGTCTTTTAATTTCATGGCTGCAGTCACCATCTGCAGTGATTTTGGAGCCCCCAAAAATAAAGTCTGTCACTTTTTCCCCATCTATTTACCATGAACTGATGGGACCAGTTGTCATGATCTTCGTTTTCTGAATGTTGAGTTTTATACCAACTTTTTCACACTCCTCTTTCACTTTCATCAAGAGACTCTTAGTTCTTCTTCACTTTCTGCTATAAAGGTGGTGTCATCTGCATATCTGAGGTGATTGATATTTCTCCTGGCAATCTTGATTCCAGCTTATGCTTCATCCAGCCCAGCATTTCTCATTGATGTACCCTGCATATAAGTTAAATAAGCAGGGTGACAATATACAGCCTTGATGTACTCCTTTCCCTATTTGGAACCAGTCTGTTGTTCCATGTCCAGTTCTAACTGTTGTTTCTTGACTGCATACAGATTTATCAAGAGGCAGGTCAGGTGGTCTGGTATTCCCATCTCTTTCAGAATTTTCCACAGTTTATTGTGATCCACACAGTCAAAGGCTTTGGCATAGTCAATAAAGCAGAAATGGATGTTTTTCTGGAACTCTCTTGCTTTTTTGATGATCCAACAGATGTTGGCAATTTGATCTCTGGTTCGTCTGCCTTTTTTAAATCCAGCTTGAACATCTGGAAGTTCATGGTTCACATACTATTGAAGCCTGGCTTAGAGAATCTTGAGCATTACTTTACTAGTGTGTGGGATTCCCTGGTGGGTCAGACAGTAAAGCGTCTGCCCACCATGCGGGAGACCCAGGTTCGATCCCTGGGTTGGGAAGATCCCCTGGAGAAGGAAATGGCAACCCCCTCCAGTACTCTTGCCTAGAAAATTCCATGGATGGAGGAGCCTGGTGGGCTACAGTCCATAGGGTTGCAAAGAGTCAGACACAACTGAGCAACTTCACTTTACTAGTGTGTGAGATGAGTGCTATTGTGCAGTAGTTTGAGCATTATTTGGCATAGCCTTTCTTTGGGATTAGAATGAAAACTGACCTTTTCCAGTCCTGTGGTCACTGCTGAGTTTTCCAAATTTGCTGGCATATTGAATGCGGCACTTTCCCAGCATCATCTTTTAGGATTTGAAATAGCTCAACTGGAATTCCATCACCTCCACTAGCTTTGTTTGTAGTGATGCTTCCTAAGCCCCATTTGACTTCACATTCCAGGATATCTGGCTCTATGTCTGACTCTATGTCTGGATGTCTGGTGAGTGATCATACCATTGTGATTATCTGGGTCATGACGATCTTTTTTGTGTAGTTCCTCTGTGTATTCTTGCCACCTTTTCTTAATATCTTCTGCTTTTGTTAGGTCCATACCATTTCTGTCCTTTATTTAAATCTGATAGAGTGCCTGAGGGAGAAGGCAATGGCATCCCACTCCAGTACTCTTGCCTGGAGAATCCCATGGATAGAGGAGCCTGGTGGGCTGCAGTCCATGGGGTAGCTAAGAGACATGACTGAGTGACTTCACTTTCACTTTTCACTTTCCTGCATTGGAGAAGGAAATAGCAACCCACTCCAGTGTTCTTGCCTGGAGAATCCCAGGGACGGGGGAACCTGGTGGGCTGACGTCTGTGGGGTCACACAGAGTTGGACACGACTGAAGGGACTTAGCAGCAGCAGCAGCAGCAGAGTGCCTGAAGAGCTATGGACAGAGGTTCGTGACATTGTACAGGAGACAGGGATCAAGACCATTCCCAAGAAAAAGAAATGCAAAAAGGCAAAATGGTTGTCTGGGGAGGGCTTACAAATAGCTGTGAAAAGAAGAGAAGTGAAAAGCAAAGGAGAAAAGGAAAGATATACCCATTTGAATGCAGAGTTCCAAAGAATAGCAAGAAGAGATAAGAAAGCCTTCCTCAGTGATCAATGCAAAGAAATAGAGGAAAACAATAGAATGGGAAAGACTAGAGATCTCTTCAAGAAAATTGAGATACCGAGGGAACATTTCATGCAAAGATGGGCACAATAAAGGACAGAAATTTATGGACCTAACAGAATGACATTAGATAGTGGTCATTGTTTTAGCTGCCTGGCACCCAGACTCCTTTGTCATAGTGGCCCAAATTACTTTCAGAACAATGAACCTCCTCATATGTGCATAGAGATGACAGATCAGTGGCATGCACTTCCTTTCAGAATCTAAAGGTTCTGTTTGTCCTATTCTTTAAATCCTGGTAGCAGACAAGAAGTCTGCTAACGATGAACTAATATGTCTCTGTCTGTCTGTCTGTTTCTGTCTCTCACACACACAAATCTGTGACTTTGAATGTGGACTGAAGTGTCACAAGGATGAGATAAATGATTGGAGTCATTTAGTCAATCAGTGATTGGCCAAGACCTTTGAGCTGTTCTTGCCACTAGAATTTTAGAAGATGTCTCTTTCTGTATCCTCCTCCATCAGTTCATTCGGTTCCCTTTTCAGTCATGTGAGCTGCTTTCCCATACATTTTTTTCCTGTGTAATTGCTAGTTATTTTCTGTTGTTTGCTAACAGAACACCTTAATGTGATTCACCTTAGGACACGATATGATTAAGGACCATGAGCCACTGAGCAGTGTTTAGTTAGTGATGTCAGTAACATCAGTCAAACTGACGTAGTTCCACAAGCTGGAGATGTAGTATCAAGCAGGCGATAAGACTGTCCTCATCCCAACTAGTGTTCAGACCCACAGAAGAAACGATCTGACACAGCAGAATTGAACATGACTCCACTTGTGTTTCTTTTTAAAAGTTGGATCAGAAATCTGATTCTGCATAAGAAACTTCTCAGAGACAGAGGGTACCACAGTGTTACAGCCATTAATTCCCTTCAGCTAGCCTAAACAGAGTAGAGAGGCTGAAGTCATTTGGTAAAATTGTTCCTACTTTCCTATATTTTTTGTTGCCTCTTTCAATTTTTGAATAATTTAAAATCATTTCAGTATAGCAAACAACACAATCGGGGTATCAGTGTACTTTGCAGGACTATGTTCAACAGCTTTTAACAAAAAAGGAAAAAGAGTGACTTTAAAAATTTTTCTGCCACAAGAAGTTTGGAGGGAGGCAGTCCAAAGCAGATGTAATACCATAGAAATGCCTGCAAGGGCCAGATTTCTCTCTTGCTTCTCCTCGCCCTTAGCCTCACTTTAAGTGGTTTCAATCCTCATGATGTGAAGAAGGCTGCTGCCACCATCATCTTTTCTATTCCACGTAGGAAGAAGACAGAAAAGGGCCTTTAACATACACAGAATCTTGTGGGTTTTGTTTTATTGCATCAAGAAGCCATTCGCTGAGACTTTTGCCCACCCTTTGGAAGGGTGACGTTAACAGCCTCGTCAAAATTGTTGTTGTTTAGTTGCTAAGTTGTGTCTGACTCTTTCACAACCCCATGGATTAGAGCCTGCCAGGCTCCTCTGTTCATGGAATTCTCCAGGCAAGAATACCCAAGTGGATTGCCATTCCCTTCTCCAGAGGATCTACCTGATCTAGGGATTAATAAGGAAGAGACAATGGATATCGGGCAAGTGATCCACCAGTGTCTGTTTCCATTTACTACCAGGATTTAAAAGATGTTAATATTTTGCAAATTTTCTTCATTATTTGTTTTCTTTTAAAGATATAAAACATTACAGATAAAGCTAAAGACTCATCTCCATCTCTTTTTCCTCCCTTCCATCCCACAGATAATCATTAACCTTTTAGGTTGGTGTATGTAACTCCTAGAGGGATTTTTTAATATGTTCACCACATAAAGAAGTTTGGTTTCTGATAACACTGGGATAGGTATTTCAAGCCCTTCCTCGTGATAAATGCATGTAAATGCGATCTAAAATATATAGAGATATGTATACATATATATTTTACTCCAAATTATATTTTAAAACCTAGTAAAAATGTTATAGAAATGAAGAGACTGTAAAGAACCATCAGGCCAGAGTTTAAGGAAAAAGGAAGAACTGGGGAGGTTTCAGTTGAACACCAGCTGCCCTCAGCATGAGGCAACTTTTGCTTGTACCCTGGGGTTGAGTTCAGGGCAGATTTACTTCTGTTCATTTTCCCCTCAGGGTGTAGCCTTTTGAAACCAGGTTGATAATGAAGAGGGTTCCCAGGGTCAGAGTGCACCCTGGGCCATCGCTTCCTCTTTCTCACGCTGTTGTTCAGTGTCAGTCTTGTCTGACTCTTTGCAACCCCGCGGACACCAGGCTTCCCTGTCCTTCACTATCTCCCAGAGTTTGCTCAAACTCATGTACATTTGGTGATGCTATCCAACTATCTTGTCCTTAGTCTCCCCCTTTTCCTCCTGCCCTCAATCTTGCCCAGCATCAGGGTCTTGTTCAATGAGTCGGCTCTTCCCATCAGGTGGCCAAAGTATCGGAGCTTCAGCTTTAGCTTCACTTCTTTCAGTAAATATTCAGGGTTGATTTCCTTTAGGATTAACTGGTTTGCTCTCCTTGCTGTCCAAGGGATTCTAACTCTGTGAGGTCGCAGAGTCAGACACAACTTAGCGAGTGAACAGCGATGAGGCCACTGAGACTGAAGCCCAAATTTGTGTGGGTCAACCAAAGCCATGCGAGCAGAAGCAGCTTTGAGGCTCAGGTCTCCTGCTTCCATAGGTGAACTGCCTATTGTGAAGGCAAGGACAAATTAACACCAAAAGAGTTACTAATACTGGCAATTTCTCAGGCATGTTTTCCCTACCTTATGATTTCCTCCCTTCTGTATTCTCTGAAATTTACTGTTCGCCTAATTTCTTTGTATAGTTTCTTAGTTCATTTTTTCTTTATAATTTCTTCTTTATAAGTACTGCTTTATCTACATTCTCAAACTTTTGATATATAGTATTTTATTGTGATTTAGTTCTAAAACATTTCTAGTTTCTTTGACCAAATTACGTATAAATATATATATATATATTTAGAAACACATAAGAAGTAGATGATGCCTTCAGAAAAGTGCATAATTATGAAAGAATAGCTATATAAATTGTTTGCAGAATGAACATATCCATGTAAATACCATCCAAATCAGGAAGTAAAACAAAGATCTTAATCTTTGTCTTTTCATTCAATTTTTTAGTCCCTTTACATTTAAGGTAGTTTCTTCTAAGTTACAAAGTTTTTTTTTAAGCATACTTATAAGTTTTTCTTTTAGAATTGTTTTATTATCAGAAATTATTGTAGTTTAAGCCCCATAGTTATATTTAACAACACTTCCTCATGAAGGATTATCTATTTCTGAGTATTTAAAATTTGGATCATGAATTCGTGTTCAACATGATTTCTCTGTAAGAATGCCAGGCAAACTAGGTTTAGGAAATATTCCTTCACAGTGTTTTTGTGCTTATTTCTGCTGAGTAATGTAAATTTGAACCCTTAATAAGGAGGAGGGCAGGGATTTTGATTTCTCAGTTGTACTAGTCTGGGTCTAGTCAGGAGACAGAAATCACACAATAATTTAAATAGGTTAGTTTAAGGAACTATTAAGCTATGATAAGAGAGTAAATAAAAAGCTGTAAAGAGAAGGCTGAAAGGAAGGACAAACTTAGGCTGGGGTCCCTACCCCAAGGCTGGGGTTCAGACCTCTTTGCTAAGATGTGGTTAAGCTAACAGGAAGACCAAGAAGCTCACAGGGCTGGCTAGACTCAAGCAGATGCACAGTTCCTGGGCAGGCAGGAAAGAGCTCTCTGGGGTACAGGCAATATCAAGGCTGTTATGTGTGTGCACACAGGGATTTGAATGCCACTGTGGGCAAGAAGTCTGGAGCACTTGGTGCCTCTGCTGGGAGGGCCATGGAAAGGTGGTCTCCAGGCCTGGACTGGGGCACTGAGGTCACTGAAAGGCTGGGCAGAACACAACTGGATGTGACTGCACACCCACGCTGCTGACGCAGCATGCAACAAGAGCAAGAAAAAGCCAAACCCAGCACACAGGAACCAGGAAGAAGCCCCCTTCCTCCTGCAATGTCCCTCCAGCGCCCTCTGCTGACAAAGTATTGTATCACGCTTACTGTAAAGGAGGAATGCTTCAGGCTCCAATCCATCTGTTACCAGAGTCCAGGTACTCAAAGGTGAAATTGTAACTGAGAGGCAATATATTGGTAAGTGCCCCATCAGGACTGACATTTTTCCTAACCCAGAATGTGGGTGAAGACACTGCCTTGATCTCTGTGCCAGTGGGCACAGTATTGTTAGTCTGTCTTTCTCTGAAGTTGCTGCCTTTTGAGAGTTCTGCCTTTAGATAGGGGTCCTCTTCCCACTGCCCACCTAAGGTGGACTCAGGACGTGGGCTTTAAAATCCACACGTACTGGAAGCATATCAGTATCACCTCACCCAGCTGAGTAGTTGCTTTGTTATTGTATCATTTGTGCATGCATGCTAAGCCACTTCAGTGGTGTCTGACTCTTGGTGACCCTGTGGACTGTAGCCCACCAGGCTCCTCTGTCCGTGGGATTCTCCATACAGGAATACTGGAGTGGGTTGCCGTGCCCTCCCTCCAGGGGAATCTCCCCAGCCCAGGGATTGAACCCACATCTCTTGTGTCTCCTGTATTTGTAGGCGGGTTCCTTACCACTAGCATCATCGTTTCACTTACGTATTACTTTCTTTTATGTTATATCTTGGGAGCACTTGGGAGTTTCTCTTCCTTGTTGTGAACTCAGTGGCGCACTAAAATCAAAGGGACACACGTTATACCCAGAATTCCTAAGTGGTCCTAAAGGGAAGCTTTTCAGTCTGTATTACCCTGGCTGCTTAACAATATCACTCCTGTTCTTTCTTCAGTTTTCTTTTGAACTTTCTGGTAACTTCTTGAAAGACATGCTAAAAGGTTTTAAGGTTAAATAAAATAATCTTCATTACAAATTGCATGATACTAAAAGTACATTGACTGATGATGGCTGCTAATTTCACGTGATTAATGAGTTAGGGTATCTTAGGCATGTGGAGTGTCCCATGTGATTGTCATGTATGCATTTTAAAAACACTCCAGAGATGGATTCATTCTGACGAGGGAGGATTTTTGACTTCCACTTCATGGTTCTGCATACTTTGGTGGGTGTGTAACCAATTTCCATTTCATTAGTTACATAAGATGTCACTTATTTCATTCTTAATAACTGGAACCATATATTTGATTTATTTCAGCAATATATTAACATAACATATAGGTTGTGCTGTAAATTGGCCTTCTCCTTCATCTAATTTTAGAGATTGGTGTATTACTCTACTGGAGAAACTAATGCCCTGCAAATTTAAATAAATATCCTCCTCTGAGCTCCTGACACATTTTTGTATGCCTTTAGACTACATTGCAGGCTTCTCTAGTGGCTCAGAAGGTAAAAATTTCCTGCAATGCAGGAGACTCGAGTTCAGTCCTTGGGTCAGGAAGATCCTCTGTAGAAGGGAATGGCAACCCACTCCAGTATTCTTGCCTGGAAAATTCCATGAACAAATGAGCCTGGTGGGCTTCAGTCCATGGGATCACAAAGAGTTGGACATGACTGAGCAACTAACAGATAGACACACACACACACAGACTACATTGCATATCAGTTGATTGTAATTTTTGATTGCTTGTCTAACATTTCCTTTATACTAAGAGATCTTTAAGGGCGTAGTTTTGTTATCATCCCCACAGTCTAGCACAGTTGATAAAGGAGATGACAATAAAATATTTGTTGAATAAATATATTTTTGCCTAGGGCCATACAGCTAGGAGTAACTCAGCCTAATATATTTGGGGAACCACCATACTCAAAGAGTTTAGCTGGAGCAAAAGGCATGTGAGGGGATTGTAGCTGTGTAAGTAAGCAGAATCCACATTTTGGCTACCTTGTATACTGTGCTAAAGTTTGGGAATCTTCCTAAGGGCATTCAAGAGTTTCTGGAAGGAGACCTAATCAGACACACATTTTAGAAAGATTATTCTGTTGGTTTCATGTAGACCATGTCACTGCATAAATGGCTCTCATCAAATATTGGTGGAATGAGAATGCATGAAATAATGAATTAGCATGCTGTGGCTTGGTATGAGTGAATTTTCCTTTGGTTTTATTGTCTGAGACAGAATGCTTGCTTGGAACGTGTCAAAGTTTGAATTGTGTCTCCTCCCCTAACTCAATTCATATCTTGAAGCCCGAGTGCCCAGAACCTCAGAATGTGACCGTATTGGAGATATGGCCTACAAACAGGTAATTAAGTGAAAATAAGGGCATCGGGGTAGGCCCCAATCCAATCTGACTCATATCCTTCTAAGGAGAGATTAGGACACACAGACACCAGGGTGCACGTGCGCAGAGGGACAGCCTTGTGAAGAGAAGCCAAAGACTCTGGCCTCCCAACTCTGGCAACACCTTGATCTTGAACTTCCAACCTCCACAACTGTGAGAAAATAAACTTCTGTTGTTTAAGCCATCCTGCCTGGAATTTTGTTGTGGCAGCTCTAGCAGACTAACAGAGAAGGCTTTACAGGCTGGCCAGTGTAGCAAAGTTTGATTTCAATTATGCAATAAAATGTTACCAACTATAGTCACCATATTTTACATTAGATCTTCTCATGTAGTAATACCTGAGTAGTTCAACAATAAAAAGGATCTTCAAGTATCATTGGGAAATCAACGATTTCAACTCTATCATGTGTGAAATAACAATAAAAATAAAAAGATATTATTGCAGCTAAAGGGCTTATGATTACTAAAATTTACAAAAATCATATGCTATTGTACATCTGCCTGTGATTATCCTGGCCTTACCCATAACCTTGTGTCTTGCCTGGTGGCTCAGACTGTAGGGAATCTGCCTCCAATGCAGGCGACCCGGGTTCGATCACTAGGTTGGGAAGATCCCCTGGAAAGGAAATGGCACCCCACTCCAGTATTCTTGCCTGGAGAATTCCATGGACAGAGGAGCCTGGTGGGCGACAGTCCACGGGGTGAGAGATTCGGACATGACTAAGTGACTAACACACACACACACATATGACCTGACTCTGATTTGCTCCGAGATCTCAGACTCGATGTACCCTCCTTTGCCGTGCCCTTCCTGTCCATTCGTTCTTCCACTGCGCTCAGCCTCCCGGCTTGGCTCTCCACATGGTCTTCCCACGTGGTCCTGCTCATTAGCCTCCTTTGGACAGTGCCATCCCTCACCTGCAGGCATCTTCATACTATGGACCACGTCCTGGTCTTTACTTCCCTCCTGAAGCAGCTTAAACCCCAAAACCCATTCCCTCTAGTACTTTCTTTCCAATGAATCGCAAGGTCCTTTCCGCCCGTCCCCTTTGCCCCACCCACATGGTCACCCCTGTTGCTGAATAAATACAACTGGCTTCTGTGTACTTTCCTCCAGGCTGCTGTGAAAATGAAAGTGATAGTCGTTCAGTCGTGTTGGACTCTTTGCAACCCCATGGACTGTAGCCCACCAGGCTCCTCTGTCCATGGGATTCTCCAGGCAAGAATACTGGAGTGGGTTGCCATTTCCTTCCCCAGGGGATCTTCCCAACAGAGGGATCAAACCTGGGTCTCCTGAATTGCAGGAAGATTCTTTACCATCTGAGCCACTGGGGAAGCCTCCAGGCTGCTGAGTGGGGCTGAAAGAAAAACAGTTACTCAACTGCAGATTCTTGTCCCTATTACCTGATATCAATTCTCATTAGTGTTTTCATCGCTCTGGAGACAGATCTTTGCGTTTCCTGGTCAGCTGTCTCCACTTTACCAGAAAAGCCTTCTCAAATCCCAGCCTTGCTTCTCCTCAATGGAAGACCCTCTCACCCTCCTCCTCACCCTTTTTTCTCACCAGATGATTTCACCTCCACTTCAGTAAAGTCTAATATTTATTGAGCACCTACTCTCAGCCAGGCCCCAATCCAGGTTCTGGGGATACAGAAATGGAAACATAAGGCACTGACTGTAGGGTTTATGTTCCACTAGAATGAGATGGATGATAAACAGATGACCACAAAGAACAGCATTAGCTGTGATAACATAAAGAAAACTTAAGTACAATACAGGGTGGGGAAGAGTGATGAGGTGCTCTTTTATTTAGGGGGATGGTATAGGGAGCAAGTTACGTGTTTATCTGAGGGAAGGAAAATAAATAAAGCTTCCAAGATGGGAACAAGCTAGGTGTGTGGAGAAAGCAAGAAATGGGACCAGGCAGCTGGAACAGAGTGAAAAAGAGAGGAACAGGAGATGGGATCAAGGTGGTGGAGAGGGAATAATAACGTAAGGTCTAGATGGCCATTGTAAAGATTTGGGAGCCTTTGGAGGGCTTTCTGCGTAGGAGTGACGAGATCTGTTTTAGGTTTTAGAAGGATGCTCTGGTTGCTCTGTAGACAAGTGACTGAGATAAGAGAGCTGCTGCTGCTGCTAAGTTGCTTCAGTCGTGTCCGACTCTGTGCGACCCCATAGACAGCAGCCCACAGGCTCCCCCGTCCCTGGGATTCTCCAGGCAAGAACACTGGAGTGGGTTGCCATTTCCTTCTCCAAGGCATGAAAGTGAAAAGTGAAAGTGAAGTCACTCTGTCGTGCCTGACTCTTAGCGACCCCATGGACTGCAGCCCACCAGGCTCCTCTGTCCATGGGACTTGCCAGGCAAGAGTACTGGAGTGGGGTGCCATTGCCTTCTCCTGAGATAAGAGTAGAAGCAGGCATTTCAAAGACATCAGAGTTGTGTTATTCCTCTAGGGAATGGTGAATATATTTTGGTTGCACAAAGGAAAGTTGCAGTGGCTGAGAAATTTCATCAGCTGAGAAATTCTTCCTGGTGGCTGCAGCAAGGTGCAAATCCTGCTGGTGGCGATGATACCAAAGGCAGTACTATCTCAAGCTGAGTGCTCTCTGGCAAGATGAGGGCTCCTTGACTGGGCTTTCTTCCCCACGTATTTCCCTGTGTGGGCCTGGGTTTCCTTGGGTTCCAGTGTCAGTTCTACTGCTTGTGACAGAGAATCCTGCAGATGCAATGGAAGATTTTTTTCACCTGAGAATTTTGCAGAGTACTACTTTTCTAAAGATAGCCTGTTCTAACTTGAGTAACCCTGACTATAGATGTAGGGTGGTGTTACTGAGCCAAACTTGGTCTCCTTGCCCACACACAGTAAAAGCAAGCGATGCACACCAGGTTGTGGTGAAGGAAATTACAGCATTTATTGCAGGTGCAAAAGAGGAGTGAGGGGAGCTAACACCCCAAAAGCCCAAACTCCCCGAAGGGTTTTACGGAAAAGTTTTTAAGGGCGAGGTGAGAGAGAGGAGTTGTAAGATATGTGATGGCCTCATGTACAGTTCTCTGATTGATGGTGAGGTAACAGGGTGGTAAAACACGGGTTAAAATTGCCAGTCCTCAGGCTCCAGCCGGTCTAGGGGTTACATGCTCATGATCATCATGTCGTTAACGTCTTCCATTTGGTGGGGGTTTTAGTATCTGTAGGGCTTACCTGGTGGCTCAGAGGTTAAAGCGTCTGCCTGCAATGCAGGAGACCCAGGTTCCATCCCTGGGTTGGGAAGATCCCCTGGAGAAGGAAATGGCAACCCACTCCAGTATTCTTGCCTGGAGAATCCCATGGAGGGAGGAGCCTGGTAGGCTACAGTCCATAGAGTCACAAAGAGTCAGACACAACTGAGCTACTTCACTTTCACTTCAGTGTCTGTAAAGCAGATACTAAACTCAGGAAATGTGCATCAGATACTATTGTCTATGTCCTTCAGGGAGAAACTAAAGACTCTGTGACTGCTAGATGGCTGATTTACTGTTTAAGTTGTTACCAGTTCTCCTGGCCCGACTGCAATTTTTTGTTGTTGCTGTATGTTCACATTCTTTCAATCATTAATTCTTGAGGCAGGCTTTTGGGAGGCTGGGGAGGCCTGGGACTACAAGTTTGCCAGAAAGAAGAAGGAGGCAGAGGACATGGGGTCGCGGTGGGGATGTCCGTCCTGGGCAGGGCCCATGGGGGTCCAGCTTGGTTACAGTGAGAAGAAGTCACAGAAGCTATTCAGGATGAAGTTGTATTTAGACAGGAGCAGAGTGGGGTGAGAACAAAGATAGACAGAAGCAAAAATTAGATGAAACAAATTAAAATGTTTTATGAGATCAATTTGAGTAGCTCAAAGTAAAATTGACACATTTTGGTGACTTTTTCTTTTAAAATTGTTTTAACACTTCTTCTGAAGAGAGCTACTGATTAAATTTTAATTCTGTTCTTGAGAATATTGTCAGAGAGGAAGGAATTTTCTTCTACCCTTCTATGTTCTTCTGGCTTGTCTAAAAATTAAGCTGACATGAGACAGATTAACAGGAGCAAGCCAAACAAAATTTTAATAAGATATATACATGGGAGAGACCCAGGAAAACTGAATAACTCACCAAAATAGCTGAAGCCTTCACTTTAAATAATATCTTTAGCTAAAGACGAAAGAGGATGTTAAGGTTGGTCATTTGGGACTTCAAAGGGGAGGAAGGAACTTCATATTAAGATGAAAAACCAATGTTTGGTAAACAAATGTTTGGTAAGCCACAGAGGCACAGAGTGGACTCTGATCCCCAGGTCCTGCTGAGTTTCCCCGCCACACTTCACAGTTTTGGTTTGTTCGGCTTTTTTTTTTTTTCCCCAACCCCCTTAAATTGAAGAAGTGTAAATTTTTAATCAATAAATTTTTAATTTTAGAACTTCCATTTAGGGGCTTCCCTGGTGACTCAGTGGTAAGGAATCCACCTGCCAATGCAGGAGACAATTCAATCCCTGATCTGGGAGGATCCTACATGCCATAGAGCAGTTAAGCCCATGTGCCAGAATTATTGAGCCTGTGCTCTAGGGCTTGGGAGTGCAGCTGCTGAAGCCTGCACACCTATAGCCCATGTTCCTCAATAAGAGAAGCCGCCACAGTGAGAAGCTGGTGCACTGCAACTAGAGAGTGCCTCCTCTCGCCGCAGCTAGAGAAAGCCTGTGTAGCAATGAAGACCCAGTACAGCTATAAATAAATGAACAAAATTATTTTTTCCAAAAAAGCTTCAGTTTAAAATTATCAGCATGGATAAAGGAGTCAGGAGTTTTAGCTGAGAAAGCTCTGTTTCTCTCTGTTCAAATAATCTGCAGGGAATAATCTCAGAAGTTTTTTGCACCCCTAAATGTTTGATTCTACCTTAAACTATTAAAAACTTACTAGAACATTTTAAACATACAGAAAAGTGAAGAAAATGGAGTAACAGACATAAATGTATTTACCATGTAGCTTTAGTAGATCTTAACATTTTACAATACTGTATTTGCTGCAGGTTTTTCTTTTAGTTTTTTCAATAACCGTGCAATAAAATTCAATAAAATTGGCTTTCTTTACCCTACTGTACTGTCCTATGAATTTTTAAACTTTCTTATTGTGGTAAAATATAGATAACAAAATTTACCATTTTCACCATTTTAAAGTATACAGTTCAGCAGCATTGAATACATTCATATTGTTCTGTAAAAATCACCACCATTTATCTCCAGAACTTTTCATCTTCTCAAGTTGACATTCCCTCCACATTAAACTATGACTCCCATGTCCACCTCCTCGGAGGCTCTGGAAACTCTCACCCTACTATCCTTGTGAATTTTAGTCCTATGAATTTCAGTACGTCATAGATTGACATTACTGTCACCACATTCAAGATACGAAAGGGCCTCAGATCAGATCAGTCGCTCAGTCGTGTCCGACTCTGCGACCCCATGAATCGCAGCACGCCAGGCCTCCCTGTCCATCACCAACTCCCGGAGTTCACTGAGACTCACGTCCATCGAGTCAGTGATGCCATCCAGCCATTTTATCCTCTGTTGTCCCCTTCTCCTCCTGCCCCCAATCCCTCCCAGCATCAGAGTCTTTTCCAATGAGTCAACTCTTCGCATGAGGTGGCCAAAGTACTGGAGTTTCAGCTTTCGCATCATTCCTTCCAAAGAAATCCCAGGGCTGATCTCCTTCAGAATGGACTGGTTGGATCTCCTTGCAGTCCAAGGGACTCTCAAGAGTCTTCTCCAACACCACACTTCAAAAGCATCAATTCTTCGGCACTCAGCTTTCTTCACAGTCTAACTCTCACATCCATACATGACCACAGGAAAAACCATAGCCTTGACTAGACGGACCTTTGTTGGCAAAGTAATGTCTCTGCTTTTGAATATGCTATCTAGGTTGGTCATAACTTTCCTTCCAAGGAGTAAACGTCTTTTAATTTCATGGCTGCAGTCACCAACTGCAGTGATTTTGGAGCCCAGAAAAATAAAGTCTGACACTGTTTCCACTGTTTTCCCATCTATTTCCCATGAAGTGATGGGACCGGATGCCATGATCTTCATTTTCTGAATGTTGAGCTTTAAGCCAACTTTTTCACTCTCCATTTTCACTTTCATCAAGAGGCTTTTTAGTTCCTCTTCACTTTCTGCCATAAGGGTGGTGTCATCTGCATATCTGAGGTGATTGATATTTCTCCCGGCAATCTTGATTCCAGCTTGTGTTTCTTCCAGCCCAGCGTTTCTCATGATGTACTCTGCATATAAGTTAAATAAACAGGGTGACAATGTACAGCCTTGACGAACTCCTTTTCCTATTTGGAACCAGTCTGTTGTTCCATGTCCAGTTCTAACTGTTGCTTCCTGACCTGCATACAGATTTCTCAAGAGGCAGATCAGGTGGTCTGGTATTCCCATCTCTTTCAGAATTTTCCACAGTTTATTGTGATCCACACAGTCAAAGGCTTTGGCATAGTCAATAAAGCAGAAATAGATGCTTTTCTGGAACTCTCTTGCTCTTTGCATGATCCAGTGGATGTTGGCAATTTGATCTCTGGTTCCTCTGCCTTTTCTAAACGCAGCTTGAACATCAGGAAGTTCACGGTTCACATATTGCTGAAGCCTGGCTTGGAGAATTTTGAGCATTACTTTACTAGCGTGTGAGATGAGTGCAATTGTGCGGGAAAGGGCCTCACCACCCCCCAAAACACTCTTTATAACCATACCATCCCCCGACCTCTGGCAACTGCTCATCTGTTCTCATCACTATAGTTTTGTTTTTTCACAAACATCGTAAATGGAATCATAAACCATGTGACCATTTAAACACTAGTTTCTTACAAGCATGGGGATGCTTTTGAGGTTCATCCAAGTTTGTTCCTCTTTATTGATCCCTGCCTATCCATCTCCCCTCTCCAAAAGTAACTGCAGTCCTTAAGTCAGTATGGTTGACTTTCATGAATATTTTTGTAGTTTTAGTGTATATGTATTTAGCCACAAAACAATATATACTTTTAATGTCCTGTAGTTTAAAATTTAAATGAATGGTATCATAAAAAACATGCCATGTTGCAAGTTGCTTTTATATCTCACTATTATGTTTTTGAGAGTTATCCATGTAGATGCCATGTTATTGCTGGGTATTAAGTTTCACTGTTATAATACTGTTATATGAATATATCATGTGTATCATGGATTTGTCCATTTACCTACAGATTGGCATCTTTCCCCCATCTATCTCTCTGTCTCTTTACCCAACCCTGACTCTGTTAGGCTCTTCCCCAAGGCCTCCAGCCCACATGCCGGCCTTAGAGATGGGTAGAAATGCCCACTCTGGGGTCATAATGGGGAAATTCTCAGATCTCATGTCCAAACAGGTAGCTTATTTGGCAGAGTGCCTGCAAAGAGTTTGTACATGTATTGTTGGAGCTCTGTATAAACCCAGCATTTCAGTGAGGTCTCAGTCTTGGGTGTGTGTTAGAATCTCCAAGGGAGACTTATAGGGAGGAGAGAGAAAGGCAGAGGTGGAGACAGAGGAAGAGGTGAATTTTAAAATTAAATCATAGTTTCAGTGGCAATGATGTTTTTTAAAAAGTCCTCAGGTGATTTTTAAAATATTTATTTATTTTTTTAATTGAACAGTGATTGCTTTACAGAATTTTGTTGTTTTCTGCCAAATATCAGCATAAATCAGCCGTAGATATACACATGTCCCTTCCCACTTGGACCTCCCTCCCATCACCCTCCCCACCCCACCCCTCGAGTTTGTTACAAAGCCTCTGAGTTTCTGTCCTCAGTTGATTTTAAGATGCATCCAGGGTAACCAATTCCTGATTTTAAAAACAGAAACAAACAAACAAAAACCCAGCCAGCTTTCCCCAGTTGGGAAGCAGGCCTCTAGTCCCTGTTCCCAGCATCTCTCACTCCACAGCCCCACCCCTTAGTCCCTGTGGCCTTGCTGGAACCACCTTTGAAAGAGAAAGTGTTAGTCGCTCAGTTGCGTCTGACCTTTGCAACACCATGGACTATAGCCCACCAGACTCTTCTGTCCAGGCAAGAAAACTGGAGTGGGTTGCCATTCCCTTCTGCAGGGGATTTCCCTGACTCAGAGATAGAAATCTAGTCTCCTGCATTGCAGGAGGATTCTTTAACATTGAGCCACCAGGGAAGCCACCTTTGTTTGCTTGCATAACCTGACCCACAGGCTCTGGCCTCAGTCCTGCTCCTGGATAGGGGGTTTTTCTTCTGTTCCTGGTGCATAGGGACATTTATCTAGTTTCTGAGCCTTGCTATGATCTGTAAATTTCTTCAGTTTGTATTTTGTCTGAAATTTCTATATGTTGGAGCAAAAGTGTAGCCTTAGAGCATGAACTCCTAGAAATGGTTTCTATCTCAGACTCTTGAAAGCACATTTTACCTGCTGAAGGGGTGCTTTGTGACTTCAAAGGAACACATGCTCCCGCTTTGGAGCTTCTTTTTGTGTTTTACTTTTTTAGAGTGAGAATTATTGCTTTTTCTCATTTCAATAGTAAATCATGCTTGTGGCAAAAAGTTCAAATGTTATGGAAATATATGACTTACAAAATAAAAGTCTCCCATAATCATGCTCCTGCAGATGATTATTGTAAATAATTTTGAGTGTATTTTTCCATATTTTCACTATATAAAGCTTGAACTAATTAATATAAATATGGAGTTATATTGGTGAACTATGAATTCAGTTGATATTTCTACTTAGCATACCCATAGCATGGAAAATTTACTATACTTAGATACCTACTGCATTATTTTTAATGGATACACAGTTATCTTTGTCCAGTTACACTGTAGTTCATCTAATGATGGCCATTTGGGATGTTTCAGTTTTGGCCATTACAGATAATGCTGAAATAAATATTCTCACATGTTCATCTTCATGCCTTTGTTTAATGTTGAAAACTGCTTTATCCTCTGGGAACCCACATTTCCTACTGAAGCCCCAGGTAAGTGCGTGTGCCACTGGGGAACAGTGTGGAGAAGGCTGGTGGCCAGCCCTGCTGTCCGATGGCAGTTGGCCCTTGCTGCTCCCTTGAGGGGCTCAGCCCTAAGGATCAATTTCCTGTGTCCCTCAACTCTTGATGCTGTGCACACTGAGACAGAGTCCCTTTGCTCCACCTTCTCCGTAACCTGCCCAAGTGAATACCAACCTCCAGAAAGTGAACTTGGAAAGGTTTAGTGCAGTGTTTTTCTAATTGCTGGTCTGTGGCTTATTAGTGGATTACAAAGGCAAATTAGAGGCTCACAGTTTGAAAAAACAAAACAAAACAAAACACCAGAATAGGATAGTATAGAAAATATCAGAGTGCATCACATAAAGTAAGTGTAAATATTATTTTTGGAAATTTTATTTCAGGAATGTGTGTATATTGAGTACTGTCTTAAGTCAGGTTCTCTAGGAGCAGAGCTCCATAAAAAGGATTTGGGTGTATGTGATATCTTTAGGGGGCTTTCCAGGTGGCTCAGTGGTAAAGAATCTGCGAGCAGTGCAGGAGATGTAGGTTTGATCCCGGGGTCAAGAAGATCCCTGGGAGCAGGAAATGGCAACCTGCTCCAGTATTCTTGCCTGGGAAATTCCATGAACAGAGGAGCCTGGCGGGCTACAGTCCATGGGGTTGCAAAGAGTCAGACACAACTGAGAGCACACACACACTCAGACAAGAAGAGAGCGAGGGGAGCTGGATGAGCAGTGGAGGAGCTATGAGGAATTGCTCTCCAGCCTGATCACATGTGGGGCCCTTAAGCTTGAATTATATCAGCGTTGGTACTGCCTAAGACAAGCAGGTAGCCTCTTGAACCCCCATGTCAACAACCAGTCACTGGCTGCAGGCTGCTCTGAGGAAGAGGAGTGCATAATCTTCTGGAAAGGCAGCTCCTGCTCAGCCATGAGCAAATCTCTACAGAAAGAGGCAGCTGTGACCTTCAGCAGCCAACACTCAGTCCCTGGGGGATGGGTACCCCAGCCAGCAGGGAGTTACCAATGGTGCCCATTATAGAAAGTGATATTAAATGCTCTTCTTTGTGTGGGTCATGGTAAAAAAAAATATTTGAGAAATATTGTTTTGGACAAATTTAGTCTATCAACCTGTGGGAAAGAAAATGAGACCTTTAACAGCACTGTTTCCTCATTTAATTAGACAAAGGCAAATCCCACATGCAAAAAGAATTTTATTCCCGCAAGAGAAAAAGTGTCATCATAGAAAGGAAGCAAATTGCAGAGGATGTTCTTAATGCTCTAAATTTAAGCCTTAAGGCCCTATCTAAGGTGTCTTGGAACTATGTTTCCTGGATTGGAGCAAACAACTCTAGGGGTGTGGGTGTGTGGGCTATTGGGGGGACCTTGAAACTGCGAGATAAGCATGACACTTATATGTGAAGCCTTAATTAAGCTCAGTTAAATATTTTAAAACTTTTTTATGACTATAAATATAACAGAAAAATTATAAAATTCATAATAAGTATGAACTTTTAAGATGAAGAATAAAATTACAAAGATTTTCAGATTTTGGATCATCACTTTGGACCACAGTCCCAGACTCTTAGAGGTTCTTGTTCATTGGCCTCTGCAGTTAGACATTCCAGGAGAAAATGAGGGAAAGCAGCAGTTAGAGAAATTATTCTTCACCTTTCAGAAGGGTCCAGTTGACATGGAAGAACTGGGCTCTGAGTCCTCTAGGGTCTGAGCAGTTTGCTGGAAGCTAACATTCATCCAACCAATAGTCTTAGTCACCAATCCTAAACTACCAGAACTGTTCAGTTGGGCAACAAATCATTATTAAGCACCAGCTAGGTGCCAGTGAATATTCAGGATCTCCTCCCGAATATCCATTGGAAGGACTGATGCTGAAGCTGAAGCTTCAGTACTTTGGCCACCTGATGTGGAGAGCTGACCCATTGGAAAAGACCCTGATGCTGGGAAAGATTGAAGGGAAAAAAGAGAAGTGGGCAGCAGAAGATGAGATGGTTGGATAGCATCATGGACTTAATGGACATGAGTTTGAGCAAGCTTTGGGAGGTAGTGGAGGACAGGGGAGCCTAGAGTGTTGCAGTCCATGGGGTCTCTAAGAGTTGGACATGACTGAGCAACTGAATGACCACCACAAAGGTGCCAGCACTGGGGATACAGTGGCGAACAAGACAGGCAATGCTGCCTAATGGGCCATGCTGGTCGGGGGATTTGGACCTAAGCAAATAAATAATGCAGAGTCATCAGAGAGCCTAAACCTTTCCCACTTTCTGCCTTTCAGGCTCATATTAGGAGTGCAGTAGCAGGGGTCCCCTGTGGGTGGGTGGGGACACTGATGACTGCTGGCCAGTGACTCATGACTGGACATGGTTCATGCTCCTGCTGGGCTGAGTGGTTAATGTGTGCCCCCCTGGAGCTCTTTCCCCTCTGCCACAAAGACCAGCTAAGTGCTGCATATATGGCTGATCCATAGGCGGGCTCCCTGAGCTGAACCTCCCAGCTGACACAGCGGACATGTGGAGTGAGAAAGCAATAAACCCTTGCTGTTTTAAGCCCCTGAGATTTTGAGGTTTTTATTACTGCACTGTAATCCAAGCTATCTTGACTGATATAAAGCAATAAAGTAAAATAGTATAAATATAACTGCTGTGGATAAAATGAACAAGTTGCTAAGAACACATGACAGAGGGTGGTTTACACGGCCAAGGGGGTTGCTTCTGTGAAGACAGGAAATTTAAATTGGGATCTCATAGATGGAGTGTTATTTCCATAATTGTTTTGCTTTACTGTAGAGGAGAATAAAGTGGCCCTGGAATCATGGAGTCAGAACAGGCAAGAAAATAGGGGCATAGACTTGTCTGCAGTCACACATCTAGTAGGTATAACTCTAGCATGTGGACTTGGGTCCAGGCCCCCTGCAGCAGGGCTGTGACTAAGGCAAGGCCAATGAGGTGTGAGAGTGCAGCACTGGAGGAGGCCACTCTCTGGACCACGCTACACTTTCCATCCTGAGAGTGAGTGCCTCCATAGAGGTTATGCCTGCAGGGCCCACACTTAAGGAGGCACTCATTTCTCAGGATCTCTCAAGGCAGAGCTGATGCCTGGGAGTGAGAGTCTCCTTAAATGTTGCACCCTCAGCACCTCTCTTGCTTCACCCTAGTCCCAGGGAATGCTCTCTACCACTGTCCTCAGTAACAAGAACATACAAACACACAGTGGCACAAGCAGTAAAGAACCAGCCTGCCAATGCAGGAGACGCAGAAAACACGGATTTGATCCCTCGGTCAGGAAGACCCCCTGAAGGAGGGCATGACAGCCCACCCCAGTATTCTTGCCTGGGAAATCCCATTGACAGAGGAGCCTGGCAGGCTACAGTCCGCAAGGTTGCAAAAGAGTTGGATGTGACTTAATGGCTCTAACAACAACATACCATTTTGAAGCCATTACCACTTCCATCAATCCCACATTTCCTTGTGACTATGTTCATTCCCCATTCCTACCCCCAGCTCCAGGTTAATCAATATTTTCTATATCTATAGTTTTGCCTTTACTAGAGAGTTCATATAAATGGAATCCTACATATGTAGCCTTTTGTATTTGCTTCTCTCACTTCAAGGAATGTTTTTGAGATTCAGTCCTGTTATTACTTACATTACAGTATTGAGCTCTTATATTGCTTCATTCCTATTCCATTGTATGGACAGACTATATTTGATTATCTGTTCACCAGCTGATGGACATTTGGATTTTGCCAGTGTTGGGATATTGTGGCTACTGCTACTATGAACACACATGTCTATGTGTTGACATATTTTCATTTCTCTTGGGTATACACCTAGGAGATAATTGCTGGTTTGTATGGTAGGTGTATGTTTAGCTACTTAAGAAACCGCCAAACTTTTTCCCCAAGTGGCTGTAGCCATTCTGTGTTCCCACAAGCAGTGAGGATATGGATGTTCCAGTTTCCCCACATCCTTGTGAACACTTGGCATTGTTAGACTTCTTGCTTGTAGTCATTTCAGTGAATATGTGGTGATAACTTATCATGCTCTTAATTTGTATTTCCCTAATGTATAATGTTGTTGAACATCTTTTCGTATGTCTATTAGTCATTCATATATCTTTGGTTAAAGATTCAAATCTTGTTTCATTATTGAATTTTAGGAGTTCTTTACATACTTTTTTTTTTTTTATTTAAAAAAAAATTTTGGCTGCACTGGGTCTTATTTGTGGCATGCAATGTCTAGTTCCCTGAGCAGGGATTGAACCTGGGCCCCTTGTATTGGGAGTGCAGAGTCTTAGCCACTTGACCACCAGGGAAAGTCCCTTAGAGTTCTATACATATTTTGGATTCATGCCTTTATCAGTTACATAAATTACTGTTTATATAACCTTAGTTTTTGGCTTATATTTTGATTTTTTTTAGTGGTGTTTGAAGAGCAAAAGGTTTTAATTTTGAAAAAGTCCAACTTGTCAATCTTTATCTTTTATGGATCATGCTTTTGGTGTCATATTTTAGAAATCTGTCTAATTCAAGATCATAAAGACTGTCTCCTGTGTTTTCCTCTTGGGGTTTTACAACTCTAGCTCTTATGTTTAATTCTGTGATGCATTTTGAGTTATTTTTATGTAGCCACATCTTTTGAACCCCCCCTTTTGACAGATAAGGAAACCAAAGCAGCGGGCTTAGCTCATGTTCTAAAGCAAGCTAGTGATAGAGGTAAGATAGCTAGTTAGGGTCTGTTCCAGACAAGGTGTTTGCTTTTACACAGCTTATCTGAATCAACATCTTCCAACTTTGAGACTGCATGATTGTTGCCTCTAACCTCACTTATTTACAAAGTCCTTCTGAATGTCTGTGCCAAGTGGTTCTTAGCAGTTCAGGTCTACTGTGTCTGTTTCTTGACTGAGTAGAAGCGCAATTGCTTTTAGCATCATTCTTTACACGCTTGGAGCCACCTGAGCCCACCTCATCCACATTTCTCCTAGCTAACCAGCTTTGGCTTCTTTTGCTCCCAGGGGCTGTCTCTGCCCCTTCTAGCTCTTGAATTGCTTCCTGATGCTAACATCCTATACATGGCACTTGCCACTTGGTATTGAACATTATAGCTTTGAAATCAAGGGCAGGCCAGGAACATAGAGTTGGGTGGATTTCCCAGAGGATGCTGGAGGGAAAACAGCTGTCGACTTCCATTCCAATTTGTCAAGCAAGGCAGCTGGAATTTTTAGGTCATTCAATTTCCTGGGATCTCTTGGGGAGAGGGAAAGTCAGTGCAGAGGGACCTGTGAGGAAAGAATGGGCCAAGGGGAATCAAAGATTCATAATTGTTACTCATTTAAACCCTTGCACAGCTGATGGTTTATCATCTTATGGTTTGGGTCCGACTGTAATATTTGTTCTTTTCACCTGACCATAAAAAGACTGCATCAGCAATTATCTGATTCTTGATTTTAAAATTCTATTCAAGTTGTAGTTTGACAGCAGTGAGCTGGAAGCAACCTAGATGTCCATCTCTACCAGAATGGAAAAGGGATTTCTGTTGGAAGCAGAATGTTCTATACTAGATAGACATATCATACCAGGTATGCATACACATGAGAGCATGGATAGGCCTTAAATATATAGAGTACAGAAGGAAAGAGTGTAAGATCTAGAGCAGAACCTGAATAATATGAATAAAAATATAAACATATTTCAAACAGCAATTCATTTTCTTACAAATTCATGTACTTATATCAGGCCATATACCAGTCACATAGAGAATATGTTTAGTGTGCAGAGGAATATTAGAGAAGGGGGGTCTGTATTAGTTTTCTGTGGCTGCTGAAACAAATTAACACAAATTGGGCAGCTTAGAACAATGTAATTGTATTCTCTCAAGTTCTGGAGACCAGAAGTTCAAACTCAGTATCACTGTGCTGGAATCAAGGTGTTGGTTCCTCTGGAGGCTCTATGGGAGAACCCATTCCTTTCCTCTTCCACTTCCAATGGTGCTGGCATTCCTTGGCTTGTGGCCGCATCGTTCCAGTCTTCAAGACCAGCATCTTCAAATCATTCTGCTCCAGCTTCACATCACCTTGTCCTGTGTGTGTTAGATCTCCTTCCTCCTCCCTCTTTTGAAGTTACATGTGACTGCATTTAGGGCCCACCCAAATTATCCAGGATATAATCTCATTTTAAACTGATTTTAATCACATATGCAAAGATTTTTTTTTTTTTTTTTGCCATATAAGGTAAAATTCACATATCTTTTGGGGAGCCAGTAACAGGGTCCTTTTATTATTTTTCTTTTATACCTCTTACCCACTCTCTCAGCAGATTATGTCAGTTCAACTTTCAAAACATGTTGAGAATTTACCAACTTCCACCACCTCCATGGCCACGAGCAATCCTAGTTGAAACTGCCATCACTTCTCAAGTGATGTCCCTGGGTTTACCCCCTTGCTTCTCTACAGTATGTAACCTATGTATCAGCCCAAGTACCTCTTTTAAAACCTCAGTCAGATCGTGATTCTCTGCTTCTCATTTTTTTCTTACTTTGTGTTATTTTCTCTTTATAGTACTTATTCACCAGTTGTCATATATTTATTGTTTATTTGTTTACTGTCTATCTCCTCAATGAGAAGCTCTGTAAGAGCACTTGGTCCATTTCATTCCCAACAGAAATGAACAGTGCCTAAAACATTGTGGAATACAGTTTACATATCTGCTGTTCTATCACCCCAAGGGAAACATGAATAAATGTTATATAGCAGGGCAGATACCTTTATCTTCAGTCCACATCGAGTCCTGTGGCTGTTTCGTGGACAGGTCCCAAGAGTCTCTCCTCTGGGGACCTGAATGGTCAGAGCAGTGCAACTATGTAAAGGAACTGTGAACTTTGAGGTTGGACTGACTTTGAAGTCCTAGTCAGACATCTCCTGGGTGGATTATCTTGAGTGAGTTAAACCCTCTGAGCCTTAGTTGTCTAATCTGAAAAATGAGGATTGTAATTTCTATCTGGCAGGATAACTCCCAGGGTTAGAAATAATAAAGTCAAGGTACTTGCTGTTCTGTTTTATTCCTGGGTGATCCTTCAGTCCACCATATTATGAGACCCACGGCTTTATGTTAACATTAGGATCAAGTTAGGCATCTCAGTATCTGGGAAGGTGTACCTGTCCCATCCTCTGTGAGGGGCTCCCTTTCCCAGAATCTGGGAGAGGCATGGAATATTTTCTCTCACAGATCTTCCAGAAGAAACTCATCCTGTTGACACCTTGACTTTGGACTTCTGATCTCCACAACTATAAGGGAATTAAGTTCTTTTTTTTTTCAAGCCACCCAGTTTGTGGGAAACTTTTATCAGCTCTAGGAAGCAAATACGGTAATCCTTTAGCCACTTTCTCTTTCCAAGTAACAGACACACAGGTTGTGCTAACTTCCTTTTACTCAGAGGGGCTATTTGTTCACTGTTAGAGGTACCCTGTGATGTCCAGAATGTTTAGAAGCCATGTCTTGACAAAATGGAAATTTAAGATAATCCTTCGGTTGATATAGGAAAGAAAACTAACATTTACTGAACTAGGCTCTGTCTTAAATGCTTATGGTCGTGATTGTGTGTAATCCTAACAATATCTCTACGAGGCGGGCACTATGATGGTCCCTTTGTATCAGCTTGGAAACTGTTGTTGCTGGTCAGTTGCTAAGTTGTGTCTGACTCTTTGTGACCTCATGAACTGCAGCACGCCAGTCTTCCCTGTCCTTCACCATCTCCTGGAGTTTGCTCAAACTCATGTCCATTGAGTTGGAAACTGTAGCAGTTAAGTAACTGAGAGTATGATAACCTAGATCTTTCAAAACCCTAGGTAATCATGCCTCAAGGTTGGATCCTGACTGCAAGTAGAGACTGATAACATCTTTATGTGCGTGCGTGCTGCGTCACTTCAGTTGTGTCCGACTCTTTGTGACCCCATGGACTGTTGCCCTCCAGGCTCCTCTGTTCATGGGATTCTCCAGCCAAGAGTACTGGAATGGGTTGCCATTCCCTTCTCCAGGGGATATTCCCAACCCAGGGATCAAACCCGAGTCTCCTGCATTGGCAGGCAAGTTCTTTACCTCTAGTACCACCTGGGAAGCACAAAATCTTTAAAATTCTTCACCTTTCCCCCTTTCATTGTGTAGAGAAGGCTAGAAAGTTCAAGGTTTCCTCTAGCCAACTCTTAAAGTTAAAAAAAAATGAGTTGAATAAATCTAAAATATTCCTTAATATTCTTATTCTATCCAAAGGCTTTCTCCTAAGAGAAGCCAAAGGTGCTCCATAGATCTCACTGATAACTCATCTGATTAAGAAAATATTATCTTTCCCCACAGCAAGGCTTTTGTCAGAGACAGGGAAAGATAACTGAACTGGCAGGTCAAAGGCTCAGAGAATTCATTACCAAGATAAATAGGAAAAAGGGAAGGAACTTGAGGGCTTCTTTGGGACTTCCGAGGGTTGGCAGGGCAATCATTCTTTCTAGTGTAGCTGCACATCTTTGCTCTGTTCAGAGAATGAAGACCATTTGATAAGCCCAAAGTGCGGTGGGTTACCCAGTGGATTATTTTCATAGCTAACACCTTGAGCATCTTTCCTTTTTCTTTAATCCAAGTTGATTTAAACAAGGTTAAAGACAAAGCCAATGAGTAGCTATAACCTCAATTCCAGTCACTGCTTTGTTACCAGTTTGAATGAGAAATAAAGACACGTCTTTGATCTCTCACTATTGAGAGTGTCTTTTCCTACTTCTGGGATCCCCCATTCTGGTGATAGTCTCAGGGCTTATTCAGCTCACACTGTTAATCCTGGCTACAACTTCTTGTGTAAAGGAAACAAAAGTTAAGGTCCCTACATCTGTCTGGTCCGTGAACTTCCAGATGTTCAATCTGGTTTTAGAAAAGGCAGAGGAACCAGAGATCAAATTGCCAACATCCGATGGATCATCGAAAAAGCAAGAGAGTTTCAGAAAAACATCTATTTCTGCTTTATTGACTATGCCAAAGCCTTTGATTGTGTGGATCACAATAAACTGTGGAAAATTCTGAAAGAGATGGGAATTCCAGACCACCTGACCTGACTCTTGAGAAACCTGTATGCAGGTCAGGAAGCAACAGTTAGAACTGGACATGGAACAACAGACTGGTTCCAAATAGGAAAAAGAGTACATCAAGGCTGTATATTGTCACCCTGCTTATTTAACTTATGTGCAGAGTACATCATGAGAAACACTGGGCTGGAAGAAGCACAAGCTGGAATCAAGATTGCCGGGAGAAATGTCAATAACCTCAGATATGCAGATAACACCACCCTTATGGCAGAAAGTGAAGAGGAACTAAAAAGCCTCTTGATGAAACTGAAAGAGGAGAGTGAAGAAGTTGGCTTAAAGCTCAACATTCAGAAAACTAGGATCATGGCATCCGGTCCCATCACTTCATGGGAAATAGATGGGGAAACAGTGGAAACAGTGGCTGACTTTACTTTTCTGGGATCCAAAATCACTGCAGATGGTGATTGCAGCCATGAAATTAAAAGACGCTTACTCCTTGGAAGGAAAGTTATGACCAACCTAGACAGCGTATTGAAAAGCAGAGACATTACTTTGCCAACAAAGGTCCGTCTAGTCAAGGCTATGGTTTTTCCAGTAGTCATGTATGGATGTGAGAATTGGACTGTGAAGAAAGCTGAGCACTGAAGAATTGATGCTTTTGAACTGTGGTGTTGGAGAAGACTCTTGAGAGTCCCTTGGACTGCAAGGAGATCCAACCAGTCCATCGTAAAGGAGACCAGTCCTGGGTGTTCACTGTAAGGACTGATGCTGAGGCTGAAACTCCAATACTTTGGCCACCTCATGCGAAGAGTTGACTCATTGGAAAAGACTCTGATGCTGGGAGGGATTGGGGGCAGGAAGAGAAGGGGACAACAGAGGATGAGATGGCTGGATGGCATCACCAACTCGATGCACGTGAGTTTGGGTGAACTCCAGGAGTTGGTGATGGACAGGGAGGCCTTGCGTGCTGCGGTTCATGGGGTCGTGAAGAGTTGGACACAGCTGAGGACTGAACTGAACTGAACTAAACTTACTTAAACATCACCTTGACCATGAGAGTTAAATAGGGCCACCTCCTTCCCTTCTTGTGCCCAGGAAACTTCTGTCCAAGGTCACACCAGATCTCTAAACCCAACACCCAACATCGCTTTCCATTTTCTCTCCTTTTGCTGAATCTTCTTGCAGGAAAGGATGGAGGCTAGTGTGCAACCCATCAGAGAATCTGGCTTGACTTCTTTTCATTTCTTTGTGTTTAGTGGCTGAGATTCCTTGCTGCTGTTTGGCAGATAGACATCGTCTCCCTTTATAAATGTTTTTATCTGCTGCTGCTTATATCTTATCAGACCCACAGTATGTCTTCGTCTTTCTGCTCCTAAAGATAATTCCCTCATTGCTATATGTCATAAATGTCATCTCAGTCATGACTCAAAGTAACAAATGGGTTTGTTTCCAATGTGGAAAGAAATCTGGCAGCACCCTCCTTAGGTAGAGCTCGAATTCTGAGCTCTCTGAAATTCTGCTCCCCACCATGCCCTTTAAGATAGGGGTCCCCAACCCCTGGTACCAGTCCATGGCCTTTAGGAACTGGGCTGCACATCAGGAGGTGAGTGGCAGGCAAGCAAGCGAAGCTTCATCTTCCTCTCCCCATCACTCCTTATCACTAGCACCACGGCCTCCACCACCCCCGACCCTGTCCTATCTGTGGCAAAATTGTCTTACAAGAAACTGGTCCCTGGGATCAAAAGTGTTGGGGACCACTGCCTTAAAGGACTTGGCTGTACACTTTGAGAGATGAAGAGGACCCAGGTACCCTGGAATCTTAGAGGGACAACGCTGAGTGCCATAGTAAAAGCAAATTGGGAGAAAGTGGGGTGCTGCAGCCTGGACAAGTTGGAGCAGTATCCTGGGGACACATGCTCACACCTGTAGTTGAAAGGTAGGAAATTAGCCAGGATCAGGGTGCACTTACAAATCTGGAAACTGAGGAGCCCAGAAAGAAAGTTAATTGGCTTTTCTTGGAGGAGAAGCCATGACTACCACCACCAACCCCCACTTGCTGCCAACACTAACCTTTGCCTTGGCCCCCTTGGTTTGCAAGAGACATCAGCTGTGCCTGTTGGAAACTGAAGAAGCAGAGTCCTAGTGACTGGGATGGAGGTTAAGGATGTAAAAGTCCTTGTTCCGTGACCTGGGATGCTGCAGAGCCATCTCTGTGGGACAGTGGGAGATGGCAAGATAGGAGTGCAGTGGGAGCATGGAGGTATGACTCCAACAGACTTTGATGCCGATCATTAGCCAAATATAAAATGTGCTGCTGTTTATTTTTTCTTTTAATAAAACTCACTATGAAACTCAGTGGCTAGCATACAACTGCACACTGGTGCCTGGCTTTAGGCCTGGCTGCCCTCCAGAGTGAGAGGACTCTAGTGTGTGTGGACAGAATTAACCCAGGGCTTTTTATCATGAGCATCTCAGATGTGCGTTTCCCCAAAGGATGATGGGTTCTCTGAATGATTCCATCATAGTCTCCACCGCGGCACTATTGACCTTCTGGGATGGGTGTTTATTTGTTGGGGGGAAGTCCCTTGTGTGGTTGGGTGCCCAGCAGCTCCCCTGGCTCCCCTGCCTTCCGTGGATGACAGGGTCACACACCCACCAACTCTCAGTTTGTGGCAACCAATTTTCTCCTGATGCTGTCAAATGTCCCCTGGGTGCCACAGTTGCCCCTGGTTGAGAACTACTGTCATAGATGAGCAAGAGTAAACATATTTTCAGCCACTCTGGGATTCAGACTGGTTATGAAAGCACAAAAACCTTTCCATGAAGGTCTGTGACCAAAGAGTTATCCAGAGATTGCCAGTTTAGCACAGACCTTTTCTCATCCTTTGACATCTCCTTCCCTTACAGTGGTTCCTGTCACCTGGAACTTTGACCTCTCTCCACTTCCCAGGCTTTAGGGCTCCCCTCCCAAGACTGGCCTAGGGCTGGCTCTTGCCTCTGCTTCATTCTCTGTGCCATCCATCACGCAGCCAGACACCCTGGCTCTCCTAGGCTAGCTTCTAGAACTGGTCCCTGCATGGATTACCCGTGGCTTCCCTCAGCTTCTCCTCCTCAGTCTAGAGATCAGCCTTTTAAACTCCTCCAAGCCTGAGTCCCCGCCCAGCCTGCTGAAGCCCTCGGGCCCTGCTCCAGGGTATGCCTCAGTGGGGAGGGGGACCCAGGGGCAGTGCCAGTGTGCTGTCACCATGCGCATGGGGCACCCTGGGCCTGACACGTACAACCAAACCCACCCTGGCAGTCAGATCATCTGGGATGGTTGTGAAAACCCAGATTCCGGGGTCGTGCATCTGGATGGCCTGGGGACTCAGAATCTGCCTTTTCAGTTTCCGCAGGTGACGGCACCACTGAGGTCAAGGGTGACTCAGAGGCTGAGCTTGCTCCCCAGCAGCTCAGACTCTCGTTTCTTCCCCCAAACCTTTCTTTCGCTTGGCCCTGCGCTTGCTGACCTAGTTTTCTGTCCTGTTTCATATATGCCTTTACATTTATTTTGGAGATGAAAAATCTAAAGTGAGACAGTTGTGGAGAAGTCAGAAATCAGCCAGCAGAGCGCCATGTGGATGCTGGGGTTGGAGGTTGTGGGTGGTGGGGAGAAGGCTCAGGACTATGAGTCAGAGCACTGGTTTGGGTCCTGCTTTGACACGGGCACATCTCTTCCCCTCTATCGCCTTCATTTCTCCAGTGGTCAAATGGGGTAAGACAGAAAGTAGTTTTTAAGACCTTTTTAAAGTTATAGAATTCTATTCTGCCTTCAGTTGAAAACATACTCTAACTCCAATACAAAAAGTAGCGAAAGCTCTGAAAAGTAGACAACCCCCAAATCCCATCCTCTGGCCATCTGCCTGGCTCCTTTTCTCCCTGAGGCATCATTAGAGGAATCCAGGGCTCTACAAACCCAGCATGAGGTTCACAGGGCCTGGATTCTCCCTGCCTTGGCAGTTGTAACTGGCTTACACAAGCCCTGGTCGCTGGCCTTGAGCAACCACAACTTTGTTTGCCTTTCCCACCTTATGGTAAATTAAATGGAAATGCTCTCTCCACCTCTAGGCTGAAAACTCCAGCAGGCTCTTAATTTCCAGCTCACTCTCAATTAACATGGTCAGTTTAAGTTGCAAAACATAATCACAACTCAGCCGTGCTCAATCCAAGAAATTAACCAAAACTCGGAACTTAAATTTTACAGCAAATATTTATGCCTTGTCTGTCCTCCCACCCACCCCCATGTCAGTTTACTGGGCAGTTTGTGACCTCTCCAGGGTCAGAGAGGAGGGAGAAAGGAGAGGTAACTGAGTGCTTGCCTGGTGGCAGCTATTGAACCCTGTTTTTCCTGTGAGCTGCTCTGCTGGGCTTCTCCAGCGTTCTCATTCCCATGGCTGTAGCACTCCTGCAGATCCCTCCATTTGCGGGATGCAGCTCCATTCCTGGGGTTGCTGGCGGTGCTTCCTTCCTGGGAATCCTGCATCTACCTCCAGCTCTTTGCCCCTGGGCTTGCTTTGCCCCTCCCACTAGTCCTATTGGGTAGGACCCAGGACAGTGCTGTTGTTGTTGTTGTTGTTCGTTGTTCAGTCGCCTAGTCGTGTCCAACTCTTTGTGACACTGTAGCACGCCAGACTTCCCTGTCCCTCACCATCTTCCGAAGTTTGCCCAAGTTCATGTCCATTGCATCAGTGATGCCATCCAGCCATCTCATCCTCTGATGCCCTCTTCTCCTTCTTCCCTCAGTCTTTCCCAGCATCGGGGACTTTTCCAATGACATTCCAAGGACAATGATAGGACCCCCTGAACTCTGGGCAACCCTGTAAAACCCAGTATGGTTACCTTGATTCTCTCCGACAGCTTTCTCAGGCATGAGGTAGGTGGCAGCTCTCCATATCTCAGCTGCTGGGTCAGCAACAGGTCCGAGTTCTCTGGGGGGTGCATGGGGTCCATCATGAGACTGGAGGTATAGAAGGAGGTGGGCACACAGGGGGTGCTTCCCACGTGGTGCTAGTTGCAAAGAATCCTCCTGCCAATGTGGAAGACTCAAGAGATCCAGGAAATGGCAACCCACTCCTGTGTTCATGCCTGAAAAAGCCCATGGACAGAGGAGCCTGGCGGGCTACAGTTCATGGAGTCACAAAGAGTTGGTCACGACTGAGCACACATGCACAGGCACACAGGGCACAGCTGTATCTCTCAGCTTGAAAATTCTCTTTGCTCCACACTCTGACTCCTCTTTATCCTTGATCTGACTCTGGGGTTTTCCAGGAGGACATCATTCAGGATCCAACCAGGGATGTGTAGACTCTTATGAGCATTATGGAGTCAGGAATGTACTTCAGCAGTTAGAGCATACACAGTTGCTGGAGGCACAAGGGGAAGGATAGGTTTGCAAAGAAAGACCATGAATCAGCCCCAGCACAGGCTAATGAGTCAGAGTTCTCAGGGAAGCCTGGAACCTGGGCTCTTCCAGCTGCTGGAGTAGGTATGAGAAGGAGGTAGGTATGGACCCCTGGGGAAGGGTGTCTGCTCTTCCTGGCTGCTTCCTCACAGTTGGTGGCTAAGTGCCTGTGGTGGGCCTGGGGTCACTGCTGGGCAGCTGGGTCAGCAGCTGAGAAGGAGAGCTGGACCCCCAACAGGGAAAAGTGAAGATGAACTAGGATCCACTGGAGCCTGTGCCTTGGTCTACTGCCCTTAACCAACAGCAAGCATCAGTGAGCAGAGTGGCTGCCTCACTTCTACATCCCAGGACCCTTCAGGTTCACATCTGATAAACTCAAATCCAGAACACTCTGTAAAGTTTCCTGGAAAATGTAGCACCCAGTGTAAAGCCTTCCCAGTGGCTCAGTGATTAAGAATTCACCTGCCAATGCAGGAAATACAGGAGACACAGGTTCGATCCCTGGGTTGAGAAGATCCCCTGGAAGAGGAAATGACAACCCACTCCAGTATTCTTGCCTGGAAAATCCCATGGACAGAGGAGCCTGGCAGGCTGCAGCCCATGGGGTTGCAAAGAATTGGATAGGACTGAGCAACTGTAAATAAACTGACACTAGAACAATCCAGCACAAGCAGTCATGGAGCTCGCACTTTTTTTTTTTTTAATCTATACTTTGCATTTTACGCTCACATCTGTTCTATCTTGGCTACTGGTAGAAACTTTCCATTTTAACATCCTATTATCCATCCTATGATTCTTCACTTCCATTTAGCACATTTAAATGCCTCCCTCAAAGAATCAAGAAAAAAACCCACAAGCCAGTGATGCACTGTTTGCAACCAGCTCTTGAGGGAACCAGAGAACAGCTGGTCTCCAGCCTCGGGCCACTTTTGAAAATGCAGTCAGTGACGGAAGAAGGTCATGAGAGAAAGAAGCATATTTGTGACACACTCAGGCTGGTGACTGAGACTTTAGTCATATTTACAGAAGCTGGAAAAGGAAACTCATAACTCATGTTCACAGGGGTGATTGGTTTTATTTTCCATGTTACAAAATGTAAGACTAAATTTAAAGTCATTTGTGTGTACCACTTGCCCTGAATGGAGCTGGGTAGCAGCTGTTGGGAATGTTCCAGTCAATTAATTGTGATGTTTTCTCATAGTTTGGTGGAAAGCAGTGAAGGGGGAGAATGCTGGAAATTGCTTTTAAAAATAGCAGGCTGGAGCGATGAGCCCGTCTCCCTCTATGCTTCATCGGGAGTTTCTGCAGGTGTGGTACACATCACCACCCAGCCATTGGTGTGGCAATTCATTCCAACCACTGCTGTGGGGCTGTGCAGTCTAACAGCTTGTGACTCAGTGGAGAGAGGGCTCTGAAATGTGGGGGGAGTGGCTTCTCTGGTGAGCTGTCAGAAGAGAGGAGACAGAAGGAAGTGAAGAGAACAAGAGCTCAGAAATCTACAAGGCGTGGAAATGTTCAACCTGGTATGGACAGGTGTAGAGAAGATGGCTTACACTCTGCCTTGGAGAAGAAATGTGGTTCTCTTGGCACTAGATCCCAAGAATTCTCATACACCCAAATATATCCTCTTTGCTTATAAAATCTGTGACCTCCACACTCCCTTCATCCAGCTAAAGAAGACAATACCGTGCAATAAAAATAACAACAATATTGATAATAAACCGACACATACTGGGCACATACGTACCAAAGCGACTGTAAGTACATTACATGTGTTAGCTCATTGATTTCTCACAACAACCCTATGAGCTGGGTACCATAATTGTCCCATTATCATGATGTAGAAATGAAAGCACAGAGTGATTGAAAAATGCATCCAGGTAGCTGTAAGTGCAAGTTGGCCAGGGAGGGATTAAAGGCCCTAATTTGGAGTTCAGACCATAAAATGCTACATATTTGGCTTTGAACATGTTGATTAATGTAAATAAAGTTTTAGTTTTGAATCTATAAAGTGGGAACAATAATAATAGTTTCTACATCTTAGAGTTGTGGTGGCACTAATATACCTGGCACATATTAATAAATGGTCTACAGTTATCATTACTCCCTAGGCTCTTTTAAGTCTTTTTCACCCCAGCTGCCCTCAACCCTTTCCCCCCTCACATATTCAACTATTCCCATCTAAAATGTGTGTGTGTGTGTGTGTTCGCACGCATGTGTGTGTGATTGTACCCCTGGTCACTAGGGAAGAAGGGAGATGGAGAAATGGGGCAGCTGCTTGGGACTCTAGGACTGGCAACTCTGTAATTAG
This sequence comes from Bos indicus x Bos taurus, assembly GCF_003369695.1. NCBI lineage: Eukaryota > Metazoa > Chordata > Mammalia > Artiodactyla > Bovidae > Bos > Bos indicus x Bos taurus. Next base: position 45,884,907 of record NC_040085.1, read on the forward strand.
CTGCAGCATCCCTGGGGTGTCATCTGCCTGCCACTTTTTGTTTGTTGATTTATTTTGATTTGACACATCAGGGCAGATGGGTGAGGGGAAGGAGGTTGGTAAGAGTCAATATTTGGTGACATGTGAATAGCGCACTTGTGGAATTAATCAGCCTTATCATTTTTGGCCAGTTGCCATGGCTATGGAAAGTCATGCATCACATAAATCAGAGAAAAAGGACCACAGCGTATCATTCTTTGTCTTCCTCATTCGAAGCTCCCTCCAAGCCTCCCCGTCCTCCCAGTCAAGGCCTTGGTCTCAGGTCCTTAGGTACTACAAGTGGTGGGAGGCTTATCTACACCTCTGGATGATGGGATGGACTTTCTGTCTCTCTCAGGAATTATGTACTGAGGGTTCAAAGACCAGCGAACATGTTTGGGAAACAACTAAATTACTAACATTTTGTTCTGCCATGTAAATGCATTGAAAAGAAAATAAAAACTACCAGTATTTATAAAAGGGCATTTTAATACCCAAAAGTAGGAAGGACATAATTTTAGAGTTAGAGGATAGGTCTTTAAGTGGGAGAAATTTAGTTTAACAAAAAAAACTCTGTTATCTTTTTTTCCCTCATTTCATTGATGACTAGTGAAAGCCTGCTAGCAAGTTGGCCACATCATTAATATAAACAAGCTTCCCTAGTGGCTCAGTGGTAAAGAATCTGCCTGCAATGTGGGAGACCTGGGTTCAATCCCTGGGTCGGGAAGATCTCCTGGAGAAGGAAATGGCTGCTTACTCCAGTATTCTTGCCTGGAGAATCCCATGGACAGAGGAGCCTGGTGGGCTACAGTCCTGGGATCACAAAGAGTGGGACACTGCTGAGTGACTAACACTTTCACTTTCTTTAATATAAACAAAGGCAAGAAGACAGAAAACACTTGAAATAGAGCTTCATTTGGAATTCCAGTGGATATGATTTTGGGAGACACCAGGGCAGAGCAATTAGCTATTTAGTGCCTCAGTATTCCCAATTATAAAAATGGGTGTATCAATTCCCATCTTGCCTACTTCTCAGTATGATTCCAAGGATTAGATTAACTAGACAATATGTTGTTCTTGTTGTCACTAAGTCATGCCTGACTCTTTGAGACCCCATGGTCTATAGCCTGTCAGGCTTCTCTGTCCATGGGATTTTCCAGACAATAATACTGGAATGGGTTACCATTTCCTTCTCCAGGGGATTTTTCCAACTGAGGGACTTAACCTATGTCTCCTGCTTGGCAGCTGGATTCTTTACCACTTAGCCACCTGGGAAACCCAGCTAGATAATACAGGTGGCAACGCATGCTAGTGTCTTACCATGGGAGATCCTCGAGGGTAGCAGCTCTGTGTCTTCCTTTGGCATCTCCAGTGTCTGTTACATCAGTCAGTTCAGTCGCTCAGTCGTGGTCAACTCTGCAACTCCATGAATCGCAGCATGCCAGGCCTCCCTGTCCATCACCAACTCCTGGAGTTCGCTCAGACTCACATCCATCGAGTCAGTGATACCATCCAGCCATCTCATCCTCTGTCGTCCCCTTCTCCTCCTGCCCCCAATCCCTCCCAGCATCAGAGTCTTTTCCAGTGAGTCAACTCTTCGCATGAGGTGGCCAAAGTATTGGGAGTTTCAGCTTTAGCATCATTCCTTCCAAAGAAATCCCAGGACTGGTCTCCTTCAGGATAGACTGGTTGGATCTCCTTGTAGTCCAAAGGACTCTCAAGAGTCTTCTCCAACACCACAGTTCAAAAGCATCAATTCTTCAGTGCTCAGCTTTCTTCACAGTCCAACTCTCACATCCATACATGACCACTGGAAAAAGCATAGCCTTGACTATATGGACCTTTCTTGGCAAAGTAATGTCTCTGTTTTTGAATATGCTATCTAGGTTAGTCATAACTTTCCTTCCAAGAGTAAGGGTCGGTTGCATAGAAAGTAGTTAATACAAATTTCCTGAATGAGTAATACAGTGAGTCAAAGCGATGACCACAAAAGCAGGAAATCCAAACCAGACAGGAGGGAGGGCATTCCCAGGACAAGGGGCTGCTTACCTGTGCCTCCTCCCCCTTTCTAGCCACTGCACATTCTACTTATTCATAAAGGCTGGATTCAGCACTGAGCCAGAGCCTTAAATCTCCAGAAAATTCCATCTGTTTTCTCTGAAATCCAGTTAATTTTATTTTCCTTGGGGAAGACCTTTCAAGCAGTGACTATTATTAGTATTTGTGACGCATCCAATTAAGGTATTGCCTTTGGAGCTGGATTGTCTACATTCAGATACTGCCTCCTCCACTTAGGAACTGCATGCTCTTTGGAAAGTTACTTTACCTCTCTGTGCCTCAGGTTCCTTATTTGCAAATGGAGATAGCAGAACCCTCCTCATGAGGTTTTTATGAGGATTAGATGAGTTAGTACTTGGCGTTCTGCCTGGCACTTTGTAGGCACTTAGTAAACATTAGTCTGTGATTATTAATGCTCAGAGGCTGCAGTGAGACCCCCTTCAAAGAATGGGGAATAAATTATCCATTGAGGGTCCAGTTATGGGTAGAGTTTAAGAGATACACCTTGGCTCCCAGGCTTCTGAAATCTGAATAATTTGATTGAATATTTTAGTGCATTTAAAGATAGGTGATGTCAGTCAGTCACAAGGGCATAATCACCATGGAAGCTAGAAAAAGGAGAGGCCCGAGACAAAGGTGGACCTTGCCTACCTGAGCTCTCTTTCGGTTGGTGGCTGCACCTGGAGCATTAACCATCAACTTGTAAGGTTTCCCAAACAGCTATGAAAGCAGACCCTGCAATGGGGATAGTTGCCACTTTCAGCTGCCAGACTCCTCTCTGTCCTGATTCAGGGCCACAAAACACCTTTCCACAGCCCATGAGTGGATCTCTGTCCCAGATCTGTCTTCAGGAGGAGAATGGCTTTAGGCATCAGCCACGTGATCATAGTCAGTTGTCCTCTTTGTGTCTACCCTAAGACCAAAGGTCAGGCCATGGATCACTGTCAAGTCCTTAAATGAGTACCTGCCATGCTGGGAAACTTCTTAGAAGACAGCTGCCAGTCTTATACTTACTTTGACCTTCTGTAGGCAGAAGTCTTTCTCTGCTAGCTGACGCATAGACAAGGGGGCAGCTCCCAAGTCTAGAAATGGGCCATCATCCAACAAGCTGTGTGCATGGCCCACAGGGAGGGATACTGAGCACCCCGAGCAGGATCAGATCCACTTAGAACCAAAGCCCCAAGTGACCCTTCCTTCTAGCAAATAGCTCTGCTGCTGAGCCCGGAAGATGCCTCTGAAGACTCAAAGTGCTTCATAAGAATTTACTTGGGAGGTGAAACAAGCCACATCAAGCCTTTGTTTGTCCTGGAACAGGAGTAACTAGGACTGTGGCTTTGACCTCACCTGTGTTGCAAATAAAAGATGACCTTAGTGACAGGACTATGAACTAGATTGCCTTGCACTGGCCTTTAAAACGTTTAGATTCTGAAGCCAGAATTAGGTGGCTTAGCCAGAATTAGTGGTTGAGTGTGCCATGTGCTCAGTCATGTCTGATTCTTTACAACCCCATGGACTGTAGCCTGTCAGGCTCCTCTGTCCATGGAATTCTCCAGGCAAGAATATTGGAGTGGGTTGCCATTTCCTCCTCCAGGGCATCTTCCCAACCCAGGGATGGAACCCATGTCTCCTGTGTCTCCTGAATTGCAGGTGTGTTCTTTACACACTGAGCCGTGCTGAGAAGCAGCCAGAAAGGATCAGAGCCCTTGCTTCCCTTCTGCTGTCACTCATGCTGCCATCTCAGCACACGGGAATGCACAAAACACCTTTGCTCCCTGTCTCTGGCAAACACCCTTCCTCCAAAATCCAAAATAGAGCTGAAGGAGCTTGGAGAAACTAGTTCAATGGTTGTCCACCTTTTCACCATCCAAACCCCTTTTCAGAGTTTATTCTGTAGGTCCTGTGTTTTGAAAGATTTTTGTCTCCCAGATAAACCACATTTAACAGGTAATAATAAGATAATTGGGCTTCCCAGGTAATTTGGTGGTAATGAATCCACCTGCCAATGCAGGAGACGTGGGCTTGACTCCTGGGTCAGGAAGCTCCCCCAAAGAAGGAAATGGCAACCCACTCCAGTACTTTTGCCTGGGAAATCCCATGGACAGAGGAACCTAGCAGGCTGCAGTCCATGATGTTGCAAGAGTTGAACACGACTAACAACAACAACAATAAGCTAATTAACCAAAGGCTAATATAATTGCTAAACCGAAAGTTTGAATTTGCAAATTTGTCTAATTCCAGTCCAAAGAAACTTGATGTTTATAAGCAGTCTGGGGTAGCCTGATCTCTGGTGACTACAACTTCGGGGAGGTTTTCTGGTAGAAGGTATCCAGAAGAAACCCAGCAACAGTTTTCTAGCCTCTCTGGAGGTCTGAGGGCCCTCTATCAAGAAGTATCAATCTAACGCCAAACCTCACTTCTCAAATGAATTCATCTGTTTGTTACATTGAGATAAATGGGCACAAAGCTGACATTTACAGCTTTACATATACCTGTATATGGCATCTCTGCCATATACAGGACTTGATGCCAGGCTCTCTCACATGTGTGATCTCACTGAGAACTCACAGCTCCCTTATGAGCTAGGTAGCACTGAGTATCATCCCTGCTTTACAGAGGGAGACACTGAGACAAGGGTAAAGAACTTCCTCAAGGGCATCTAGCTAGTAAATGGCAGTATGAGGACACTAACTCAAGGTTTATGGTTTCTTTTAATAGTTTTATTGAGATATAATTCACATACAACCCGTTCACCTCATGTGCACAATCCAGTGGTTTTTAGTATGTTTGCAGAGTTGTATGACCATTACCGCAATTCATTCTAGTAAGTTTTGATCACCCCATAAAGAAGCCCCAGACGTACTGTCAGTCACCCTCCATTTCTCCCAACTCCCTCTCTCAGTCCTGTGCAGCCAGCAGTCTACTGTCCACCTCTGTAGTGGGACTTGCTCATTCTGCATATTTCCTATCAGCTGGTTTTCAGACTCTAAAATCCACATACATCAAACTCTAGCCCAGCAGTCAAGGCAGATTACAGATCCCGAGGGAGGGAAGGTAGGGAAGATCCCCTGGAGGAGGACATGGCAACCCACTTCAGTATTCTTGCCTGGAGAATCTCCATGGACAGAGGAGCCTGGGGGCCACAGTCCATGGGGTTGCAAAGAGAAGAGTTGGACATGACTGAGCTACACAGCACAGCACATTACATATATTAATATGTATATATGTATATAATATGCATAGAATACACAAATGCTATGTCCTTCATGTTTGAAGCGCACAAAAATGCAAATATTATTCCATATCAGGGTGAAAAATGGCATGCGGTTATTCAGCTGTCACATACCTGAATTTGAATGGCCACACGTCCCAGTCTCTTGTACCACTTTGCCAGATAACCGCCCAGCATTCTGAGAGGAGACCTCTGTTATTGCTCTCTGTAAGCCTGTTCATCATTTGGTTTTGAGCCAGGTCACCATTGCTGCCTTCAGGGTACCTGGTGTGTCTCGCTCTCTGGGTTGGGGGTCCAGCCCAGATCATGGATCTTCTTCCCACCTGAGAGACCCTTCTGCATTTCTGGCTCCCCTGTTCTGTTCTCCTTAACTTTCCTTTACCTGCAAATTGCTCTTGGTGACATGATTTATTCTCCTGCCACAGATGGTAGGGATGTTTAACACCCATGTCTAATAGTTTTCCATATAGAATTCCCTTCTTGTCAGCTGCTTTGTCTCTCAGGTTCAGATTCTGTTTTCCTAGGTGATTAATTATTCCTGTTAGATCTATCCTTTGGCATCTCCAGGGTCTGTTCTGAAAATCTGTCTTGAATGCTTGTGTTTGGCTTATGCCTTGGGTATCAGTAAAAAAAAACAAAAACAAAAAACAAAAAAACTGCTCACCTTCTGCAGTGGAGATGGGTCACAAGCGACATGGATAGGCCTCCTTGAAGCTGGCGTTCCCTAAGGAGTCACCCCCACTTTGCTCATTTCCTTCCTTCCTTCTTTCCATTGGCTTGTCCAGAGCATCCTCAGCTTACTAATCACGGTGGTATGTAGGATGTACTCGTTTGAGGAGCAAGTGCACAGGGTACCATATGTGGGTCTGCACTGTGGTTCTTGAAGCTTTTAGATAATTATGGGGCCTCTCTTTGGAGCATCAAATTTACTAAGTATTTCAGAAGGGATTTTTGTTGTTGTTAAGTCAAGGACTGATCCATTATGGGAAAGAATTTTAAATTAGCTTAATTTTAAAGATAAATATAAGATCTCAAAGACATCTTTGGGCTTGTGAAGAACTTCTTTGACCCACTCATCCCCACTCCCCACTATCCCCCCCTCACTGCTGCACACACACACACACACACACACACACACATCTATCACATACCCTAACCATCCCCAGGGAGATATTTACAACCCCAGCAACAGGCATAGGGGCCTTTGGGTCCAAGGAGGTGAAGGAACCTCTTGATTCTGTTTCCCTTATTATCCAATATGGAAAGTCTGCAGGCGAGTTTAGTTTATAGTGCAGACTTTTGAACTGTGTCCTTTTCATTAGGTCTCTCTGAGAGGCATCTGACAGCAGTTACCTATCCAGGGACCCAGGTCACCCACTGACCCCTCCAAACCTTCACTGGAAGCCAGAGCGGTGACTCCTCTTCAGTGGTGTTTAAATATTTTGAAAATCATGTCTAACACCAAGTAGTCTTTATTCTTAACTCTTCATCCCATTAGATGACCTTAAATGCCTGTCTATTTTTTGTCAATGTTCCTAGGCCCCTTTCAGATCGTCACATCTAGTTCCACTCAGAGTTGGGGTCACCTCTCCCATCACTGCCGGTGGACCAACAAGCAGCACCGTAATTCAGAACATGGCCTTCCAGTTGTGAAATCTGGCATGTTCCCTAACCTTTTTGTGTGCATTTCTTCATCTGTGAAATGAGGCCACTGATAGTTCATGCTTCACAGGGTTGTTATGAAATGGGCCAAAGTATGCAAGGCAGTGAGTGCCATGCCAGGCTCATTGGAAAGTTTCCATGAATATTCCCATGCTTCAGTAAATGTGTACTGAGTATGTACTGGCGGAAAACATTCCGTCTCCAAGGAACACCTTTATTGTTTTATGCCCGTGTGGCCCAGTTCAGCAATCAGTGCTATAACATAAGCCCTTTAGCAGGGTTGGACTTCCCAGTTTTTAAAAAATCAATCCAGTTTTAGCAGAGGCCTGGGAATCCTTAGTGATTTCTCCTTCCTCTTTAGGATTTTTAAGGTTCATTTCTCTTCCTTTTCTTCTGGTATTCTGTTTACTATCTGCTTCTCAGAATGCGTGTGTGTGTTTATATGTGTATGAGTGTCTACTACTTCAATGTATATCAAATTTGCTTAATTTCTTATACTTGTAAAAGACTTGTGGATCATTAATCCTTCAAAAGATTGACCTCCCTGGATCCCTGTGTGTTTTTCTGGGACACAATGGCAAGGTTCCATCAAGTCTAATCTACTTAGTGACACAAGGGCTTTGGGACCTCATGTATCTAGCATTTTCTCTTTAATCCTAGAAGGTATGTTAAACCAGCCATTTACATCTTCCCAGTTAGTAATTATTTCTCTTTTGGTCCTAAGGCTGACTTGACAAATTATATGATCAGGCCACCCAAGATGGCTGCCCTCTTGCTCTCTGTACATTCCCTGCTCTACCTGCCCCTGCCTCACCCACACCTTCCTCACCTGACTTTCCCTCTCAGTCATAGAGTCTAGTCAAGAAATACCTATGTACTTGCCCCCAGCCCCAGATAGTGATTGTTCTAATCTTTAGATAAGAAGTGTCCCTACCATGATAGTTCATGGGGAGCAGCGATGCTCCTCTGCTGGTTTCCCTGGCAACTGATGAGCCAACCTGACTTCAATCCCCTCTGTAACTGGTAATCGTACTTCTCCCCATTAGCAAAGACTGCCACCATGACCTGCCTGCAATCCACTACCCATTAATGTATGTCACTCCAGGATCCTTTTTGCTTTGGATATGTTGTTGTTCAGTCGCTCAGTCGTGTCTGACTCTTTGCGACCCCGTGGACTGCAACATGCCAAGCTTCCCTGCCCTTCACCATCTCCTGGAGCTTGCTCAAACTCATGTCCATTGAGTCGGTGATGCCATCCAACCATCTCATCCTCTGTCGTCCCCCTCTCCTCCTGGTAGCAAAGACTGCTGCCATGTCTTGCCTGTGACTCACCGTCTGTGAATGAGTGTCGCTCCAGGTTCCTTTTTGTTTTGGGTGTGTAAGAACCCTCTAACCATTAAACCATTACTGTCTCTATCACTGACTCCAAGCTCTTTCTTCAGTCTTGAGGCCGGGCAAGTACAGGGCCTGCAGGCCTCTGGAATACAGCCCAACACAAGTGGATTAGTTCATAGAGTTTGGTATTCTGTATTTTGGGAGAAAGGGAAAAAGGCCTATTACAGTAAAATCTTCCTTTCCCTTAACTAGGGAAATATGTGCATCTTTGAGTCCTTATTCAACTGTTTTGTCATTTGGGACCATCTTTCTTTCTTCCCTTTTTTTTTTTTTAAGATTTATTTATTTTATTTTTTGGCTATGGTAGGTCTTAATTGCTGCATGGGGGCTTTCTCTGGTTGCAGTGAGCAGGGGCTACTCTTCTCATGGTGCTTGGGCTTCTCATTGTGGTGGCTTCCCTGTTGCAAAGCACAGGCTCTAGAGCACAAGCTTCAGTAGTTGCAGTGCATGGGCTCGGTAGTCTCAGCTTGCCAGCTCTAGAGTGCTGGCTCAGTACTTGTGGCACATGAGCTTAGTTGCTCTGCAGTATGTGGGATCTTCCCAGACCAGTGTTCCTTGCATTGCAGGGCGGATTCTTAACCACTGGACCACTGCGGAAGCCCTCAGGCAAGGCTTTATTGGGGCCCCTCCTGCATCAGGGTTGAGTGAGAACAAATGACAGGTTCCCTTGCTTGGTTGCTCCCTGAGGGGTGGGGTAAGCTTGTTCCTTACATGGGGTGAGGGTGGAGATGTGTCCAGGGGTTGGGCTGGAGGGGTGACTTAGGTGGTTTGTCCATTCCTTAGGTGGGATTGTGTGCATAGGTCATGCTCTGTATTTGCTCTGGGCTCTTCAGAAGTGACAATTGGGGTTTATGGTCTCTGTATCTTTTGTCCAGAATTTGCCCTAACTGTGCAACGTTCTTTTTAGTCCCATATAGTTTTTTCTATTTTGTTGCTCAAGAATAGTGCTTTGTGGCACTGCAGCAAAGGGTCCCAGGGTTCAAGCCTATCTCATTCCCCACTGAGAGATTCTACACCCTTATTCTTAAGAGGCGAGGGGCCAAAGACCTCTTCTTCTGAAACTTCTTCCTGCTGGACAGGGGCCGGGGGACCATCTTTGTGGGGTTTAATGATTTTTTTAAAGTTTTATTTATTTTTAATTGGATGATAATTGCTTACAATATTGTGTTGGTTTCTGCCGTACATCAACATGACAGGGACCATCTTTTTGCCTCTGTTTCCTACTGCCTCTGTCACTTCTAAGTGGTTGGGGGGTTTAAAGCCAAACTCCCTCCATTGTGCTGGTCACCAGAAGCCATTGTTATAATCTGGATTTGAATACCTCTTTCTTAAAAGGGATCATAAAAGAGGTTTGATCAAGACTGACTAGTTTAATGACTTTGGAGCACTCTATTCTCCATTTAAGCTTTCGACTGGCTTGATTCAGATCTAGACCCTTGATTCTTTAGGTTTCAGGTATAGAGTTTCAAACTTCTTTTTAAGGTGAACAGAGCCCAGTATGATACTTCACTGATTTATTTTCCTTTAACATAGGATAGATGATATCACTTTCTTTGTGATTATTTTTATACACCTCTGCCAACCAAGCCTTCTGATCAAGATACAAATAACAGAATGTTATTGATATAAAGAGATTAAAGATCATAAAGGTTCAATTTCTTACTTTACAGAAAAGGAATTATGAGAAGTGAGGTGACTGGGTCAAAGTCACAGCAGATTATATTTCCTATGATTTCTTGATTAAATCCACACTTCTGAGCCACTTGTGTATAAGTTGGAGAAATGGGCAGGGGGAGAGGAAGATATCAAAGTCAGTGTCAGAAAGTGAGCTTGGATGTTGCGTGAGCAGGGGATGTCAGAATGGGGAACCAGATGCCACCAGATCATCAAAACCAGAGATGGAGTGCAACCAGGAAACACAGGTAAGAAGTCAAAGGATGGGAATTCATGAAGCTGGTCAAGTGCCAAGGAGAAGAACTGTGAAAAGAACTTGGGAGCTCCATGTGGCTTTATTCTTAATTGCATGAATTCTTTTTATGGTCTTCCCTCTTTAAAAAATAAGTTCTATTTTTAAAAAATTAATTATATACATAATTAAGAAATTCAGTTCAGTTCAGTCACTCAGTCATGTCCAACTCTTTATGACCCCATGAATTGCAGCACGCCAGGCCTCCCTGTCCATCACCAACTCCCAGATTTCACCCAAACGCCATCCAGCCATCTCATCCTCTGTCGTCCCCTTCTCCTCCTGCCCCCAATCCCTCCCAGATCAGGGTCTTTTCCAGTGAGTCAACTCGTCGCACAAGGTGGCCAAAGTATTGGAATTTCAGCTTTAGCATCAGTCCTTCCAGTGAACACCCAGGACTGATCTCCTTTAGGATGTACTGGTTGGATCTCCTTGTAGTCCAAGGGACTCTCAAGAGTCTCTTCCAACACCACAGTTCAAAAGCATCAGTTCTTTGTCACTCAGCTGTCTTCACAGTCCAACTCTCACATCCATACATGACCACTGGAAAAACCATAGCCTTGACTAGACAGACCTTTAAATAACGCTAAAAATGCTTATAATACAAAGTAGTATCCTACACAACTCTACACCAGCTGCTAATCTTTTGCTAAAGGTAACTCCTTTGAAATTTTATTTGGTTTCTCTGGTATCCACTCTCAAATGTTTAGATAATATTCATATATTGCAATTTTAAAAGTTTTTTTTTTTCCAGTTTTATTGAGAAATAGTTGATGTACATCACTGTATAAGTTTAAGGTGCAGAGCATTATGATTTGATTTATATATATCTTGTAAAATGATTGCCACAATAGGCTTACTTCACATCCATCATCTCATACACATACAATAAAAAGAAAAAAATTTTTTAATTTAAAAGTGTTAGATGAAGATTTAATAACTCAAATTCTCTTTCCTTATCCTCTCCCCCAAATTTTATTATACCAATAATTAGTGTTTGTATCATTAAACCAATAACACTGTGATTACATGTCTTTTCTTATATAGCCTTTTGTCATTCTTTAAATTAACAGTTGCCTAATATGCAGATGACACCACTCTTATGGCAGAAAGTGAAGAGGAACTAAAAAGCCTCTTGATGAAAGTGAAAGAGGAGAGTGAAAAAGTTGGCTTAAAGCTCAAGATTCAGAAAACTAAGATCATGGCATCTGGTCCCATCACTTCATGGCAAATAGATGGGGAAACAGTGGAAACAGTGTCAGACTTTATTTCTGGGGGCTCCAAAATCACTGCAGTTGGTGACTGTAGCCATGAAATTAAATGACGCTTACTCCTTGGAAGGAAAGTTATGACCAATCTAGATAGCATATTGAAAAGCAGAGACATTACTCTGCCAACAAAGGTCCGTCTAGTCAAGGGTATGGTTTTTCCAGTGGTCATGTATGGATGTGAGAGTTGGACTGTGAAGAAAGCTGAGCGCTGAAGAATTGATGCTTTTGAACTGTGGTGTTGGAGAAGACTCTTGAGAGTCCCTTGGACTGCAAGGAGATCTAACCAGTCCATTCTAAAGGAGATCAGTCCTGGGTGTTCATTGGAAGGACTGATGGTAAAGCTGAAACTCCAATACTTTGGCCACCTCATGTGAAGAGTTGACTCATTGGAAAAGACTCTGATGCTGGGAGGGATTGGGGGCAGGAAGAGAAGGGATCGACAGAGGATGAGATGGCTGGATGGCATCACCTACTCGATTGACGTGAGTCTGAGTGAACTCCGGGAGTTGGTGATGGACAGGCAGGCCTGGCATGCTGCAGTTCATGGGGTCGCAAAGAGTCGGACACGACTGAGTGACTGAACTGAACTGAACTAAATTGCTTCTTATTTTCAGTTGCTTCAACATCTCATCTATTGTATCACCTACGGGTCCACTTTTTTCCTGGACACTCTTGTGAACCCTCTGTTTTCCAGCTTTGCTATGGGTGGATGACTCTCTGGTCCTGTGACACAGTTATCAACCTGGGATCTCCTCTTAATGGATTTTCTAGGTTGTATTTACCATCTCTAGAATCCTCTAGTAACTTTCTAAGAAAAAAAAGTGTCAATTTTCTGAGCCTAAACCTGTCTGTATGTGTCTTTATTGTGTTTTCATACTTGACAAATTGACTGGATGTAAAATTCTAGGTTGAAAATTTATTTTCTTTAAAAATTTGAAGTCATTGCTCTGTTGTTGCCTGCATTTAGTATTGCTGTTAGGAAGACTAATAAGCATCCTGAGTCTCATTTTCTTGTGATTTGTCCTCCTGGAAACTTTAGGACCATCTTTTTATTCCTGATGTTTCAAGCTTCCACATTTGGGGAAGTTTTCTCCTGTGTTTGCTGATCATTCAGTGGGCTTTTGATAGTTAAATGAACTGACACCAGAGTGAGATGACCCAGATTCAAAACCAGCTCCCCAGAGCTTTATATCAAAAGCCAACTGTGGTGCTGGCTGAGTTACTAACCCTCTCTGTGCTGGTATCTTTGTCTGTAAAATCACCAGGAACCTTCTGATACCGCTGTCAGATTAAAATGAATAACATAAATGTAGCATTAGAATAGTGCCTGGCACTGGGTACCACCTCAGTAAATGTTTTTGCTGTATTGATAGAGTCATTGTCAGTATTCAGTTCTGTGGACTCAACATAGGAAAATGTGCCCAGTCCAATTATGCATCTCTCTAGGTGGGTCCAGCTGCCATTTACTGATAGCCCTCCAGAGGATCACCTGGCACCAACCAATATTCTTCAAGGCCCCAGAGGAGAAGTTCCAGTTCTTGTTGAGCTCTGTCTCCATCATCATCTGCTTGGCTGGCCAGGCCTTCAGTGGCAACTACTCCAAGCTTTCCTGTCACTCACAGGCATGATTTGGCAGGATTCTGCCTCATTCTTCATGCCACCTGTCTTTTACTTCCTGCCCTAGGGATTCCCTGTTCCCACTGATGCCTGAGGCTCTGGATCCACCCAGCATCTACACATGCTTGTTGGCTCCCCAAGCAATGCCCAAGAAACTGCCAGGAGATGTACAAGCACACAGACATGCTACCGGCCCGTGTGCACTTGTCTGGATGCCATGGATCTGGCTTCTTTGGTGGCCTCTGAAAGGCCAGGTGGAACAACTAAGAAGTGCAGGGAGGGAGGGTTAAAACCCCATGGGAATGTTTGGCCAATGGAGCCTACTGTCTCCTGGTTGGTTTGTCAAGAGGCTGTAAAACAACCAGCTATACTTATTACAAGTCCATGGCTAGCCTGAGAGCACCTTCTCTTGTGGTATTTGTTCTCCTCCTTTCCTGCCTTCCTCCCTCTTTTCCCTCATTCCTGCTTTCCTAGGCTTGCCCTCCCAGATGAAGGGATAGCAAGTAAACCTGTGTCTTTGGCTTTATTTGTGTAGGGAAGCCAGACTAAGACACAATGACTTCCAGAACTTGGGCCCTGGAGTTGGCCTCCAGATTTGAATCTTGGTCTTGGCCTTGTTGGCCACAAGTTACCTAACTTCTCTGTGCTTCAGTTTCTTCATCTGTGAAATGGGGCTAATAATAGTGGCTATCTCAGGGTGATTGGAGATTTAAATAAATTAATACTTATAAAACACATAGTAATCACCCAGTAAATGTTCGCTATTATTATTCAGTTCCATGAACTTTTCAATATCAATTTTTGGTAGTTTCCTCTGTTTTTCTCCAGTTCTCTATTTCTGAAACATTATAATGTCAATATTGGTCTTCCTGAACTGATTCTCTATGTCTGTTATAGTTTCTGTGATATTTACCAGGTCTTTGTCTTTTTGTTCTATTTTGTGGGAGAGATACTCTTCTTTATAAACAAAGCCTTCTATTGAGTTTATATTTTGGTATCATGCTGAAAATTTCCAAGATTATTTTGTTCTCCAGCTGTTCCATTTTAATCATATCCTTTTCTTTTCTAAGGAGAGAAAGAGTATATAATGTTTTCTCTGTGCTCCTGGACTTTCTCTCTGTTTGGGCTTCTCCTCTCTTGGGTGTTACTGATGCTCGGTCAGCTTTCTCTTCCTTTGCTTTCATGACAACTCCTCTCTCCATCTCACAGTCCCTTCCTTTTTGTTCCCTGGGGTAGGGTTACCAGATCCAGCAAATACAAATACAGGGCATTCTATTCAATTTTAACTGTAGGTAAACAATGGAGAGTATTTTTAGTATGTGCATGGCTATGCAATACTGGTACATACTTATACCAAAATGTTTTCATTATTTATCTGACATTTAAATGTAACTGGGTGTCCTATATTTTATCTGGCAGCTCTATCCAGGTGCCTTTTTATTTTCTGAAGATCAAGGTAGGCTCAGTCAGTAGTACAAAAGGGCTTTGTCTTCACGCCACTTCTTTTCTTAAAGGGACACACAGCTATTTACATAACATATGGCAGTCTCACACCCGTGCAATTGTAAATTAGAGCCTGCTTATTCATTGTCAAGTTAGGAACTCGACCATATTTCTCAGCTCTCTTCTGTTCCCTGGCCTCAGCTTCAATAAATAAATGTGTTGTTCTAGTAGTGTGTGTTCCATCGTGCTGCATTTGTTCATTGTCTGTGCCGCTCGCAGCCCCAGGGCAAGAGAACCATCCTCGTGTGACATTGCCTCCTCTGCGGTCAGCATCTCTGGCCTGCCTTTTGGAGGGTCTGGAAATAATTCTTACCAGACCAGTGTTTTTAAGAACGCTATCACAGTCTGTTGGTTTCCTCAATGAGTAGGCACTGGCAGGGGACAGGTGTAGAGAGCAGGCTTTGCTGGTGCTGTGTGACCAAGAGCGTGAACTTGATAAAGAATGTGTGTCCTAAACAAAAGCTAAATTATGATTGAGCCAATTATGTGAGAAGGAACAGGAAATGAATATAATAAACCTATATTGCTCAGGAAAGCAATTCGCAAAATAACATTAACATTTTCATCGAATCCCCATGGAGTTGTCCTTTTTAGGTCGTTTCCTTAAAGGTATTCTTCTTTTCAAGTCATAAGCCTGTCCATGTTATTTCACTCCCGGTTCACTGTCAAGAACTCTCCTTGTTACTTTCCTAAGGATATCCAAGGGGGTGAGCTGTTAACAGGGCTGGGCTAAATATAGCCTTCCTGGAGCCTCTGGTCTTTGCTCCAGAGTCAGCATCCGCTGTCAGCCCAGGCTGGTTTCCTTCCCGCTTCTCTTCTACCTGGCAGCCTCATCAGAGACCTCAAGGGTCAGCCTCAGAAGTCAGGATGGGGAACTGAGGGACTTCTTACAGGCCTTGTCTTTTTACATACAATACTGGTCCCACCTGCTCTGCATCACCATTCACCGGCACACACATTGTATATCTGCAGTATATTCTGCCTCCATGTAATATATAAAGCACACCCCTGACCTAGCAGTAGACTCATGCTTAAAGGAGGATTTCTATACATGGGACGTGTACAGTTCATCAGATGACAAGGCATTTGCCTTTTTTTCCCTAATGAGAAGAAATGAATGTTTTGGAGCAGAGAGTCTGAAATGAGAAGCTATGTATATATTTTTGCTCTTCTTAAGACTAAGGGATTTTCCCGGATATGGAACATTCACTGCTAAAACTGGGACTGTCTTGGGCAAACAGGCCAGCTGGTCACCGTCTGTTGCCTTTCCCACCACCACCCTTCAAATTCCCTTCACCCCTCTTTCTTACTCTGGGAAAGAGGTCAGAGCCCTCAAGCTGAAGTTTTGCAAGACATAATCCAGATTTGGGGGCGTTTCGCATTTAAAGCACCATAAGGAGGAGCTAGCAGTGTTTCTTTGAAGGTATTTGTGAGAAAAGGAATTTTCAGTGATTGAAGGGATTTTCAGTGATTTTTCATTTGTAAAACCCCTCTACAAAGCTATTTTAAATGTTTGTTTATAGCTTGCTTGCCTTGATACTTCAGTAAATATCTATAATAAGAAATAGAAAGATTTATGATCATAAATCTGTAAGGTTTGAACTCAGAACTACAAGCTGTAATTTTAGCAAATTCTCCATTACCCTTCTAGGCTTTGTGACCCATGGCACTTTGCCTCCACCTGGTGGCAGTGTGAGTTATTAAATCCTAACCACCTACCTCTCCTGTTCTTGGGCTTCCCTTGTGGCTTAACTGGTAAAGAATCCGCCTGCAATGAGGGAGACCTGGGTTCAATCCCTGGGCTGGGAAGATCCCCTGGAGAAGGGAAAGGCTACCCACTCCAGTGTTTTGGCCTGGAGAATTCCGTGGACTGTATAGTCCATGGGGTCGCAAAGAGTCGGACACGACTGAGTGACTTTCACCACCCCACCTTTGTGTGTGTGTGTGTGTGTGTGTGTGTCTGTCTCTCTGTATGTTTGTATGTCCTAAAAACCTCACCTTGGGGAAGTGATTCTTAAAAAGCAAACGATAAAGATACCAACTTATCTTACATGATACTGTCATCCTTATTTGAAATGTAGGAATAATTTGGAACAAAGATTATCTTTGTATTTGGTTTATGTTTCATCATGTGAAGCTTCATGAGCCCATGAAACCTTATAAAATAATTGATTATGTTAATCTCTTTGAAAAATAATGTTGTAAGAAAACGCTGCGAAGTACTTAATTTGTGAAAATCTCATAAGTGTATATAGATCTTATTAGATTATAATAATCAAACAAAACTTGTAAGGGATTTATTAATCAGACATGGCTCATCATATCCATTATCACACTGAGTTCCAGTTATTAGTTCACATCAGGGGATTTAACTGTGATTCCTTTTATAAAGAAAAAAAATGTACTTTTTTTCCTTTATAATCTTTTCCCCTCTTTTTGTTTTGGTAAATCTTGATCATCAGCAATAATTGCTGAAGTTCATGGGTTGTTTATCACTAATATGCGGAGAATAGAAGACTCAAACCTCTCTTGTATGTTTTGCACTTTCTTTGGTGGAAGTCATTTCAGTTTCCTAGGGCTGGGTTTCAGGGTCTGTAATGTTGAGACAGTCATTACATATGCCAAGAGGTTGGTGTGAGGGTCAAATATGGGGTGTGTGTGTGTGTTGTTATCCTGATGTTAGTCTCGGGGGCATCATTATCACTTGCAAATTGAAGACAAAAATTCTAGATTTTACTGCCTTGCCTTTGGCTGCTTTCTGCCCTCTGTTTAGATCCCAAGACTAAGTTCCCCTGAGATGTGCTCAGGAATCCTAATTCTCTCTGCCTGCTGGTTCTCATTCTGCCAGGACTTTTCCTAGGCACTCTTTTGCACACCCCAAGCCTCTCCTTTCCCCTACACTGGAAAAAGCTGCCAGACAGGCAGAGCACCAGGCCTAAATTGAGTGTGGGCTTCTGTGGGGTGGGAGGGCCGTGATGAGTTAGGCTGGGATCCAGAGCCTGTGTCCCAGGCATGCTACCACAGAGGGAACAGGTAGGATTAAGGGAAAGTGGAGAGTATGGGAGTGGGGAGAATGGGAGGGATGATCCTTCCTTTCCTCCCCCTCCCTTCTATGAGGAAAATAATTCTACCTCCAGGTCCAGTCTTAGGAACAATCTGATTCTAGGGACAGGAGAATTCCCTGTTTTGTTGTCTTTCTCAGCCCCCCAACTCTGCCCTCATCAACAAACAAACAAAAGCAAAGGAAGGGAACATACACTCTGTGACCATCTTCCCACTTGCTTGTGTAACTGGTGTTCCTTCTGGAAGAGTCAAAACCTTTCACTCCCTTGAATGAAGGTGTGAGAGGTGTTCTGGGAGCCAGAGGGGCTGGGAGGGATAGCTGAGTCAGGGCAGGGGGAGCCACAAGGCAGTGGGGGGCATACTGGGGAAGCAGACTTCAGCAGGGAGAATGGGGTTTGAGAAAACAAACCTTTCCAAGAAAGGAAAATGCTTCCTCCCAGGTCCCACCATTCCTTCTTCTGAGCTGGTCAGGCCTCTTTCCCATTCCCTACCCTAACAGCACCTCCTTGCAGAGAGGCATGGACATTCATTCGTCCAGCTTGGATGGGGTCATGTGGCTTACATTTCTGGAAGATACTGTGCGATGTCAGACCTTACCTTACTAACCTAATTTTATTTTTGTCTGCATCTTAATTTCTTCCTAAAATGGAAAAAAAGAAAGAAAATCGGTCTCAAATCTTTGGAATGAATTGAGGTTTGCAGCATTTTGGTTGTATTTACAAGCATTTAAATTCACTGCTGTTTTGCATGTTCTAATGACTAACATTTCCAGTATTTTTTTTTTTTTTAATGGCCTTTCCCAACTCTCTTCTGTGTGAACTAATGGCTTAGGATTTACCTCTTGGCTTCCAATGTCAGTCCCACCCTTGGCGATGCAGTTTCTGCCAAGCGTCCCCATGGCTGGAAGGCTGCCTCTTGGGTGATAGAACCTTTATTACTGTGCTGGAGTTGGAGCGGCTGCTGAGCTTTTTCCAGAAAATGAAAAAGAAGCAGCAATTCCCTCTGCAGACACTCCTCCTACTACTGAGGCCCATGATGCTCCCTGGGGCAGAGCACATGTCACGTTTTAAACCTTCTTGAATAAGATGCCCATCTGCCCCTTCCTGTCTGGAGTCCGAGGCCTAAACCCAGGGCTGTGGGAACATGTTTGGAGGTTGGTTCATCCATTCATGGTGGGCACATCCGTGCCGAAGCCTCACTCTAGCACAACCAGCACTGGAGGGGAGGTCTGTTGGAAGCAGCTGCTGAGCGTACATCCAGATTCTTTAGGCTGTGTCTGGGGTGAACTACACTGGAGGAGCCCAGGCACCTGGCTCTGTCCTCAGTATGGCTGGCAGAACATTTCTGGGATAAAAATTTGCCTTTAGAAAACATTCTGCATGAGGTTTATTCCTTTTTAAAGGCTTTTTTGAGCTTGTGAAACCATAATTGGTGATATGGTCTACTATCTCATGTAACACCTTCCATATAAAACCTAAAGCTTTTGCATGAGATAATTGCCAGAAACCATTTGTCTCTGTAGATAAAATCCTGGTGTGAAAAAGGAAAATTAAAACTTAAAGAATCCATCACATTTGCCTCCAAGTCTTCAGTGCTCAAGTCAGGTGCCTGAGACGTATTTCTTTCAGTTGTTTCTTTTTTATTTTTTTTCTCAATTATCTGTCTATCTGTCCATCTGTCTGCCCATCTATTTTTTTTCAATACTGAGTTTTAATCTTCAGAAAAAGGTCCGGATCTTTGGCAGAAGCAGGTATTTCTCAGGTGGTAGAAGAAATGGTCGTTTCAAAATTGTGGTAATTTCTTCACATATTTGAATTCACACATTTTGGAAACACTGGATGATGAAGCTAAGAGACCCAAAAGTACAGACTTGTATCCCAGAAATAGAATGTAATTTCAGTTTCTTTTTGGACAGGAGCATTGTATTAGCAAATGAGTTGGCACAGTGTGGAGGGCCCAGCAGCAGCGGGGGTGGCCAGAGGGAGGAGGTGCGCGCCCTGCACGCTAAGGGACTGTTCCTGTGGCAGGACCTTAGCTGTCTTCCTGCTGCTTAGGTTCCAGCCCACATTCCTGGGCTGGCTCTTCAGTTTCTGTCCAGTTCTCTGAGCTCCTTGGTATCTTGCCTAGACTCCCTTCCTGCTTTAGTTAATACCATATTGAATTCTATTGCTTGCAACCAAGAACTCTGACTCATCTAGTTAGCAAAGTAATTAGTTCAGTGATGCGCTTACTCAATCAGTGTTCCCTGAGCAAAATACCCTTCTGAGGTAGTATTCTATTTCTTCATCTTATGGTTGCAGAAATTGCAGCTCATGGACTTTAAGTTTTGAAAATCAATATGATAAGCTATGGGGGCTTCCTCGATGGCTCAGTGGTAAAGAATCTGCCTGCAATGCAGGAAACACAGGATGTGGGTTATACCCCTGGGTTGGGAAGATCCCCTGCAGGAGAGCATGGCAACCCACTCCAGTATTCATGTCTGGAGAATCCCATGGACAGAGGAGCCTGGCGGGCTACAGTCCATGGGGTCACAAAGAGTTGGACACGACTGAGCACAAGTACACAGATGATAAGCTAGTGTTTGGTGTTTAAAGTGGTGTTTTGCATCTCCTTATGGTCCCCCTGTAGTCAGGAAAAGTTAATCCTGGAGGATTTTTGATGTATCACTAGGAAAGTATCCATGCTGAAGACCCCAGCAGTAACCTAGTCAGTTGGACTTACACTCTTTGTCAAGGAAGGACTTGGTATCATGGCCAAAAGACTTTTTGTCTGAAAGAACTCATAGGCCCCAGTATGGGGAGGCTTTTGGTGGGACTTTTCTGAATAGCACCTCTGGGATGCTAAATGGTGGGGAGGCAGGGGTTGACGTTAGGAGGTTGCTGTCATCAATTACATGAAATGATGGGTCCATCATTTCAGCAAGTTACTCTGCCTAGAATCCAAAAAGAATGATTTTGCAAATTAATTCCACTGAAACAAAGATCTTCTTCCTCTGGCCTTTAAAATTGGGCTAAACCTTTCTTCCCCTTCTAGAAAAAGAGAGAGAAAGCAGTATCAAAATTTATAAAAGATGAAACCTCCACTTCCCAAAGCCCTGGGGCCAGCAATTCCAGCTGTGACTCTTTGATGAAACTGATTATACAGACAGCCAATTTAAGACCATTTTGCTAACTGAAAGGTCACTATTCTGTGGGGCATAGATAATAGAAGCCCTCCTAGCTCTTTGAAACTTGCTTGATAAGTATTGAGCAAAAGAATTAGGGTTGGGAGGTTAGATAGGAGAAACCACTGAATTTCCTTCTGGAGGAGACCATGACCTGTTTTTGAATCACATGTTTTCCTGGTGAGGAAAGAACAGCGGTCACATAGGGAGGGCGTGTTCTCCCATTACAGGCTGCGTTTGAATGAACTGTGAAACACAGTAGAAAGTCCTAATCTGAAACCTCCTCTTTATCTATTGTGCAGTTTTCACCTTGATTTTGTAATGTTATTTTCTAATTCTACATTCCTTTTGCAATACAGTTACTGCAACTTATCACCATCTCCATCTTTTGGGGAGGTAATTTAGCTTGCTGTATTGATAACTATGTCATTTTTTTCTGTTCATATTGTGGAAAAGGTGAATGTAGAGCTGGCTTTAGAGACTCATATGTAGGGACTTAGACACCATCAGATTTCCCTCTTGATTGTTGTTGGCTGGCATTATTTATTCCTAGTGCATATAAACTTCATTCAACAGGGGTTGTACCTAGCAGCAGCTTCCAGGGTCTTATCCTCAGAGAGCTTTTCTACCAGAGGGGTCAGTCATCTCACTCCTCTGAGCCTCAGTTTCAACAGCTGTGAAGTGGAGAAATTGATTTACTTGATCTCCATTTCCACCTTTAAAATCTTCTGACACATTGTCAAGTACATATTAGTTCTTATTTTCTGAAGTCTCACTTTGAAAATATTCCTTTGAAAATATCTGGTGATACAGGAAAAAGAGTGAGGAAGATCTTTATGAATGAATTTGGAGTAACTTTTAGGATACATTGTTTGGTGAAAGAAGCAAGGTAGAAAAACCTGTATAGTAGGATATCCTCTGCCCAGGAAGAAAGGAAAAGATGTGTTTTGCAAAGCAAGCAAACAAACAAAAACAAGCAGACACACAGACACACACACAAGGGATAAACCAGAAAGTAGTAATATTTATAAGGAGGAGGAGTGGGACTGGGGTAGAAGGAGTGGATACAGGAGGATGTATATTATTTATCTGGAAAATTAAAAGAAAAGCAAACTCTAAATTGGAATACAATTTTAAAAACAAATGAATCTAGCTGTATATCATATTGATAAAATAACCACACAGAGAAAAGAATTGATTCAAGTAAAATTTAGTATGTATCAGGAGCTTGGCTCACCATCCCTTAGTGGGATCTACTTTAACAAAAGGAATTCAAAGGCAACTAAAGATTTAGTATGCCCATTAGTTGTTAGTAATGTTAGTATTACACTTTTGAAACTATATGTCAATATTAAAAATATGTAAGTAGATATAGTATCAGGAATCAAGATTTTAAGAGAAAAGAAATAAAAATAGAAAATAAAAGAAGTTTTTTTTTTTTTAAAAAACCTTTTATATGAAATTTGAATATAGGAATTCATATATATGTATGTTTCCTAGCTTTGCCCACTTGAAAGGACTTACAAGTGATGGTACTTAGTGGCAGTGAGCACGCGTATTGCCTAGATCTCAATGTGAATATCCTTTTCCATTAAAAAGAAAAAGGACTCCTTAGAGAATGGCTGAATCTGTATGTAGCGAATCAGAAATATTTTGTATTGCTAAACGACAAGGAGAAACTTAAAAACCAGTGTGTTCTTATAAAAAGCAATTCAGGATCTATCTTAAAGGCTCTGCCTCTAGCCACATTTGGGACCATTTGGACATTGAAAAGAACAAAGAATGTAATTGTTTATAACACATTAAATATATATACAATTCATGAGACCATAGTAATTTGAAAGAGAGGGAGAAGGAAAGGGTGGGGGCAGCAGGGGGAGGGGGAGAGAGAAAGGGAGACTAGAGAGAGGAACAGAACAGAAAGAGAGAGAAGAGAAATAGAGAACAGAGAAAGAGAGAGAAGGAAGAATAAAAAGAAAGCTCATTTTTACAAAAGAATGATAGTTAATAAACATAGAAGGAAGGCTAAAATGAGACAGTCTCTGCAATCCCAACATAATGATGAATTCAGGTGAGGATCATCAGTGGGTGCTAAGACAGTCTATTCATATGGCATCACAGTTTTAACCCACAGATTACTAATACAGAGGAGAAGAAATGTACTTTTACTCTGGAGAGATCTGGCCATCACCACCTTAACTAAGAGGCCAAGCTTAACATCACAGATACTGGGACAACCCATTGTGTGACTTCTGGCATGATGCAACATGAAGAACACAAAATTGCTTAAGATGCATCTTGGCAGAAATGTCTAATCTGCATCTGATCAAGCTGCCAGCCCTTTCGGTGTACAGGAAATGTAGAGTTAGAGGAACATGTTAACTACACCACAAGGAAACAATCTGCCTTATCCGGAGTGTGCAAAATGTTCTAAAAATAACTGAATTTCTCAAAAAGTCAACATACATAAGTTTAAACAAAGGACAAAGAGAAAGAGGAGCACTGTTCACTGTTTTGAAACACTATGGCCTGAAAGGCTAAAAGCATAACAATCAGTACAAGAATTTTGTACAGTTGTAGAAATATGAATATGAATTGGGTATTAGATTATATTGTTCTTGTTATTTAGTCACTAAGTTTTGTCCAACTCTTTGTGAACCCATGGACTGTAGCCTGCCAGGCTCCTACGTCCATGGGATTCTCCAAGCAAGAATACTGGAGTGGGTTGCCATTTCCTTCTCCAGAGGATCTTCCCAACCCAGGGATTGAAGCTGCATCTCCTGCATTGTGGGCAGATTCTTTACCATGGAATTGTCATCTTCTTGGATGTGATTGTGACTCTGTGGTTATGTAGAAGATCTTTATTCTCAGGAGATGCATGGTGAACTATTTAGTGATGAAATGTCATGAATGTCTGCAACATAATTTAAAAGACTTAATAACAGATAATAAAAACATACACTTTTTTCTCCTGTATTTCCTCTGTATATGAATAGAAAGATGATTGATAGATTGATAGCAACAGAGAAAGAAAGTTAAAGCAAATTCAGCAAAATGTTGACAATTGGTAAATCTAAGTGAAGAGTATATGGATGTTACTTTAAGTCTATAGACTTGAAATTTTTCAAAAAAAAAAAAAAAAATTGGTGAAAATGCAGACAAGACACCATCAGACCTGGAGGAGTCCTTGGACTTTTGTCTTCTAAACCTTTCATTTTGTAGATTGTAGGATTAAAACTCAAAGAAGGTAACAGCTTGTCTAAGACCACAGTTAACAAGAAAGAGGACTGAGTCTTTGGTGTTATTTCCACTATTCTTTACTGTGTCTCATAAAAATTAACCTCACTTTCTTTGGCATGTAAAATTATTTTTAATCTCTTTTAGTATCACACTGGCTTTTCCATATCAAAATGACTGGGGGAAGGCAGGGCACACACAAGCCCTTGATATTGGTTCCCTGTCTCTCTCCTCATTAGACACGAGTGTCTAGACTACAGGACGCCTTGTGCTCGTAGGCCCTCTCACTCAATCCCTGTCACGTCTACCCCGCCTCACTGTCTCCTCATTTCATTAACTTGGTGCCACTCTCACTGACCTGGCTATGGCATGTTTCTTTAACATTCTTCGGCTGACTTTAAAAACGCTTCTTTGAAACAAATCATAACAGAACCAAGTCGACGTAATTATATTTTGGCCGTGCTAATTGGAAACCTCAGGTTTAAACAAAAGGCTATACACAGGTCAGTGTCTTCTCACAATGTCCAAAGGGTAGCCTGAAACACAGCAATCTATAAGTAAAACCGCCAGGCTGAGTTTGCCCAAGAACATTTCGCAAGAGTGTAAACCAATGAAAAACAAACAGGTTTCCCAATCAGCCCTCTTCCACAAAGGAAGGGAGATGTGGTGGAGATGCTCTATGAAAATTAAGCAAAAACTGCAGGGCTTGAACCTGTCAAGGTGGAGAGCTGAAAACAACTAAGGATCTTTAAGAAGTTTCGACTGAACTCTTCTGCTAGTTCACACTGCCCCCTTTGTGCACTTTCCCTTAATACTGCGTTTTCTCTTTGCTGGTCAGATGTGCCCACTGTTTATTTTCTTTCGTTGACTGGCACAAAATGACTTTTATTTTTACTGTGTATTGACAGTTTGATATAAAAAGATTCTATACAACTCAACCCCTTTTCCCCGTCTAGTTGTTGCTTACAGAGGACTTTTCAATGAATATCTAATGAAGGTAGCTGTTAAATAAAAATGAATGTTATATTTATAAAATTGTGAAATGTTATTTTCTACCTGATAAAGAAAAAAAATATATATCATGTGGAATGTATAATTTATAGGCAACCTGGAAGACTGTGGCAATTTAAATGGTATCAGGCATGGAATGAGCAGAAAAACTAAAGATATCAAGGAATGCTGGAGGATATATCAGAGATGGCAAGATTGAACCCAGGGGTTCAATGTGTCTGCTGAGTAAGGTCCTTGGAAAAACAACCCTGTGTGTTTGTATGATTGGCACATTCCCTACAAATTAGAGGCAGCATTTCTTCTCCTGAATTTGTTGGATTGAGCTTCTCAATTCTAGTGTGTTGTGTGTCTGCATATGGAGCTCTAAAATTAGCTTTGAAAGCAGGCATAACAAGCTGCTGGTCTGGATTTTATTTTGTCTGTACAGTATTTCTTAAAAAATCAGAAATCTGCACATAAAAACCCAGATTGCTGATTTCTCTTGACATTTTGGAAGATCTGGCAACACTAGGCTTGAATTTTCTCCTGGTAAAGGTTAATTGTCTCCCATGGCCACAATTGTTTTGCCACAATCCCTAGAAGTCCTTGTTGTTGTATATCCAGGCTGCTTTATTCAAATGGCTGCTCTAAAAGCATCTGAATTTGAGACCTACATTATTCAGTTTCAATTCATTTAGATAAAAAATTTTTTTTTTACAAAAATAAGTATTTATAGCTATGAAGGCACCTTGTAAATTCAAGGCGTAAAATGCCACAGGGCATTTTCCATTACATTACTTCCATTACAATTTTTTATTTACTCTTCTCAACAACCCTTTGAAAGAAGTGTAATTATTATAACCATAATAATCGTAAGACATGATTCCAAATCTTGGATAAGTTGTGTAACTTACCCATGGTCACACAGTTGGTGAGGAGTAGAGTCAGGATTCAAACCCAAGACTATGCTGTGAGAGAACTGAGGCCACAGAGGATGCTGAGTTTACAGTGCTTTATCGCTAAGGAAGCAACATGGAAACATAAAAATTACTGTAGGTGAAAGACTCGAGAACGAGGACTGAGATCCCAGGCTTGCTTTTCTGAGGACTTAACCACTAACTGGGCTTCCCTGGTGGCTCATCTGGTAAAGAATCCACCTGCAATGAGGGAGACCTGGGTTCGATCCCTGGGTTGGGAAGATCCCTTGGAGAAGGGAACGGCTACCCATTCCAGTATTCCAGCTTGGAGAATTCCATGGACTGTATAGTCCATGGGGTCTCAAAGAGTCAAACACAACTGAGCGGCTTCCACTTTCACTTTTCAACCACTTATTACTTGGTAACCTTGGGAAATCCCCTTTCCTCTTTTGTGTTGAGTTCTTTGTGGACGGGGTGAAACAGGAGACTTCCAAAAGCTAAGTTGTGTCTGACTCTTTTGCAACCCCATGGACTATACCCTGCCAGGCTCCTCTGTCCATGGGATTTTCCAGGCAAGAATACTGGAGCTGGTTGCCATTTCCTTCTCCCAGGGATCTTCCTGACCCACAGATCTAATCCCCTGAGACTGCTGCTTGGCAGGCGAATTCTTTGCCACTGAGCCACCAGGGAAGCCCTATCTTCCTGTGTTTGGTGCCTTAGCTGAGAGTAGATTTGTTCTTTTTCTTTGGTGCCCTCTGGTGGGCACAGAGCAAGAGAGGAGCCACTTCAGATTTAATCCAATTATTTATGAAGGGCTTGCCCTATACAAGGGCATGAAGGACGCCTGGTTACCAGGTGAAGGGACTTAGGCAGGAAATGATTCTGAGTCATTTTTTGATCACCATTGAGCACAGCAAATGAACTGAAGGTCTAAAGCAACTCACAGTTCCGTTGTATACATAATTGCAGAATTGGAAAATATTATAATAATGATAACCATGGAAATAACCATGTACAAAAAAGATCTTAAGGACCAGGATAACCATGGTGGTGTGGTCACTCACCTAGACCCAGACATTCTGGAGCGTGAAGTCAAGGGGTCTTTAGGAAGCATTAGTATGAACAAAGCTATTGGGGGGGATGGAATACCAGCTGAGCTATTTCAAATCCTAAAAGATGATGCTGTTAAAGTGTTGCACTCAGAATGCCAGCAAATTTGGAAAATGCAGCAGTGGCCACAGGACTGGAAAAGGTCAGTTTTCATTCCAATCCCAGAGAAGGACAATACCAAAGAACTACAAAGTACTGTACAATTGTGCTCATTTCACATGCTAGCATGTTAATGCTCAAAATCCTTCAAGCTAGGCTTCAACAGTACATGAACCAAGAACTTTCAGATGTACAAACTGGATTTAGAAAAGATAAAGGAACCAGAGATCAAATTGACAACATCTGTTGGATCATTGGAAAAAACAAGAGAATTCCAGAAAAACATCTACTTCTGCCTCATTGACTATGTGAAAGCCTTTCACTGTGTGGATCAAAACAAAGTGTGGAAAATTCTTCAAGAGATGGGAAAACCACACCATTTTACTGCCTCTTGAGAAACCTGTATGCAGGTCAAGAAGCAACAGTTAGAACTGGACATTGAACAACGGACTGGCTTAAAATTGGGAAAGGAGTATGTCAAGGCTGTATATTGTCACTCTGCTTATTTAACTTATATGCAGAGTACATCGTGTGAAATGCCAGGCTGGATGAAGCAGAAGCTGGAATCAAGATTGCTGGGAAACTATCAACAACCTCAGGTATGCAAATGATACCACTCTAGTGGCAGAAAGCAAAAAGAACTAAAGAGCCTCTAGATGAACATGAAAGAGGAGAGTGAAAAAGCTGGCTTAAAACTCAACAGAAAACCTAAGACCATGACATCCGGTCCCATCACTTCATGGCAAATAGAAGGGGAAAAAGTGGAAGCAATGACATTTTATTTTCTTGGACTCCAAAATCACTGTGGACGGTGACTGCAACCATGGAATTAAGAGATGCTTGATCCTTGGAAGAAAAGCTAAGACAAATCCAGGCAGCATATTAAAAAGCAGAGACATCACTTTGTCGACAAAGGTCTGTATAGTCAAATTATAGTTTTTCCAGTAGTCATGTAAGGATGTGAGGGTTGAACCATGAAGAAGGCTGAGTACTGAAGAATTGATGCTTTTGAACTTTGGTGCTGGAGAAGACTCTTGAGCGTCCCTTGGACAGCAAAGAGGTCAAACCAGTGAATCCTAAAGGAAATCAACCCTGAATATTCATTGGAAGGACTGATGCTAAAGCTGAAGCTCCAATACTTTGGCCACTGGCTGCAAAGAACCAACTCACTGGAAAAGACCCTGATGCTCCAAAAGATTGAGGGCAGGAGAAGGGGGCAACAGAAGACAAGATGGTTGGATGGCATCACTAACTCAATGGACATGAGTTTGAGCAACTTCCAGGAGATAGTGAAGGACAGGGAAGCCTGGTGTGCTTTGCATAGGGTCGCATGCAAAGAGTCAGATATAACTCAATGAGTGAACAAAAATGGAAATAATGAGAGCTAATATTTATTAAGGACTGACAGTAGCCCAGGCAGTATTTAAAGTACTTTGTCTACTTTAATTTCCATTTTATTATTAAGTAAACCTATCAAAGATTCCATTTATTATACTTACTTGTGCTGGGAGGGAGGTTAGAATGCAATCCTCTCTGTTTTCAGATGAAGAAATTGAGGCCCAGGGACTTTGACTGATCCAAAGTCACACAGTAGTTAACTGTTGGCAAAGCTAAGACCAGAAGCTAGTCCAGAAATCTTTTTACCCCTCTATCTAGCTTCTTCAATTTAAAGTATGGCTTCGTCTAGAGATAGGACTAACATACCAAGATATGATTAAGAGAAGGAGGCATGTGATGAGAAGCTTAGATTTTAAGAGTTGAAAGGAGACTTAGAGGTTACTAACACAACTTCCTGTTCAGACAGAAACTTCTCTCCTGATCCCTGCAAACCTAAATCAAATCCCTTATGATTATACAGTGGAAGTGAGAAATAGATTTAAGGGACTAGATCTGATAGATAGAGTGCCTGATGAACTATGGACTGAGGTTCATGACATTGTACAGGAGACAGGGATTAACCATCCCCAAGAAAAAGAAATGCAAAAAAGCAAAATGGCTGTCTGGGGAGGCCTTACAAACAGCTGTGAAAAGAAGAGAAGTGAAAAGCAAAGGAGAAAAAGAAAGATATAAGCATCTGAATGCAGAGTTCCAAAGAATAGCAAGAAGAGATAAGAAAGCCTTCCTCAGCAATCAATGCAAAGAAATAGAGGAAAACAACAGAATGGGAAAGACTAGAGATCTCTTCAAGAAAATTAGAGATACCAAGGGAACATTTCATGCAAAGATGAGCTCGATAAAGGACAGAAATGGTATGGACCTAACAGAAGCAGAAGATATTAAGAAGAGGTGACAAGAATACACAGAAGAACTGTACAAAAAAGATCTTTACGACCCAGATAATCACGATGGTGTGATCACTGACCTAGAGCCAGACATCCTGGAATGTGAAATCAAGCGGGCCTTAGAAAGCATCACTATGAACAAAGCTAGTGGAGGTGATGGAATTCCAGTTGAGCTATTTCAAATCCTGAAAGATGATGCTGTGAAAGTGCTGCACTCAATATGCCAGCAAATTTGGAAAACTCAGCAGTGGCCACAGGACTAGAAAAGGTCAGTTTTCACTCCAATCCCAAAGAAAGGCAATGCCAAAGAATGCTCAAACTACTGCACAATTGCACTCATCTCACATGCTAGTCAAGTAATGCTCAAAATTCTCCAAGCCAGGCTTCAGCAATATGTGAACCGTGAACTTCCTGATGTTCAAGCTGGTTTTAGAAAAGGCAGAGGAACCAGAGACCAAATTGCCAACATCTGCTGGATCATGGAAAAAGCAAGAGAGTTCCAGAAAAGCATCTATTTCTGCTTTATTGACTATGCCAAAGCCTTTGACTGTGTGGATCACAAAAAACTGTGGAAAATTCTTCAAGAGATGGGAATACCAGACCACCTGACCTACCTCTTGAGAAACCTATATGCAGGTCAGGAAGCAACAGTTAGAACTGGACATGGAACAACAGACTGGTTCCAAATAGGAAAAGGAGTATGTCAAGGCTGTATATTGTCACCCTGCTTATTTAACTTTTGTGCAGAGTACATCATGAGAAATGCTGGACTGGAAGAAGCACAAGCTGGAATCGAGATTGCTGGGAGAAATATCAATAACCTCAGATATGCAGATGACACCACCCTTATGGCAGAAAGTGAAGAGGAACTAAAAAGCCTCTTGATGAAAGTGAAAGTGAAGAGTGAAAAAGTTGGCTTAAAACTCAACATTCAGAAAACTAAGATCATGGCATCTGGTACCATCACTTCATGGGAGATAGATAGGGAAACAGCGGAAACAGTGTCAGATTTTATTTTTTGGGGCTCCCAAATCACTGCAGATGGTGACTGCAGCCATGAAATTAAAAGAGGCTTACTCCTTGGAAGAAAAGTTATGACCAACCTAGATAGCATGTTCAAAAACAGAGACATTACTTTGTCAACAAAGATCCGTCTAGTCAAGGCTGTGGTTTTTCCAGTGGTCATGTATGAATGTGAGAGTTAGACTGTGAAGAAAGCTGAGTGCTGAAGAACTGATGCTTTTGAAGTGTGGTGTTGGAGAAGACTCTTGAGAGTCCCTTGGACTGCAAGGAGATCCAACCAGTCCATTCTGAAGGAGATCAGCCCTGGGATTTCTTTGGAAGGAATACGCTAAAGCTGAAACTCCAGTACTTTGGCCACCTCATGCGAAGAGTTGACTCATTGGAAAAGACTCTGATGCTGGGAGGGATTGGGGGCAGGAGGAGAAGGGGACGACAGAGGATGAGATGGCTGGATGGCATCACTGGCTTGATGGATGTGAGTCTGAGTGAACTCTGGGAGTTGGTGATGGACAGGGAGGCCTGGCGTGCTGCAATTCACGGGGTCGCAAAGAGTTGGAGACGACTGAGCGACTGAACTGAACTGATACCTCTATTCCTCATTTTGTCCCCTGAGGCTATACAGGATATTTCTAAGCTCTCTTTTGTACACAGTCCTCCAAGAATTTGTAAACACCTGCTATGAACTTGCAAAAATCATGTCTATGCTAAAATTTGCAAGTTTATTTGTCCTTCATGTTATGCATGAATTTTAGAGTAATATTCATTATAAACATGATTGTTCTCTTCCAATGGACTCCAAAGATGACCTCCAGTAATGAAACCTCCTGGTATTCTTTCATGTTCTCTTCCATACTGAATTTTGGCTCTTCTTGGACCTGCACAGAATGGGGAGAAGTGACTGTGGCTATTCTGGTTCCAAGCCCTAAGAAAGATGAGCAGCCTTTATCTTTGTGCTCTTAGAAGCTAGCCACCATGTGATAGTTGGCTATGCTGCTGAAGAGGAAGGGCCCCAGGGGATGGGGTGGCATATGGAGGAGAACTAAGGCATCACCTCTGTGGATGAAGGAGCCATGGGACAGGAGTCCCATGGAGGACTCTTGTCCAGAGCTTTGGCAGACCTACCTACTAACTGACTAGAACTGCAAGCGAGATTCCAAGCAAAACCAGCAGAAGAACCACTCATCTGAGCTCAATCAGTGCACAGTATTATGAAAGATAAGAATACACTTTTTTTTTTAAGCCAGTAAGTTTGAGTGATTTATTATACAGCAATTGACAACTTGAAATATCCCATTCAAAAATATTTCAAGAAACAAAGTTAGTATGTCTAATGCTGCGGGTGGAAAAAATAGTACCTCTGTTTATTATGACACTGTTAAACCTGTCCTGGATTTAATTTACACTTGGCAACCACATGATCAGACTGAACTGTGTATGTGTCATGAACTGGCACATGAACGGGCATGTGTCACAGGACGGTTGTTTGGTAGCTTCTCTCCAATGTTTTCTTAAGTGGTATTATAGACCTAAAAAAAGGGCTTTTAAGTTTTTCTTGCTGATCTTCTTCATCTTGTCTGTTTTGATTCATCTTTCCATCCTGATGAGATTTTTAGAACAAATTTTATTTATTTATTTTTTCAATTATTTTATATTGATTGGGGGATAATTACTTTACAATATTGTGATGATTTTTGCCATACATCAACATGAATCGACCACAGGTATACATGTATCCCCTCTTCCTGAAGCCCACTCCCACCTCCCTTTCCACCCTATTCCTCTGGGTCGTCCCAGAGCACCAGCTTTGGGTTCCCTGCTTCATACATTGAACTCGCACTGGTCATCTATTTTATACATGGTAATGTACATGTTTCAATACTATTCTTTCAAATCATACCACCGTTGCCTTCTCCCACTAAGTCCAAAAGTCTGTTCCTTACACCTGAGTCTCCTTTGCTGCCCTGCATGTAAGCTCATTGGTACCATCTTTCTAATATGTATGTGTTAATATACAGTATTTGTCTTTCTCTTTCTGACTTATTTTACTCTGTATGATAGGCTCCAGGTTCATCCACCTCATTAGAACTGACTCAAATGTGTTCCTTTTTATAGCTGAGAAATAGTCCATTGTGTGTATGTACTGAAACTTTCTTTTATTTTATTTTTTAACTTTACAATATTGTATTGGTTTTGCCATATATCAAAATGAATCCACCACAGGTATACATGTGTTCCCCATCCTGAACCCTCCTCCCTCCTCCCTCCCCATACCATCCCTCTGGGTTGTCCCAGTGCACCAGCCTCAAGCATCCAGTATCGTGCATCGAACCTGGACTGGCGACTCGTTTCATATATTATATTACACATATTTCAATGCCATTCTCCCAAATCATCCCACCCTCTCCCTCTCCCACCGAGTCCAAAAGACTGTTCTATACATCAGTGTCTCTTTTGCTGTCTCGTATACAGGGTTATTGTTACCATCTTTCTAAATTCCATATATATGCGTTAGTATACTGTATTTGGTGTTTTTCTTTCTG
Organism: Bos indicus x Bos taurus; assembly: GCF_003369695.1. Classification (NCBI taxonomy): domain Eukaryota; kingdom Metazoa; phylum Chordata; class Mammalia; order Artiodactyla; family Bovidae; genus Bos; species Bos indicus x Bos taurus. The sequence goes on from NC_040085.1 coordinate 45,918,050, forward strand.
GCTTACTTCACTCTGTATAATAGGCTCCAGTTTCATCCACCTCATTAGAACTGATTCAAATATATTCTTTTTAATGGCTGAGTAATACTCCATTGTGTATATGTACCACAGCTTTCTTATCCATTCGTCTGATGGACAGCCTTCAGAATGGGAGAAAATAATAGCAAATGAAGCAACTGACAAACAACTAATCTCAAAAATATACAAGCAATTCCTACAGCTCAATTCCAGAAAAATAAATGACCCAATCAAAAAATGGGCTAAAGAACTAATTAGACATTTCTCCAAAGAAGACATACAGATGGCTAACAAACACGTGAAAAGTTGCTCAACATCACTCATTATCAGAGAAATGCAAATCAAAACCACTATGAGGTACCATTTCACTCCAGTCAGAATGGCTGCGATCCAAAAGTCTACAAGCAATAAATGCTGGAAAGGGTGTGGAGAAAAGGGAACCCTCTTACACTGTTGGTGGGAATGCAAACTGGTACAGCCACTATGGAGAACAGTGTGGAGATTCCTTAAAAAACTGGAAATAGAACTGCCTTATGATCCAGCAATCCCACTGCTGGGCATACACACTGAGGAAACCAGAAGGGAAAGAGACACGTGTACCCCAGTGTTCATTGCAGCGCTGTTTATAATAGCCAGGACATGGAAGCAACCTAGATGCAACTTTCTTATCCATTCATCTGGACATCTAGGTTTTTCTATGTCCTAGCTATTGTAAACAGTGTTGCAATGAACATTGGGATACATGTGTCTCTTTCAATTATGGTTTCCTGGGGGTGTATGGCCAGCAGTGGGATTGCTGGGTCATATGGCAGTTCTGTTCCCAGTTTTTTAAAGAATCTCCATACTTTTCTCCATGGTGCCTGTACCAGTTTGCATTCCCACCAACAGTGTAAGAGGTTTCCCTTTTCCCCACACCCTCTCCAGCCTCTATTGTTTGTGGACTTTTTGATGATGGCCAGTCTGACTGGCATGAGATGATAGCTCATTGTGGTTTTGATTTGCATTTCTCTAATAATGAGTGAAGTTGAGCATCTTTTCATGTGTTTACTGAGTGAACTCTGGGAGTTGGTGATGGACAGGGAGGCCTGGCGTGTTGCGATTCATGGGGTCGCAAAGAGTCGGACACGACTGAGCAACTGATCTGATCTGATGTTTTCTTTAGCAAAATGTCTGTTTGGGTCTTTTGTCTACTTTTTGAGTCATTTGCCCACTTTTTGATTGGGTTGTAGAACAAATTTTAGTTCTGTCATCTATTACAATAATTATCCCTTGTATCCTCTGCAATTTGACAAACATGTCATACATATTTTATCAAAATTGCTGATAAATTGATGAATAGGACCAGGCAATATCAATCAATTTTCAAGGCACCAAAGATCTTCTGAGTAGATTCATATACATTAATTGAACAACACTTTTAGGAAATGGACATTTCAGCTAAAAAATCTCTTCAAATCAGTCATCTAGTGTAATAATTATCCCTAGTGTCCTCTGTAAGTTAACACATGCCATACATATTTTAGTCAAGTCATTGATAAAATGGTTGACTAGGACGGAGCAAACTCAGGGTCCCTTGGCAGGGCACTAATGTCCTCCTGCTCAGTAGGTTTGTTCTGTTGATAGAGGAGCATTTTAGGAAATGATCAATCCAGCTACAAGTCTGTCTAATCTGTTGTCCACCAAGTTGTTTTTCTTCTTTAGATTCACAATGACATTGCAGACCCTGTGCCTTATTAAGTCAAGGAATATCTGGCCTCTAGCCTTTTCCTGAATTTTCTGGGTAAAATTTTCCGATTTAATCTGGCATTACTGACTGCTGTTAATCAACTCATGTGGGCTCCTAATGGACACCACTTTATTTCCTCCATGTCATGAGCAATCTGTTTTAGAATTTGAAGAGCACAAGTTTTGTTGTCAAACACCTGGTTTGAAATCCTGGCTATTTTTGCTGTGAACTAAGGCAAGTTAGGACTTCCCTGATGGCTCAGCGGGTAAAGAGCCTGCCTGCAATGCAGGAGACACCAGAGACTTGGGTTCAATCCATGGGTTGGAAAGATCCCCTGAAGGAGAAAATGGCAACCCAGTCCAGTATGCTCGCCTGAAAAATATCCCATGAATAGAGGAGCCTGGCAAGTTACAGTCCACAGGGTCGAAAGAGTCAGACACAACTGAGTGACTAGGCACAAGCACACACAGGTGAAGCAAGTTACTCACTTTCTCTGAGCCTCAGTTTCCTCGTCTGAGAATAAGAATACTTTCTTCATGGTTTTGGTGTGATTATTTCATTAAAATGAAATAATATGTCAAAAGCAGACAACATTATGCCTGGCATGTACTAAGTCAACACATGTTGAGTTTCATGATTGTTAGTTGTTTTTTTTTTTTTAATTGTAATCATAAGTGACTCAATCTGTAGTTTCTAAAACTGACCTCTTTCTGTTTTCTGAAAATTTGAATAACACATGCCTATCCCTAGTCTTATGGCACTGTGTTGAAGAATATAATAAAAATAAAGATAGTGCTGCTTTCTATCTGCCATCTGTTAACTTGAACCATCTGCCCAAAGCTGTGTGCCTATCCCTTTCTTTGTTCTTCTTGCTCAAAACGTTGATTAAAATGTCGCCCCATCCCTTTGCCCAACTTGAACCTTTTTCAGCCTCATCATGTTTCTCAAGGCTCAACTCTTTTGGGGCTCCATCTGCTGTCACACAGACCCGTTGGGGCCGTCCTTTGTTCCTGCCTTCTTGCAGAGGTCTGTCATCACCTCTAAGACCAGACCTGGAGATCATTTAGGTCTTCCAGAATGGAATAGAAAACCAGTCAACAGCAAGAAATCATGCAATCTGGGTTAGGGAGCAGGACTTGGAGAAGTTGGGGAGCATCCTAGTCATGGGGAAACTAGAGCACCCAGAAGGGAAATGAAACAGGATAATGGTAACAAGTATCTGGTTACCAAGCAGTGGAACCAGGCACCAGGCCAACACGGTGAGACACCAGGAAGTACAAACCCACCTCTAATTTTGTGGCACCAGATCTTGGGTTTGAGTTGATTCTATAATCAGGTGGCTCAGCAGTGGTGGGTTACTGGGCTACCCCAGCAGAGATCCAGGCAAGGTACTAAGATATCCTCAAGAGAATTTCCAAGATTCTTGATGCTTGCCCACCCCATTTGGTTCTCCCAGCTGGTCCTTCTTCTTACAGTTTTCTGAGCCTTTTGTGAGATGACCTTATTGCAAGGCCAGTCAGAAATCTATCAGATGCCTTTCTTTCAGCAGAATGACAGTATTTAACTACAACTAGGTGGGATCCAGGTCACTGATGACTCTCTGAGTACTCAAAATGTCAGTTCAAGGCTAGGACAGATCTGATAAGAATGGACAGAGACAGTGATAGGTTACACTTCACAGGGCAGTCATTTTTAATCCACTTTAATGACCCAAGGGAATGGTACTGGTTGTAATTCTATGGTTGTCTGTACCATCAAGGTGCCCTTAAATGTCACTCAAAAGCCATCTAAGACTTCTGCCATTTTTAAATCTTTTACTTATTTTTTTTTAAAGTCAGAATTTTAATTTAATTTTTTAAATATAAATTTATTTATTTTAATTGGAGGCTAACTACTTTACAATATTGTATTGGTTTGCCATTACATTGACATGAATCCACCATGGGTGTACATGTGTTCCCCATCCTGAACCACCCCCCCCCCACCTCCCTCCCCATCCCATCCCTCTGGGTCATCCCAGTGCACTTTTAAAACTAAAAATATTTTAAAAATTTTTTTAAGAAATGGAGAAATAAACCCCATCACAATCCCACCTTTTGAGAAACTCTGTTAGAATTTGGAGGGCATCTGATCTAGTTTCTTTCTGCCCTCCTGTGCCCCTCATCAACCCCCTTTCTTATGATCCTCTTTCTCTTTCTCTCTTTGGACCTCAAGGGCAGAGAGTTGAGTTATTTGTACTTTTCAGTCACGGCACATTATCAACATTAGCATGTCCTTGGCTTTGCTTCTATTTTATTGTTTTCCCCCTTTCTCCTGAATTGTTACTCTCACTGCCCCCTCCTACCTCTAGTGGCCATTCTAAAAATGCTATATTCTTGCATTTGCATGCATCATTGAGGAATATATTGTATTTATGTATTTCCAATTTACATAAATGGTGCTTGCTATAGGTCTTGTTCTGTTTCTTTTTATTATTCACTGTTTGTATGATCTATTTATAGTGCAAACGTCCATCTGGCTCATTGCTGCTTACAGCTGCATGATGTTTGATAGTATACATTCACCCCACTTTATTTATCTATTTCCCTAGTGATGGACCTTCAAATTGTTTCTAACATCCTGCTGCCAAAAACAACACAATAAACATCTCCATGTATATACCCCTATGCATCTGATTATCAGAAGTATTTAGACAGGAGTGAGATTGCTCAATCATAGGGATACACATATTTAGTATCACTAAGTACTTCCAGATTGTTCTTCAAATGGTTGTAACATTCTATTTTATTGAGAAATGATTTGCATTCCATAAAATTCACTCTCTTATGGGATATAATTCAGTGGTTTTTAGATTATTCACAGAGTGGTACATCTAATTCCAAAACAGTTTCAGTTCCTCCAAAAGAAACCTAGTAACTATTAGCAGTCAGTCCCCATTTCCTCTCCTCCCAGCTCCTGTCAACTGTGGGCTGAAAAATCTACTTTCTGCCTTCATAGATTTGCCTACTCTGGACATTGCACACAGATGAAATCATTCTATATGTGGCCTTCTGTGTCTAGGTTCTCTCACTTAGCAAACTGTTCCCAAGGTTTATCCATGTTGTGACATGTATCAATATTTCATTCCTTTTGCATTGCTGAATAATATTCTATTGTATGGAGATATCACATTTAATTTGTCTATTCATCAGATGATGGACATTTGGGTTGCTTTCTGGCCATTAAGGATTGTGCTTCCTTTGAATATGTATTTATAAGTTTTTGTGTGGCCACACATTTTCAGTTCTCTTGAATATGGACTTGGGAGTGAATTCCTGGGTCTTTTATTAACTTTGCTTAGTTACTGAGGACTGTCCCAAAGCAGCTGTACCATTTCATGTTTCTACTAGCATTATATGAAGGGTCTATTTTATGTACATCCTCACCAAACTTGTTATTATCAGCCCTTTTTTACTAAAGCCAGTAAAGTGGGTGGCTTATCATTGTGGTTTTGATTTGTGTCTCCTAATGGCTAATTATTTTGAGCATCTTTCTATGTGCTTGTAGGCCATTTATGTGTCTTCTTTGGAGGAATGTCTGTTTAAACTTTTTGCCCTTAAAATTTGCTTATTTGTCCTTTTATTGTTGAATTGAAATAGTTTTTTTAAATACTATGTATAAAAGTTCCTTATAAGATATATGACTGCAAGTGTTTTTATCCATTCTGTAGATTGTCCTTCCACTTTATTGTGTCCTTGAAGCACAGAAATTAATTTTGATGAAGTCCAATTTGTCATTTTTTGCTGTTGATTATGTTTTTGACATAAACCACTGTCAAATCCAAAGTCACAAAGTTTTATGCCTATGTTTTCTTTCAAGATTTTTTATAGTTTTAGCTGTTGCATTTAGAGACTTTGATCCATTGTGAATTAATTTTTGTATATCTCATAAGGTGTACTGTGCTGTGCTGTGCTTAGTCGCTCAGTCATGTCTGACTCTTTGCTATCCCATGGACTGTAGCCTGCCAGGTTTCTCTGTCCATGGTGATTATCTAGGCAAGAATACTGGAGAGGGCTCCCATTTCCTTCTCCAGGGATCTTCCAGGGATCAAACCCACGTCTCCTGCATTGCAGGCAGATTCTTTACCATCTGAGCTACCAGGGAAGCCCAAGAGTACTGGAGTGGGTAGCTTATTCCTTCTCCAGGGGATCTTCCTGACCCAGGAATCGAACCGGGGTCTCCTGCATTGCAGGTGAATTCTTTACCAGCTGAGCTACCAGGGAAGCCCATCTTATAAGCAAGCTATTGATCCACAAATATCTTTTGCATGTGGATGTCCAGGATATCCAGTTGTTCCAGCACCACTTGTTGAAAAGACCATTCTTTTCCCCATTTAATTATCTAGGTACCCTGGCTGAAAATCAGTTGACTGTGAATGTGAAGGTTTATTTCTGGACTTTCAGTTGATTCCAATATTTTGTCTGACTTTATCCACACTTTGATTCCTGGAACTTTGTACTCTGTTGTAAAACTGGGAATTGTGAGTTCTCCAACTTTGTTCCTTTTCAATATTGCCTTGGGAGTGTTTGAGAATGTTAACCATCTGTATTAATTTTCTATGGCTACTGTTACATATTAGCACCAACTTAGTGGCTTTTAACAATAAAATTTTTTTATCTTACAGTTCTGTAGGTCACAAATCCCACATGGATTCACCAAAATCAAGGTGCTGGCAACTTTATATTCCTCCCTGGATGCTTCAAAGGAGAATCTTTTTATTTTTTTCTGTCTTTTCTAGCTTCTAGCGACCTTCTTCTTTCCTTGGCTCACGATATGGTTCTCTGTCTTCAAAGCCAGTGGTGGCAGGCTAGTCCTTCTCACTCTGTTCTCTCACATATTCTCTCTTCAGGGGAAGGCATACCTCCCTCCCACAATGTTTTCTTGTTTTCAGAATACAAGGCTTGTGCTTCTTTTGTTACATTTATTTTTTTTAAATTTTTTAAAATTTTATTTTATTTTTAAACTTTACAATATTGTATTAGTTTTGCAAAATATCGAAATGAATCCGCCACAGGTATACCTGTGTTCCCCATCCTGAACCCTCCTCCCTCCTCCCTCCCCATACCCTCCCTCGGGGTCGTCCCAGTGCACCAGCCCCAAGCATCCAGCATTGTGCATCGAACCTGGACTGGTGACTCGTTTCATACATGATATTATACATGTTTCAATGCCATTCTCCCAAATCTCCCCACCCTCTCCCTCTCCCACAGAGTCCATAAGACTGATCTATACATCAGTGTCTCTTTTGCTGTCTCGTACACAGGGTTATTGTTACCATCTTTCTAAATTCCATATATATGTGTTAGTATACTGTATTGGTGTTTTTCTTTCTGGCTTACTTCACTCTGTATAATAGGTTCCAGTTTCATCCACCTCATTAGAACTGATTCAAATGTATTCTTTTTAATGGTTGAGTAATACTCCATTGTGTATACGTACCACAGCTTTCTTATCCATTCATCTGCTGATGGGCATCTAGGTTGCTTCCATGTCCTGACTATTATAAACAGTGCTGCGATGAACACTGGGGTACACGTGTCTCTTTCCCTTCTGGTTTCCTCAGTGTGTATGCCCAGCAGTGGGATTGCTGGATCATAAGGCAGTTCTATTGTAAATGGAATTGTTTTTATACTTTTGTTCCCAGATGGTTTGCTTCTAGTGCATAGAAATTGATTTTTGTTTTCTTGATCTATCCTGCAACCTGGCTGAACTCTCTTATTATATCTAATGACATTTTTGTGAAATCTTTAGAATATCCTACATGAAATATCATATCATCTTGAAATAGAAGTAGTTTTACTTTGTGTTTAACAATCTACATGTCTTTTATTTCTTTTTCTTGCCTAAATGCTATGACCCCCAATAAAATGTTGAATAGATATACCAGAGTGGACATCCTTGTCTTGTTCCTGATCTTTGGGTGGGGTGTGGGGGTGAGTAGATTTTAGTCTTTCACCATCAAATGTCATGTTGCTTTGTGTTGTTTTTTTTTTTTTTCTTTTTTCTTATAGAGGTTCACTTTCACACATTGGAGAAGGAAATGGCAACCCACTCCAGTGTTCTTGCCTGGAGAATCCCAGGGATGGGTGAGCCTGGTGGGCTGCCGTCTATGGGGTCCCACAGAGTCAGATACGACTGACGTGACTTAGCAGCAGCAGCAGCAGCCCTTTATCCCACTAAAGAAGTTCCCTTCTATTACTACTTTGTTGAGTGTTTTTCTAATAAAAGTGTTTTGAATTTTTGTCAAATGATTTTTCTATTTCTATTAAGATGACAATCTATCCTCCCATGTTTTTCTCTAGAAGCTTTATAGTTTTAGCTTTTATTCTGAAGCCTGTGATCCATCTTGAATTATTTTTCTATGCATTGGGTTACCCTGATGTAGGAGTCAAGGTTTCCTTGTTTCCTAGTTGTTCAGTACCATTTGCTGAAAACAGTTTCCTTTTTCTATTGGACTGCATGTTCTTTATTGAAAATCAATTTACTGCATAAGCGTGGGTCAAAGTCTGAATTCTCTATTCTGTTCCATTTATCTACTTGTCCCTCCTTATGCCAATAGCATACTCTCTTGATTACCACAGCTTTATAGAAAGTCTTCAAATTATCTAGTATAAGTCCTCTAACTTTGTTCCTCTTTTTCAAGTTTGCTTTGACTCTTTTAGTTCCTTTACTTTTGCATATATCTTTTAGAACCAGCTTGTCAATTTCTACCAAAAAACATGCTGAAACTTTGATGGGAATCCCATTAAATGTGTAAATCATTTTTATTTTGATGGATTTTCTTATAAATTTGGTAGCTCTATTAGGCAACTAAGTGATTTGGTTAGCTTCTTAATTGAATCTAGACTCTGTAATTCATGAACTTAAGCATGGCCCTGTGCAAGTTGCTTGCACCTGAGTATATGAAAAGAATTGTCATTTCTAAGTCAGTCACATGACTTGGATTATTTGTCAGCAAATTTATACTCCTGGAGATTTTTCTTCATCAACTTTTTTAATGGGACTTCCTTGGTGGCACTAGTGGTAAAAATCCTGCCTGCCAACGTAGGAGATGTAAGAGACGTAGGTTGGATCCCTGGGTCGGTAAGATCCTCTGGAGAAAGACGTGGCAACCCACTCCAGTGTTCTTGCCTGGAGAATCCCATGGACAGAGGAGCCTGGCGGGCTATACTCCATAGGGTTGCAAAGAGTTGGACGCAACTGAAGCAACTTAAGAAAGCAGATATACAGCTGAATTTGTAAATGTGAAATAATAATAGAATTAGCTGACACTTATGAAGAAGAAAGTAAATTCTAGGCTCTATGTTAAAATGTTTCACAGGCATTTTCTTAATACTTTCAACAATACATAGAAAGCAAGTGCTGGTATCATTCCTATTTTATGGACAAAGAGGCTGAGCTTTAGAGGGTCACATAGCGATTCCGCAGTGGCATTCAATCTGGTTGTCTGTAGAGCCTGGCCTCTTGAGAACTAGTCACCAGCCTGTGATTGCACAGACTCCCTTCATGGTATTGTTCCCAAAGGCCAGTGTCTCAGCCACAGAACCTCTACTCCCTGCTCTTGACTCCAGGCTAAGAACAGGCTCCTAGATGGTCTTCTATGTGCATGGTCCTCTTTTCTCCTTGATCCACAGAGGTATTTTTGGCTATAATTTTATCATCTATTAAGTGAGTGAAAGTCACTTAGTCCAACTCTATGCGACCCCATGGACTATACAGACCGTGGAATTCTCCAGACCAGAATACTGGAGTGGGTAGCCTCGCCCTTCTCCAGGGGCTCTTCCCAACCCAGGGATTGAACCCAGGTCTCCCACATTGCAGGCAGATTCTTTACCAGCTGAGCCACAAGAGAAGCCCATCATCTATTAAAATAGAATCCAATTCTCAGTATATCACCAGATGAGATCTGCTAGCTGAGGGCCATAAAAATCTCCTTTGGTACAGGTGATTTCTTTTATGCAAAAGTTGGGAAGTATTGTGCCACTTTTTTATTAGCTTTTATCTTCAAAGGTCTGAAGTCATTGGGCAAAAAGTATAAACAAATAAACAAACAATAGGAAGCATCAAATGCCACTACTCCAAGTGGAGCAGCTTAGGAATTTTTAGGTTTTCACTTACCTTAGCCTGTTACAGTGATTCCCTTGCATAGGGCTGCATAGATGTTAAATATTTGGATGTCTTTTCACAGTGTGTTTTAGCTTTTAAAGTGTAAGCACTCTATGGAGTATGTATTTTTTGGTGTAACAATAGTCACTAAAGATCTTTTCTAAAATCCAGGTAAATTCAAGACTTCCTCTCTTTCTAAAAATGATTTCACTCCTGGAGATGGCAACTTTTAATAATAGTAGGCAAATGCATTTTCCTTTTGGTATAAAAATGTAAATATTTTGTGAAAAGCTTAAAGAAGGCTTTTGATACAAGGGTACAGAACTGAGATAAACTTGTTCTACAAAATCCCCATGTCTCTCTGAGATATCAGAGTAAATCCCTTGTTTTCAATCTTCACAAATTCCACATTGTTATTAACTGGAGTTGAAGGACAGTCTCACTAGAAATGTGAAGTATGAATGGATATTTGATGATATTAATAAATTATTGATAATTATTCTTGTGTGATAATGGTATTTTGTTTTTTTTAAAAGAATCCTTATCTTTTAGATATACATATTAAATATCCATCAATACCATTATATTTCATGTCTGGATTTGCTTCAAAATATAAAATTATCCAGGCAGGAAAATTATCCTGGTGGGCCATGCTCCATGGAACCTTGGAGAGTTGGACATGACTAAAAACATTTTAAGTGCATGCCATGTGGTGCTAGTGGTAAAGAAATCACCAGCCCGTGCAGGAGACATAAGAGACGCGGGTTCGATCTCTGGGTCGGGAAGATCCTCGGGAGAAGAAAATGGCAACCCACTCCATTATTCTTGCCTGGAGAATTCCAAGGACAGAGGAGCCTGGCGGGCAATAGTCCATGGGGTTGCAAAGAGCTGAACTGGACTGAAGCGACTTAGCACCCACGCAGGAGGAAGAGGCTGCAGTATGTCCAGGCTCTGAGCACCAGGGGGCGTGCTAGAGCCCTGCATGCTTTTAGTAACCCAGAAAAATGTTTTAGTGTCTTCTGAAGGAGATCAGCCCTGGGCTTTCTTTGGAAGGAATGATGCTAAAGCTGAAACTCCAGTACTTTGGCCAGCTCATGCAAAGAGTTGACTCATTGGAAAAGACTCTGATGCTGGGAGGGATTGGGGGCAGGAGGAGAAGGGGACGATAGAGGATGAGATGGCTGGATGGCATAACTGACTCGATGGACGTGAGTCTGAGTGGACTCCGGGAGTTAGTGATGGACAGGGAGGCCTGGCGTGCTGCGATTCATGGGGTCGCAAAGAGTCGAACACGACTGAGCAACTGAACTGAACTGATCCCATGGACGGAGGAGCCTGGTAGGCTGTAGTCCATGGGGTCACGAAGAGTCGGACGCAACTGAGTGACTTCACTTTCACTTTTCACTTTCATGCATTGGAGAAGGAAATGGCAACCCACTCCAATGTTCTTGCCTGGAGAATCCCAGGGACGGGGGAGCCTGATGGGCTGCCGTCTCTGGGGTCGCACAGAGTTGGACATGACTGAAGCGACTTAGCAGCAGTAGCAGCAGCAACAGGACTGGCGGTGGGGGGGGGGGGTGGTGGTGGGGGTGGGGTGGGGGAGAAATATCAATAACCTCAGATATGCAGATGATACCACCCTTAGGGAAGAAAGTGAAGAGGAACTAAAAAGCTTCTTGATGAAAGTGAAAGAGGAGAATGAAAAGTTGGCTTAAAGCTCAACATTCAGAACCCTAAGATCATGGCATCTGGTCCCATCACTTCATGGCAAATAGATGGGGAAACAGTGGAAACAGTGTCAGACTTTATTTCTTTGGGCTCCAAAATCACTGCAGATGGTGACTGCAGCCATGAAATTAAAAGATGCTTACTCCTTGGAAGGAAAGTTATGACCAACCTAGACAGCATATTCAAAAGCAGAGATATTACTTTGCCAACAAAGGTCTGTCTAGTCAAGGCTATGGTTTTTCTAGTAGTCATATATGGATGTGAGAGTTGGACTGTGAAGAAAGCTGAGCACCAAAGAATTGATGCTTGTGAACTGTGGTGTTGGAGAAGACTCTTGAGAGTCCCTTGGACTGCAAGGAGATCCAAACAGTCCATTCTAAAGGAGATCAGTCCTGGGTGTTCTCTGGAAGGAATGATGCTAAAGCTGAAACTCCAGTACTTTGGCCACCTCATGTGAAGAGCTGACTCATTGGAAAAGACTCTGATGCTGGGAGGGATTGGGGACAGAAGGAGAAGGGGACGACAGAGGATGAGATGGCTGGATGGCATCACTGACTCAATGGACGTGAGTCTGAGTGAACTCCGGGAGTTGGTGATGGACAGGGAGGCCTGGAGTGCTGCGATTCATGGGGTCGCAAAAAGTCGGACATGACTGAGCGACTGAACTGAACTGAACTGAACAGGACTGGAAAAGGTCAGTTTTCATTCCAATCCCAAAGAAAGGCAATGCCAAAGAATGCTCAAACTACAGCACAATTGCACTCATCTCACACTAATAAAGTAATGCTCAAAATTCTCCAAGCCAGGCTTCAGCAATACATGAACAGTGAACTTCCAGATGTTCAAGCTGGTTTTAGAAAAGGCAGAGGAATCAGAGATCAAATTGCCAACATCCGCTGGATCATGGAAAAAGCAAGAGAGTTTCAGAAAAACATCTCTTTCTGCTTTATTGACTATGCCACAGCCTTTGACTGTGTGGATCACAATAAACTGTGGAAAATTCTGAAAGAGATGGGAATACCAGACCACCTGACTTGCCTCTTGAGAAACCTATATGCAGGTCAGGAAGCAACAGTTAGAACTGGACATGGAACAACAGACTGGTTCCAAATAGGAAAAGGAGTATGTCAAGGCTGTATATTGTCACCCTGCTTATTGAACTTATATGCAGAATACATCATGAGAAACGCTGGGCTGGAAGAAGCACAAATTGGAATCAAGATTGCCAGGAGAAATGTCAATAACCTCAGATATGCAAATGATACCACCCTTATGACATAAAGTGAAGAGAAACTAAAAAGCCTCTTGATGAAAGTGAAGGAGGAGAGTGAAAAGTTGGCTTAAAGCTCAACATTCAGAAAATAAAGATCATGGCATCTGGTCCCATGACTTCATTGGAAATAGATGGGGAAACAGTGGAAACAGTGTCAGACTTAATTTTTTGGGGCTCTAAAATCACTGCAGATGGTGAATTTATGCAGCCATGAAATTAAAAGACCCCTACTCCTTGGAAGGAAAGTTATGACCAACCTAGATAGCATATTCAAAAGCATAGATATTATTTTGCCAACAATGGTCCATCTACTCAAGGCTATGGTTTTTCCAGTAGTCATGTATGGATGTGAGAGTTGGACTGTGAAGAAAGCTGAGCACCAAAGAATTGATGCTTGTGAACTGTGGTGTTGGAGAAGACTCCTGAGAGTCCCCTGGACTGCGAGGAGATCCAACCAGTCCATCCTGAAGGAGACCAGTCCTGGGTGTTCATTGGATAGACTGATGCTGAAGCTGAAACTCCAGTACTTTGGCCACCTCATGTGAAGAGTTGACTCATTGGAAAGGACTCTGATGCTGGGAGGGATTGGGGGCAGGAGGAGAAGGAGATGACAGAGGATGAGATGGCTGGATGGCATCACTGACTCAATGGACGTGAGTCTGAGTGAACTCTGGGAGTTGGTGATGGACAGGGAGGCCTGGCGTGCTGAGATTCGTGGGGTCACAAAGAGTCAGACACGACTGAGCAACTGAACTGAACTGAACATGAAGACGTTTGCTACCGGTGCTATCATAAAACATTATTTAGGTAAATAAATTTCTGCCCACAAACGCAAACATTCCTCAAGTCCTCAAAAGACATAACGTATCCATGGGGTGTCAGACTCTGCTTGGACACCATGTGCATCCTCACACAGTTCCGTGAATTCTTTCATCTAATTCAGTTCACTGATTCATGTTCAGTTTTATGGGGGCCTTCTTTTATGGGGGCCTCGAGACTACCTCTCTTAATAAGAGCTACTCTGTTTCCAGCAACAAGAAAGAGATTGGGGCTTGGTGGATCAGTCTGTCTACTTACCTATCTACTTGTCTTCCTATCTTTTTATCTATATATCATTTATCTATCATCAATTATGTACCTATTTATTTTTATAGAGACTTAGAGAGCCAGTAAGCCTGATCAGGACTACCATGGTTTCTCTCCACACACTGTGATAAATAAACATGTTATCTCAGAAAACTTAAATTCTCAGTTTGAGAAATTATATACAACTTGACCTACAACATCTTTTTGCGGATGATGCTTAGTAGGTTAATTCCATTTAACTTAAGTTCACTTATTAGACATCTTTGACAAATTGCCTGAGATTGAATTAACATGGCCTTTGCTAGGTTCTATACTGGAAACTTTTATAAAAATATTTAGCAACAACTTGTCCCAAATCCTTATGAGTGATTTTCAACTTGTGTTCTGAAGATCCCCCGTGGCATAGACAGAGTTTCTTTCCAGACACCCCTCAGTGGCTGCGCTAGGGGAGTAAGATGATATCACAGGCAGGATAAAACTTACTTCCTCTTCCCGGACCTCTTTCTATTTATAGCAGCTCTGATTGGATACCACATTAAGATTTTATTTGAACAATAGGTTCTGAGGCTAAATAAAACTTGTGAACCATTCTCTATAATAGGAAGCTGTAATTCTTTATCCATGACAACATTTTTGAGCACTGACATGCTTTTAAAAAAGGCAAGTGTGTGTGTGTAAGCAATTTAAAAGTAACAATACTTTATATTTTATTTATTTATTATTATTATTTTTTTACTTTACAATATTGTATTGGTTTTGCCATACATCAACATGCATCCACCATGGGTTTACACGTGTTCCCCATCCTGAACCCCCCTCCCACCTCCCTCCCCATACCATCCCTCTGGGTCATCCCTGTGCACCAGCCCCAAGCTTCCTGTATCCTGCATTGAACCTGGACTGGCGATTCGTTTCTTATATGATATTATACATGTTTTAATGCCATTCTCCCAAATCATCCCCCCCTCCCTCTCCCACAGAGTCCAAAAGACTGTTCTATACATCTGTGTCTCTTTTTCTGTCTCACATACAGGGTTGTCGTTACCATCTTTCTAAATTCCATATATATGCGTTAGTATACTGTATTGGTGTTTTTCTTTCTGGCTTACTTCACTCTGTATAATCGGCTCCAGTTTCATCCACCTCATTAGAACTGATTCAAATGTATTCTTTTTAATGGCTGAGTAATACTCCATTGTGTATATGTACCACAGCTTTCTTATCCATTCATCTGCTGATGGACATCTAGGTTGCTTCCATGTGCTGGCTATTATAAACAGTGCTGCGATGAACACTGGGGTACACGTGTCTCTTTCAATTCTGGTTTCCTCAGTGTGTATGCCCAGCAGTGGGATTGCTAGGTCGTATGGCAGTTCTATTTCCAGTATTTTAAGGAATCTTCACACTGTTCTCCATAGTGGCTGTACTAGTTTATATTTTAAAGATTGGGTTTTTAAATATGTTGCTTTTACTCCAGTTATTCCTTTCAACAGCTGAGTATTAACTCTGGCTGTTGATGGTTAGAAAAGTCCTACAACCTTTGGCCTTCTGAGACCTCAACTAGTTAGGGACTCATAGAGAAATTCTATGTTTGATAATAAACATGTCTACTAAGTTTTGCAATTGACAAAGAAGAAAGAAGGGGAAATGTTGCAATTCTAGTTCCTAAATAATTACTTTTTTAAAAGATATTTTTGATGTGGATCATTTTTAAAGTCTTTGTTGAATTTGTCACAATATTGCTTCTGGTTTATGTTTTCATGGGTTTTTTTTTTTTTTGGCCAAGAGGCATGTGGGATCTTAGGTCCCCGATCAGGGATGGAACCCCTATATTGAAGGGCAAAGTCTTATCCACTGGACAGCCAGTGAAGTCCCAAGAATCTGTTTTTTAAAGATAGGTATTTGGCTCTTACTGACTTCTGAAACATGGATGTTCTCTTGGATGAGAACCTGACCTAGGCAAACCCATTTGTAAACTGGGAGAGACAGAGGATTTGAGTGCACGCACCTGGAACAAGAGAGCTTCTTTTTTCCATAAAAAAAAAAAAAAAAAAAAAAAACCTTTCTGTGGTTGATTTCCATAAGCGCACATTTCCTCTTCATAATTCCAGTCATTAATCACCAAGCAGTGTTTAATGAGCACCTGTGGGGATCATAGATTCCACTGTCTGACCTGAAAACTCAAATTTGGGGTCACCTCTTGACTTGGGGTAAGAAGTATAATGTACCCATGGAGTCTGGTTCTGACTCATCTGGCATCTGTTTTTGACAGAACTGGGATCAAGGCACAGGACTGCAGTGTCTTCTCTTACATGTCTGTCTGTTCTTGAATCTAGGGTCTCTTAACCTGCACACTGAAGACATCTGGGTATGAATGGGTACTGCAGAGGAGGGCTATCCTGTGTGTGGCAGGAAGTTCAGCAGCATCTCCAACTTCTACCCACTAGATGCCAATAACACTCCTACCCCAGCTGTGACAACCAAAACTGTCCCCAGACATGGCCAAATGTCCACTTGCATGGGGTGATAGGTGAGAGTGAGAAGGAGTAAACTGTCCCCTTCTGAGAGCCACTTCCCTCTAACCCTTGAGGACCCCAAGTCTGAGAATCCTACCGGGAATTGCTTGGTCACCACTAGACATGTTTCTCAAGGAAACCCATGTACTTTAACCAAGCCAAAGTTCTCAACACTGGCTACACCCATTTAGAATCAACAAGATGTTTACCAAGTTGTTTTTTTAGAAGTTCCCCAGAGATCTGTATTTGTAGATAGGACAGACAACCTCTGAACTAAGTGTACTTAGCAATCTTATTACTCATAAAAACAAACATGTCACTTATTACTCCAAACAAACATGTCACTCCAAATTTATTTCAAATAGGAAATGCCAGTAGTTTCAGAGCAAGAAGAAATTCCATATGTCAGTCTATTACTGTCTATTAAAGGCCCCTGGAGACTTTTCACATGTGCTTTTTGTTGTTCTGTTACCATTACACAACACTTGAGAAACTGGATGGTCTGGGAATTCTGAGCTTTATGACAGTTTGACCAAAGTGTATCACTTGACATAGACCAATTTCTCATGCTTGTAATTCACAGACACTTTTTTTTCACACTTTTAATTTTATATTGGAGTATGGTCGATTGACAGTGCAGTGACAGTTTCATTTCAGGTGGACAGAAAAGGGACTCAGCCATACATACACATGTATCCATTCTCCCCCAAACTCCCCTCTCATCCAGACTGCCTCATAACATTGAGCAGAGTTCCCTAATTCACTGACTCTTGACTAAAGTGACAGGGAGGTGCCTGACCAAGAGGAAATTCCCAGAATGTACAATGCTGGGATGGTCAGGAAGATCAAGACTTAGCAAGACTAAGGGTGGCCTAGGAAGGGTCACCCTTAGTCACCTCTGATAATGTGCTTCAGCAGATGAAAAATATGGGCTACCTCTTCCCTTTGCAGTGTTTCTGGGAATAAAATCAGACAATGGCAGTCTTTATAACTTAGGATCCAGAAGAATGTTGCCCAGGCTGTGTGCAAATTCTGGCAGCTGCCAGTCCCGCTTCTGGTGAGCCAGGAGGAGCTGGTCAAACTTTTTGTGCAGTTATTAATCTAATATGTATAGGATGCATTCAATGATGTTCAACTTTCCATGGGACCTTAGGCAACTCAACTTCCGTAAGATTTTGTTTTCTTATTTGAAAGATGAGCAGCTTGATATTTACCCCAGATGGTCACTAGGAGGATTCAATTAGATAATGTGTGTGAAGATGCTTTGTGAAAGGTAAAGCCCAGTAGGTAGCCAACTGTAAACCCAGACCTGAGCATGCTATTACATGATTGCATTCAGTTCATATTTCTCTGGTTTGTCCTCTGGTTGTTCTGCCTCCAAGTCTGGGTTCGGATCTGGGTGGTGGATTTCAATGAGAAGAAAATAGACGAGGCCTCCAGCAGCAGCACCAACCAAAGGTCCCACTACAGGAATCCACCAGAAGTTATTCCCAACTCTGAAAGCAAACAAAGAAATCAGTGATACATCGCTTGGTCTTCCTTCTAGTATCACTGCTAGTTACTCACTAACCAGCAAGTTGTTCTCCTACTCATGGCTCTTTTTAAATCAGCAAGAGCTAAGTAGAATGGCACTCATGGTGGCTTGGTAGCCAGTATCCTTTCATTGGCTGGACCCTCTTGAGTTGGATGTGCTGGGCTTAAAGGGAGGAGTAGGTTCCCTGCCTGGCCTTACTGGTAAGCAAGGTCATCTGCATCCTGTGATTGAGGGGATGCCGGGAAAATGTCTGTGTTAATTGCTTAAAGGTACTGTTTTGTAGGATACTGATTTCAGTTGACCAATTCCATTGTTCTGTTAATACCTGTGAGAGAAATGTCCCATTTATTTCTCTTTCAGAAAACATAGCCCCTGAACCCATGGCAGCAGTTGAGGGCATCTAGGGCAAGTTCAGGTCAATTATTTAGGAGTTGCCTTTCCCTCATACTGAAGTGGTGAGTCCTGGGGATTGTGAACGGAAGGGAGATGTGGAGAGATTCCTGGACATGATTGGTGGATGAGGGCAATCATGAGATAAACAATCAGGAAGCATTTGTCAATGAATGAATTAAAAACTCAAAGGTAGATATATGAATTAAATACTAAATATAATTTAATCCCATACTTATATTTTGAGGTCACAGCTTACTCAAATGTATTTTCTGATAAGGATTCCCTCTCCCCTCCAGAAGTTCTCAGTGTCAGTACATTATATTGGAGATCTAGTTCTGGGAGAAATCAGGTGTCTCTGTGAATTGTCACCATTTCTTTTGGGGACAGAAAATCCATTTAGATAATTCAGTAGAAAGGACCATGAGTGCTCTGAAGCAAGTAAAACTATACAGTATAGTTGTGTAGTTGTTTAAGGATATGTGCATTTGAGATAAAACTTTTTTAAAAAAGGATAATTATGAACAAAAAGTTCAGGGTAATGCAGAGGAGGCAGAGGAAACAAAAGGAACACAACTCTGCATAGGAATTTCACAGTGTTTTATTTGGGGAACATATTCATGGCTGCTATTTACAATTTTATTTTTAATAACTATACATATTTCCATGGAACTGTTTGTATCAAACTTTTATTAGAAAGAATAATAAAGGAAATGTTATATTATTTAATATAATATTTTTAATAAAATTATTTTTAAAATAATAAAGGGGGGCCTATTCTAGAATCCATGAGACCTAGTTCTAATCTCAGGAGTGTCCTGGGTTCAGAGCACTTAGCACATTGCTGTGTGTGTGTGTGCACACACTCAGTGGTGTCTGACTCTTTATGACTCTACAGACTGTAGTCGCCAGGCTCCTCTGTCCATGGGATTCTCTACTCCAATGGAGTGGGCTGCCATTTCCTCCTCCAGAGGATCTTCCCAACCCAAGCATTGAAACCAAGTCTCCCATGTTTCCTGCATTGGCAGACAGGTTCTTTACCACTGAGCCACCTGGGATCTCAGGACTACAGAAGGTCTTTGAGCAAATCTCCCCATCTCTGAGCTTCATACTTCCATCTATACCGCGGTCCTTTCCACCCGTATCATGCAAGCACTCTCTTAGATCCTGAATCTTAAATCATAAATGCAGGCTTCAGGGAAGAGCACTGAGATTGAGCACAGTGGCCACCAGATGGCACTCTTACTGTGCAGGAAAGAGGACGTTGCACTCCACTCTTCGCACAGAACCTTATCCCATGCCTCCAAATTTTCTATGAAAAGAATTTTCTGTGAGAGGCACCTTCTCTTCAGCACATGCTGCTGCTGTTTAATCAGTTGTGTCCAACTCTGCGACCCCCCTAGGCTGTAGCCCACCAGCCTCCTCTGTCCATGGGATTTCCCAGGCAAGAATATTGGAGTGGGTTGCAATTACCTTCTCCAAGGGATCTGCCTTGGGTGGAAAACCCTGAAAGGATGGAACTCTAGGGACCCTTTGGAATCCTGTTACCTCTCAAAGGTTTTCTTTTGAACTTTTGGTAGAGGATTATCAGTCAGCCTAGCTATTTCATAACTGGTATCTGCCCCTTCTACTCCCTTTTAATTTCTTTTATATAATGATGTCAGATTAATTTTTGGTAAATTGAAGTTCTAAACACATCAAACTTTTGCCCTAAATCCTTTGCTACTCCCTATGCTCTATAGAAAAGACAGCAACAAAAATCCCAGTCTTGTTCTAGAAATCTAGTCCTCTGTGATCTGAAACAATTGCCCTTCCAAGTTTCTTCATACAGCCTTCCAACTAGACTAGATTGTGTATCATTTTAATATGCTGTCTTTAGATACAGATGCCTCTCTGCTTGAAACAGCCTCTCTGTCCCTGATTGAACATGTCCAAATACTATAAAATGCCCCTACTTCCACTCCCATAGTTCCTAAATTTGGAGCTGCAAGTCTTCTCTCAACTCCTGGGGTTAGTCATTTGACAGCTTCAACCTATGTTCACGCTCTGAAACAGAACATAAACAAAGCAGTGAAGGGCAGCAATAGTAAAGGGCATCTTTAGCACTAGGCCTTAAACAAGGGATTAGGAAGCCGCATGGATGAATGAATGCGTGCATGAGGGGGAAAATCCTGATCCTGAGGGATGCGGTGCTCAGAGTTTGGCATTAGGTGATTTCAACATCACAGATGTGGGCTCCTGCCATATACTCAACAAAGCAAAGAGAACAGGCAAGACCTGTTTTAGAACCACCATCACACTTAGAGCTTTGGGTGAATCACCAAGCAAGGCTCAAAGCGAGGCCAGCTCACTCTGGCGCGTCTTTGTTTTAGGCGTCTGTGTGAAGCTCACAGAGGTGTCTTGGTGGCGAGGTGAGGACAGTGGTCTCCTGGAGTGAACCTCAGGAAATTGGAATTAAAGGAAACTCATGGGTTCATTCTGGGCTTTGGAAATAAGGAGACCTTTAACATGTTCTCAATGGTCCACTGGAAGAATACACAGGATCTATCCTAGCTGTGAACATTGTGTTCCACCTTTTCATGGTCTAGTATGGTCATTCTGGAACAGAGCTCCTCAGCTGTGGCACTCTGAGCATTTTTGTTTGTGGGGATCTGTCCTGGGTACTGTAAGATGCTTAGCAGTATCCCCCGTTGGACTCTACCCACTAGATACTGGTGACAGGTTCTGCCCCCACCATGCCCAGCTGTGACAACCCGAAGTGTCAACATGCATTGCCAAACATCCTTGGGGGCAAAATTACCACTGGCTGAGAACCACTGCTCTAGAAGATTCATTGTGGTGTTTGTTCCTTAAAGATAGGGTATGCTGGGGACTTTCCTGGTGGTCCAAATGGTTAAAAATCTGCCTGGTGATGCAGGGGACATGTGTTCAATCCCTGGTCAGGGAACTAAGATCCCAAATGCCACAGAGCAACTAAGCCTGCGTACCACAACTGGAGAGCCTGTGCACTGCAACAAAAGATTCTGCATGACGTGGTGAAAATCCCGTGTGCCACACTAAGACACGACACAACAAAAGAAAGAAACAAAAAAGACAGGGGATGATGCTTGATTCTTTTTGTATCCTTCATCTCCTAGAACATATGCGGCACAGAGCGTTTATCCATTCTTTTGTTCAATAGCTTTCATTGAATAGCTTTCTATGTGCTGGATCCTATTTCAGTCACTGCAGACAAAGCAGTGAAAACGCGGTTAAGGCCCCTGTCCTCACAATGCTTTCTCTGTAGTGGCTCCAGTGCTGCCAGTGGTGGTGATTAGAATAGCGTCGGTGATTGCTCTCTGTCTCTTCGTCTCCCTCCCCCTTCTCTTTCCCTGTCTTACACACACACACCACATCATAAATCACCAGTGATAACGTTCCACACTTCTGACGAGGGTGCTCTTACCCTCACCCTCCCATCTGCGCTCTCTTGGATCTCCAGGTCGAAGCCCAGCCCTCCCCATTGAGGCGCAGCCTGAATCTTCCTCCCTCTTCCCCGATCATTTTGTTACTTACGTGAACACCTCAAAGCCCCAACCTGCCAAAGCAGTGAAAAGTCTGGGACTCAGGTCTCGAGCCGGGTTCATGGCACAGCCACTGTTCATTCCCAGAGAGGAGGCGATGGTAACAATCAGGAAGCCAATGACAACAGGCTCTAGGCCTCTGGGGACTCCCAAGTTTCTCGAGTCAAAAATGGCAAAGATGACAATGAGGAGGAACATGGTGGCCACTACCTGGGTGAGGAGAAAATGTACGAGGGGTTCAGCTTATATTCTTCCCACTGGCCCACCTCAAAATGTACCCCCTATTGTTAAAAACAAACCTAATAATAAGCAACATACACTGGCTGAGCACTGTGTCAGAGCCTTTTCTTCTTCTTAGCAGTCCTAGACATGAGTGCTAATCTCTCTCTCCTTTACAGACGAGTTACCTGACCGAGGTGACGCAGTCAGTGGCAATCAGGTGTGGATACAGAGAGTTTAACTCTAGACACTCTATCTCAACTACTCTGACCTGTTAAGCTGCTACCAGGTAAATCGAGGGCAAGCTGCAGGCTGGAGAAATGAACAAAGGGGCTCATTCAAATTGGTGAGAAAAACGATGTGAGACATCAATAGATACACGGGCAAAGGAAATGAAACGACAGTTCATAAAAGAAAAATAGATTTGAAAAACAAGTAAGTGGGGAAAACTGATTTGTAATGAAAAAAATGCAAGCAATACCAAATATTAGGGAAATGATATCAGTTCTCTCAGGCTTTCCTGGTTGAACTAATCAAGTTATTACTTTTGAAAGCCAATTTAACAATGATTTAGCAATATGTATTTTAAAAAGCCCATAAATGTGTGTACTCAGTTGGACCCAGTTGGATATTTGAGAACTACACCTTGGAAATAATCTAAAATATGGAAAAATAATACAATGAATATGCAGATACATAATTAAGCATTATTTATAGTACTGGAAACCTGGATTCCACATCACCAGGGCAAAAGCAATTGTGTAGTGCCCATTCTATAGTCTATTATACAGCCACTAAAAACAATAAATATGAACTCTGTGTGTACAATGTGATGATTGAATATTTACCTCAGTTAACATGAAATATTTTTCTAGGTTAACATGAAAATGAACAGATATGTTTTAAGAAAAAAAAATTAGAAAACAAAAACTATGTGGTAACATTTAAAAAAAAATTGGAGGCCTTCCTTGTGGCTCAGTTGGTAAAGAATCTGCCTGCAATGCAGGAGACTCGGGTTTGATTTGTGGGTCATGAAGATCTGCTGGAGAAGGAAATAACAACCCACTCCAGTATCCTTGCCTGGAGAACCCCCATGGACAGAGGAGTCTGTCGGGCTACAGTCTGTGGGGTCACAAAAGTCAGACACGACTGAGCGACTAAGCACACACATGTGGTAAAATTTAAAAATACTTATGACGTTAGGTAAAAAATTATATGTGTATTACATTTTATACTTGAAAATAACATAAAAGACAAGTTGTAAGGGATTATACAAACAATAATAGCAGGTATCTTGAAGTGATGTGGTATAGTGGGTGTTTCCTCCAGTCTCTACTTTCTAAAATTTCTAAACTATTATTTGGAAATTGTATTACTGTTTTACTGTAACAACTAAATGACAGCCACTCTTTACCAGATACTTATTATGTGCCAGGTACTTCATTGTTTTTTCTCATTAGAACCTCACACAGATTACTGTGAGATAAATCCTATTTATTCACAATTTACAGATGAGGAAAGGAGGATTGAAAGAGGTTAAGAAACTTGCCCAAGGGCACAGAGCTCCTAAGCAGAAGAATCAGGATGAGACCCAGACAAGTGATTTAAGACCAGTTGTGCTATTGGCTACATGACAAATGCTTGGATGCCCCTTGTTTAAATGTCAAAAAGGAGAGACACTTCTAGCTTCCTGGAGAGTCTAGATAAACCTATACATCTGGGGAGACACCGAGGACCCTCAGCTCGCCTACCACACTTCACAGGTCTTGAACTGAGAACAAAACGTCTTTTCTCCAGATCTCTACATTTACATGATGTGAACAAATGAGACAGTTTCGCAAAGCAAACCCCATTTGCCCGTACGGGGTTGAAAGGTCCACTCCTCCACTTTTCTCTGAACTTCAACTGATGTGAAACAAGGGTACTTTTTAAAGAGGGAGCAGGAAACTCAGTGGTTCAACTTTGGCAAGCACAAGAATTTGTCAGCAAAGCTTGGGTTATACTTAGGGACCTCCAACTTTGGAAACACAGACTTTCCTTTCTGATAGACCTGTAATGTTCCTATGCATCCTCCTTATTAGATTATGTCTTCACTGAACTTGGGTCTTTGTTGCATATACACTTACTTGTTCTGCAAATGCATTCACCAGAGACAGATACGGAGCTGGGTATGTTGCGAAAATGTGTGCTGTTGCATTTTCTCCCACGATGAGCAGTTTTCCACCAGCAAAAGACATAAACGCATCTATGGAAGACAGAGCTCTGGCACATTAGTGTCCTCTGGGCAGAAGAGAGGGAGACTTATGCCAGGTCTTGTGCTGAGCAAGTACAGACAAATAGCCAGGTTCAGTTTGGCAGATCCATATCATTTGCCTCTCTTCGTCTCATAGTATGGTAGTTTTAGAGATGCCCAGAGAGCTCCCACGGAGAAAGCAATGGCGCCCCACTCCAGTACTCTTGCCTGGAATATCCCATGGATGGAGGAGCCTTGTAGGCTGCAGTCCTTGAGGTCACTAAGAGTCGGACACGACTGAGCAACTTCACTTTCACTTTTCACTTTCATGCATTGGAGAAGGAAATGGCAACCCACTCCAGTGTTCTTGCCTGGAGAATCCCAGGGACGGGGAAGCCTAGTGGGCTGCCATCTATGGGGTTGCACAGAGTCAAACACGACTGAAGCGACTTAGCAGCAGCAGCAGCAGAGAGCTCCCAGGGTGACGGGTCAGAGAAAGAAAGCCCTGGCTGCCCTGGATGGTTCTCTCCACACTTGAGCCAAATCCTTATTCAGTGGGTCGTGGGAACCAGTTTTCTCTGAGGGGAATTGTTGGAATTTGCAAGATTGACTAAAGGCCAAAGTGAAGCTTAGACCTGCTCTAGGCAGAATCCATGATACCCAGAGGGTTCTCAGTAACCCTTAATACCAGTCCAGCATTTGAGGGCATCAAGTACAGTGAAGATGCCCTTAGAACAAGAGACACAGCAGACCCTGACATACCCAGTGTGGTCTAGGTTGTCCCAGACCCCCAGGCCTCTCCTGACCCAGCCTCTGACTCTCCAGGTTTCTGGTCTGATCTTGAGTTCTCCTTTTGTTTTCTTACACTCCATTTCTTAGGATAGTCTGCGGGAAGAGGTGCCTTTCCACAGGTACCTCTATTAGGCTTGGCTCATAAACTCTAGTTTCCTGAGTGTTCCAGCTTGAGAGTTATAAGGTATTGAGATTTACTTTGGGTTAGATAGAAGGAGATACTTTAACAGTTGATTTTATGGAACCCCAAGATGGGACCCCACTCCAGTGTTCTTGCCTGGAGAATCCCACTGACGGGGGAGCCTGGTGAGCTGCCGTCTATGGGGTCGCACAGAGATGGACACGACTGAAGGGACTTAGCAGCAGCAAGATTTTTTAGTTTGAAAGGGTTCTGAAGTCATCTAGTTCATTCCCTCATTTTCCAGAGGAGGAAACTGAGACCAATAAGGTCAGATGACTTATTGAAGCCACACAGCTACTTACTTAGTTCATATGGAACTAAAGTCTGGGTCTTCCATTGTCAGAACTTTGATTCCCCCAGGACTGCTGCCAAATGGAAGCCCTGGCTATTGGGCAAAAGGGAGATGGGGTTCCCTACCCACCCCATTTCTCTACTGTGTTCCTTCCCTCAAAGGCTTTGCTCCAAATTCCTTCTCTAAATATTTACTCATCATTCCTTTGAGAGAAGTCAATGGTTTCTCTCCCAGCCAATTCAGAGAAAGGTATGGAGAAGCCAGGGCCCTGTTGCTTCTTTGGCATTGTTTACACTGTAGTACTGGTTGGGTCTAAAGATAGAATTCCTTTATGTTCTCCCCTTCATTTAAGTTGTGATCGTTTTCATTAAGAGGCTTCATGAATGCACCCTGAGAATAATGTTGGCCCCATTAACTAGAACTTAGGACCCTTAGAAGGGCTTCCTTGGTAGCTCAGATGGCAGAGAATCCACCTGCAATACAGGAAACCCAGGTTTAATCCCTGGGCTGGGAAGATCCCCTGGAGAAAGGAATGGCAACCCACTCCAGTATTCTTGCCTAGAGAATTCCATGGACAGAGGAGCCTGGCGGGCTGCAGTCCATGGGGTTGCAAAGAGTTAGACACAACTGAGCAGCCAACACTTTCACTTTCATTCAGGACATTTAGAACTGCCTGTCAAGTGTGTGATAGACTGTGTCCTGTTCTTCCTATCTCACCTCTTCCTGCCAAGTAATCCTGAATTTCAGCTTACACTCAGCTGTCCCTAATCTCTGGACTTAGGGCCCTACTCACCATAGTAAATGCCGAAGAGGGTCGCAGCCCCTGCAAAGGCTCCCAAGAACTGGGCCCCCACATAAAAGGGGAATTTGAACCACTTCATCCGTCCAAAAAGACACAATGCAAAAGAAACAGCTGGGTTGATGTGGCCACCTGCAAAGAAGACAAGGTGGTTAAGAAAGCCAGAGGGCAGGCCAGGGAGAACTATTGTGAAGAAAAGCTTATCTAGGGACTGCAGGCAGAACTCAGTCTTCTAGGCAAGGAACCATATGTGAGGACACAGAGGGGTGTGTGTGTGTGAGAGTGGGGAGGAAGAGAGGACTATTAATCCTCATGGCATCATTAGATACTTTTCAGGAAGTTTAGCTTTCTCAAAGTCAAATTTACAAACAAACTTGTACTCAAATGGCTTATTTTCCATCTTTGTCTATTTATGTCTATCATTCTATCATCTCTCTCTACTGGGCTTTCAGTTCAGTTTAGTCGCTCAGTCGTATCCAACTCTTTGCAACCCCATGGACTGCAGCACACCAGGCCTCCCTGTCCATCACTAACTCCCAGAGCTTGCTCAAACTCATGTCCATCGAGTCAGTGATGCCATCCAACCATCTCATCCTCTGTCATCCCCTTCTCCTCCTGCCTTCAATCTTTCCCAGCATCAGTGTCTTTTCAAATGACTCAGTTCTTTGCATCAGGTGGCCAAAGTATTGGAGTTTCAGCTTCAGCATTAGTCCTTCCAATGAATATTCAGGACTGATTTCCTTTAGGATGGACTGGTTGGATCTCCGGGCTGTCACTCTCAAGAGTCTTCTCCAACACCACATCTCAAAAGCATCAATTCTTCAGTGTTCAGCTTTCTTTATAGTCCAACTCTCACATCCATACATGACTACTGGGAAAACCATAGCTTTGACTAGATGGACCTTTGTTGTCAAAGTAATGTCTCTGCTTTTTAATATATGTCTAGGTTAGTCATAGCTTTTCTTCCAAGCGTCTTTTAATTTCATGGCTTCAGTCACCATCTGCAGTGATTTTGGAGCCCAGAAAATGAAGTCTGTCCTTGTTTCCATTGTTTCCCCATCTATTGCCATGAAGTGATGGGACCAGAGGGGCCATGGTCTTTGTTTTTTGAATGTTGAGTTTTAAGCCAACTTTTTTACTCTCCTCTTTCACTTTCATCAAGAGGCTCTTTAGTTCTCCTTTGCTTTCTGCCATAAAGGTGGTGCGTCATCTGCATATCTGAGGTTATTGATATTTCTCCTGGCAATCTTGATTCCAGCTTGTGCTTCTTCCAGCCCAGCGTTTCTCATGATGTACTCTGTATAGAAGTTAAATAAGCAGGGTGACAATATACAGCCTTGACATATTCCTTTCTCAATTTGGAACCAGTCTGCTTTTCCATGTCTGGTTCTAACTGTTGCTTCTTAACCTGCATACAGATTTCTCAGGATGCAGGTAAGGGGGTCTGGTACTCCCATCTCTTTAAGAAGTTTCCACAGTTTGTTCTACTGGGCTTTGCCTATCTATAAATCAATAACCCCAAGATCAGATCAGATCAGTCGCTCAGTTGTGTCTGACTCTTTGCGACCCCATGAATCACAGCATGCCAGGCCTCCCTGTCCATCACCAACTCCCAGTGTTCACCGAGACTCATGTCCATCGAGTCAGTGATGCCATCCAGCCATCTCATCCTCTGTTGTCCCCTTCTCCTCCTGCCCTCAATCCCTCCCAGCATCAGAGTCTTTTCCAATGAGTCAACTCTTCGCATGAGGTAGCCAAAGTACTGGAGTTTCAGCTTTAGCATCAGTCCTTCCAAAGAAATCCCAGGGCTGATCTCCTTTAGAATGGACTGGTTGGATCTCCTTGCAGTCCAAGGGACTCTCAAGAGTCTTCTCCAACACCACAGTTCAAAAGCATCAATTCTTTGGCACTCAGCCTTCTTCACAGTCCAACTCTTACATCCATACCTGACCACAGGAAAAACCATAGCCTTGACTAGACGAACCTTTGTTGGCAAAGTAATGTCTCTGTTTTTGAATATGCTATCTAGGTTGGTCATAACTTTCCTTCCAAGGAGTAAGCGTCTTTTAATTTCATGGCTGCAGTCACCATCTGCGGTGAATAACCCCAAAGAGATTGATATAAACTGTTAGCTTCAGTATATTTTAAAATCAATATATTTATATAATATACTTAGTGGATTTAATTCTATATCTAGTAATTCCTAAGTCCCTGTCCAGAGGATATAGAAATAATATTAGGACTGAAAAAGAAACATGTCTTTAATGTCCCTCCCTTGGTGGGCTGTACCTCTCACTGAGGTAAGGGGCTCAGTTTATTTTGAGGTGGTCACAACATCTGAATGGATTCTCCGTAGTTTCTCTACATAGACAATGTATATCTCACACACAGAAATGGAATAACATTTCCTTCACTCCAACCTAAACTCTGACTCAAGAAATCATCCTCTTTGATTCTTATCCATTCGCAAGTTCAGGCAGAGGGCTTGTTCTGGGGGTAGGCTGATGCTATCCCCAGCTGACTTTCCTGTAGCAGCAACAACCACACATATTGAACACTTGTCAGATGCTATCATATGGATAATTACACGCACTTGATCCTCCTAAGAAACCGGTGAGATGGGTCCTACTCCAGTTAACTGGTGGGGAAACTGAGAAGTCAAGTAACAGTTTATGGTCACATGGTTAATAAGTGGTAGGTCTCAGATTCAAATCCAAGCTTATTTGAACTCTAGGGCCTATGTTCTATGTTTTTACTTTTCTAGGTTTTCTTTACCAAGTTTATAAAGGTTTTCTCTGCCTTAGACAGCAGGTGAAAATATTTCAAAAGTCGTCTTTGAACATATGGGCTTGATTCCTAGGGATGAAGGACACACGTGTGAAGAGTACAGATGACATTTAGTGTGTGTGTTAGGGGGATTAGAGTGACTGTCAGTGTAACCACACTGAAATGTGGACCTCTGGGTTATGGGAATAGCTATAAACAAAGCAGTGATAATGATGATGGTGATGATGACACTTTGCCATTTGACTCCACACACAACCTATTGATAAGCTTTGTTTTTGGAAGCCTCCCTCCTCTCATTGCCTCCAGGAAGAAAGTTGTGCTTTTCCTGAATCTCTAAGCCAAGGTGGGCTTGCAGTGGGGAGGGATTCTGACTGCTGGCTAAACTATGAGGGCCCTGTCTTCACCTGACTCTGCCCCTCAGGGGCTCATATGAACAAGAAAATGTCAATGCATCAAAGCACAGGTGACTTCCTGAAGACTTACACATGCATCACATCTTTTGTTTTGCTTTTAAATCTAAGAGAGTCATAATTCTGGAGACTGGCAAGAGTACCGCTTACTAGGAAGCTGGAAACAGGGCTTAGAAGAGGGGGCCACACAGGGCAGGGGAAAAGGTCCTGGAGCCAGCCCTGTTTCTCTTTTCCAGAGGCTAGTTGGAGGATCACCGCCACCCAGCCAGCCTGGAGGGAGCCAGTGTGAAAGGACCCGGGGACATAAGAAATCACCTCCAATCAAAAATATCTCCCCTCAGATGAGTCCGCCAATGGGAGAGTTATTATTTAGCAAGCTCCTCTTCCAAAATAAAACTTGCTGTAGGTTTAAAGCATAAAAGATTTATGCTTTTAGTCTCTCAAAAGCACTCTGAGGCCAGAACTATTATTCACCTTGAGCTTCCCATACCAAAAGGCACTTAGTAGGTGTTCAAGATATGAACGTTGGGGATATAAATAGCCAGAGGTCTTTATTGAGATAGCTCAGGCTACAAAGATCTACAGAGGGAAAGCTGTTTGGGGGTCAGAGAGGGTGTGTCTGGGAGGGCGCTTTGCAAAGCATTGAGGAGAGTTTCTCTTTGCAGAGATGTGTGATCACTCGGCTCACCCCTACCTGAAAGACAAAAAAAACAGAGCAGCACTGCGGAAGAAACAGGAGTGTTACAGTTGGAGAGGGCCACGCTCATATCTTGGCCCTGTCGAAGTGGCTGTGATGATCAGATTATCCACATAAAGACCCGGATGGATGGAGCTGAAGCCCAGGAGGAGGCCTGAGATGAAAGCCTTACATGAGCAAGGTGATCAGGTTCAGGGTTCTGTCCTAGACGAGTCCCCTTCTCCCTGCCACCCGCAGACAACTCTATGATGGAGATAATCCTACTATTTTAGCTCTCATTAAGCAATCTTGCTTTTTTCTGGAGATTTTTATTGCCTATAAAATGCTGCATCAGAAACAGCTGCCCTGATCTAGGTACAAGTCAGCAGAGCAAATGCTGAGTGTGGGGTGGTGCATAATCAAGGCATTGCGAGTTCTGATTGGCCAGACTGGATTGCCAGACTCCTGGCAAGCTCACAAGGGAGCAGGGTAGGTGACTCCTGTGCAGAGAAGTAACGCTTTATGTTCCAAAACCAGAGGTCAGCTGACCTTCCCAGTCTGGACCACAAAGTGGGGTCCCATTTATGTTTATGCCTAATATACATTGGTTATTTTTGGAATTCCCAAAGAGGGCCTCACAAGTGTCCACAAATCAGTATGTTGGTTGCAGCCACTATGAGAGAATCACCACCGCACCGCCCCCCCCCCCCCCCCCCCCCCCATCTTCCTCTCCTATTCCCGGGCTGTTAAAGCCAATACTGAGTCTGCACTGATGTCATCACTGGGCCAGGGTGTTATCTGTGCCTGTTTCCCCCATTTCCCTGGGAGCCTGAATAGTGCTTAGTTCCAAACAGAGATGGGAAATAAGCTCCCTTTCCCCAGCTCAACACTGCCATCCCAGGTGGCTCAATGGCAAAGAATCTGCCTGCCAATGCAGAAGACATGGGTTCAATCCCTGGGTCAGGAAGATCCCCTGGAGAAGGAAACAGCAACCCACTCGATATTCTTGCCTGGAGAATTCCATGGACAGAGGAGCCTGGCGGGCTATAGTCCATCGAGTTGCAAAGAGTTGGACACGACCTGGTGACTAAACAACAGCAATAGCTGCCTTCTATTAGCCAGGCTCAGAAACTGTTCTCCTTGCATTTGGGGATCTCACAGTCTCTCTGAAACAATTTGGACAGCTCCTGAGCCTTGCTCAGAAACAGCCCTTCATGAAAACTGTCCGCTTACTCCTCTGAGTGCAGGAGTTAACCAACCCCAGGCTAAAGGCCAGATGGGAAGATCTCACACCATCTTTCACTCCCTCTTCTCCTTCCTGCTGGTCTCTGCCCCTTTTCCTCCCATGATAACTCCAAATATATCAGTGTATGCAAACAGACATTGACAGGGGTGGTGGTGAAGTGTCAGCTACATTGGTAAGGTCTGGGACCAATTTATCCTAAGTAAATATTTGATGATATTCAATTCAGCGAGTTATGTAGGTGAAATACGGCAAAACCACATCTCCACCTTTAAAAAGTAGCTGAGAATATGCCTACATTTATATTGCATGGTTTGTGGAAACCATACTTGTCTGAATGCAGTTGGGAGGGTGTGGGGAGAGGCAATGGAGCATTCTGCATGCTTGTTTGAAGGCAAGAAGGTATTCTGTCTCTGGTGTCAAGGCCTGCACTGTCATCTAGCCTTGGCCCATTCAGGGTGGCCCCTTGGTTATTTTTGCATCTTGGGTAGGCAGTAGAGTGTGGGGATCACAGCAAAGGCTCAGCATGAGTTTGAACAGAAACACTGCTCCTACTTAACAAACCACATACATGGGAATCTGTAACCTGGACTGCCTTAGGATCTGAGTGCCCCTATGATACGGAAAGGCTGCCAGCCAGCAAACGACTGTTCCGAGTACCCAGTCCCCGGAGGCTCTGAGGGGGTCTGGGCAGTCATTCTTCAGTGCTACAGTGGCAGTGCTTGTCACCAGTCCAGCCAGCTCACCTGCAGGATCCTCCCCTGGACCGTCCTGCCCTGTACTGGACCTGTACAGCCCTGTCTAAACTGCCTTTCCCATGATAGATCATTGGAAGTGTTGTTTAGTAATTGGGACCTATGCTTTGCTGTCTCATGGACCTGGGCCAAATCTTTGATTTGCCTTTTTACCAGCTGTGGGATGTCTGGAAATTAATTTAACCCCTTGGGGGCTTCCCAGATGACACAGTGGTAAAGAATCTGCCTGCCATTGCAGGACACACAAGAGACACAGGTTCAATCCCTGGGTCAAGTAGATCCCCTGGAGTAGGAAATGGCAACCTGTTCCAGTATTCTTGTCTGGGGAATCCCATGAACAGAGGAGCCTGGTGGGCTATATATAGTCCATGGGGTCGCAAAGACATGACTGAGCACAAACCCAAAGCAAAAAGCAAAAATCTTCAGGCCTCCAGTTTTCTCTGTAGAATGGACAGTAATACCTGCCTCAGAGTGCTGCTGTAGAAGAGAGAGGAGGTGTTACAGAAGAGAGAGGAGATAAATTGTATACAGCACCCCATACAGTGCCCAGCACACCGGGGTCCCCATCTTCCCTTATCACCAACAGTCTTACCTTAGTGTTCTGAGTCCCCAAGACAAGGCTGCTAAAGATTCCACAATCTTTGGGAAGTGGATCATTTTCACACTTCCTTCCTAAGGTCCCAGGCTGCATTAAGTATCATTTCATTTTGCTTCTCAGAACCTCAAGAATTGCTTTTAATCAGTCTACCACTCAGGGCAGGTTGGACCAAGACCTCTTAATTAGCCCTGCACCTCCATGAAAGTACCAGCTACTTTGCAAATGGCCCAGGGCTCTCTGTGATTGCTCGGATAAAGGTCTGGGGAACTGCCTCTGTTGGAGTGATCTTCACGGGCCATTCACAGAATATCTGGGAAGTGGTTTTCAAGCGTAAGATGGAGCTTATAAAAGAATGTATTGACAGGCGAAGAATACGATTCAGTGGCCGGATTTAGGAATCAGTCAGTTCTGAGTTCCAGCCCTCATCTCTGTCTCTTGCTGCAGGTTGACAAAGCGGCAGGTCACTTAGCATTTATTTGCTGGCCGTTTAAAATTGGTCATTTATAAAAATAGAATCAAAGATATTCTTGCAGGACTGCTGAGGTCTAAAACAGTTAAGGTATGTAAAGCACCCAGAACAGTGATAGTACACTGGGATGGCTGGGTTAGTAGTGGTTGTCATTGTTTCTGGTACTTACCAGAGACACCTGCACTCACATAAATGGCCATTGCAACTGCCATTGAAAATCCAGTATTGATAGTGATGATTCCTCCAAAGTGTCCTCGACTGAGAACAGCTTGGGCAACAGAACCACATCCAAGGACCTGGAATGAGAGGAAACTCAACAAGTGAGTGAAGATGGCCACCATCAAAGACAATGGGAAGTCACAGTAACAAGAAGCATTTTTCAAACACATTCACAAACCAGGCTGCCACAGGCCTCATATAAATCAGCTTATAATCTTCCAACTGTGCGCAGGTAGTGAAATGCTGGTCCCGAGGCTGCATCTGGATTATGGATGAGTTTTGTTAGGCCTTCATAGTGTTAAACTTTTTAATGAATCTATAAATTGGGTAATTTGGTAATCATTTCATTATACATAAATATCTAATCATTATAAAACTAAAACTATGGACTTCCCTGATGGCTCAGATGGTAAAGCATCTGCCTACAATGCGGGATACCTGGGTTCAGTCCCTGGGTCAGGAAGATCTCCTGGAGAAGGAAATGGTAACCCACTCCAGTATTCTTGCCTGGAAAATCCCATGGACCAAGAAGCCTGGTAGGCTACAGGCCATGGGGTCGCAAAGAGTCGGACACGACTGAGCAACTTCACTTTTACTTTCTTTCACTTTTGTATGTCAATTATACTTCAAAAAGAAAGGGCGAGAGGAAGGGAGGGTAGAAGTTGTGGAAAGAAAGGAATGTTTGATGAGGGAGGTTTATTGGGAAAGATGAAAGAGTTGCATAAATTTCAACAGGACAACACACAACCATTGGCCATCCTCATGCTGTGGTTTAAAGAGCCAGTGTGGTCCTGAAGGAATGTCTGGGGCTGTAGGATCATTAGATCATTGCTCCTAGATGTCAAATAGCCAAATTTTTTCTAGAATACAGATCCCAGTTTGGGTTTCTTAACTAAAGAATAGCACCAACTGGAGGGAGGACTCAGCATCAAGTAATGGATATGATTTGAGGGTATGTGAAGCAAGATGAGAAAACCAGACCACCTGACCTGCCTCTTGAAAAACTTATATGCAGGTCAGGAAGCAACAGTTAGAACTGGACATGGAACAACAGACTGGTTCCAAATAGGAAAAGGAGTACGTCAAGGCTGTATATTGTCACCCTGCTTATTTAACTTATATGCAGAGTATATCATGAGAATTGCTGGACTGGAAGAAACCCAAGCTGGAACCAAGATTGCTGGGAGAAATATCAGTAACCTCAGATATGCAGATGACACCACCCTTATGGCAGAAAGTAAAGAAGAACTAAAAAGCCTCTTGATGAAAGTGAAAGTGGAGAGTGAAAAAGTTGGCCTAAAGCTCAACATTCAGAAAATGAAGATCATGGCATCTGGTCCCATCACTTCATGGGAAATAGATGGGGAAACTGTGGAAACAGTGTCAGACTTTATTTTTGGGGGCTCTAAAATCACTGCAGATGGTGACTGCAGCCATGAAATTAAAAGATGCTTACTCCTTGGAAGGAAAGTTATGACCAACCTACATAGCATATTCAAAAGCAGCAACATTACTTTGCCAACAAAGGTCTGTCTAGTCAGGGCTATGGTTTTTCCAGTGGTCATCTATGGATGTGAGAGTTGGACTGTGAAGAAAGCTGAGCACCGAAGAATTGATGCTTTTGAACTGTGGTGTTGGAGAAGACTCTTGAGAGTCCCTTGGACTGCAAGGAGATCCCACCAGTCCATTCTGAAGGAGATCAGCCCTGGGATTTCTTTGGAAGGAATGATGCTAAAGCTGAAACTGCAACACTTTGGCCACCTCATGCGAAGAGTTGACTCATTGGAAAAGACTGATGCTGGGAGGGATTGGGGGCAGGAGGAGAAGGGGACGACAGAGGATGAGATGACTGGATGGCATCACTGACTCGATGGACGTGAGTCTGAGTGGACTCCGGGAGTTGGTGATGGACAGGGAGGCCTGGCGTGCTGTGATTCATGGGGTCACAAAGAGTCAGACACGACTGAGCGACTGAACTGAAACTGAAGCAAGTTTTCAGAAACAAATGTATTCAAGGAACAAGAGACGAAGAATAGGAAGGCTTCTTATCAGGATGATAATAACCAACTTCGGTGTCTCTTCACAAAAGGATGAGAAGGGAACTCTGAACCTGAAATAAGAGAGGATGCACATCAACCATTTCCTGATAGTGATGAATTAATTCTAAATAGCTCCCTTGGGGCTCATTTGTGAAGTCCTTTAAAGAAATATGATTTACAAACAAGGGATGTTTAACACATATAGAATGGTTTTGTTTTATTCCTCCCTGAAGGCAGAGAAATTACCTAGATGATCTTTTAACATCCCCTCCAGTCCCTGATTCTAAGATATATCAACTTAACTCTAACTGGTGGACAGTAGGGAGAAGGAGGACCTGCCATCTGGAGGGATGCACCAGGGCTGCACATCACAGGCATGGGGCCGTCTCTGATGTTAATCACAGATCTGGCTCCAGACCCTGTACTGAGAGCCAAGTTAAGTTGTAGCAGGAACATGGTTCCCTTTCCCTATTTTAAGAAATGAAATATTCCCCTGAGTCCATCTCACAGCCTACCAATTCCACCTAGACTTGACATTCGTTTTTCTAGAATCCTTATCTGTTATAATAAATGTCAGAATTAAAACCACACTGCTGTCTTTCTTTTTAATTTAAGATCAATTAAATGCCCTAAGTACAACTTCCAAGCTAACTGTCATTTAGGCAGCCTTTCCTGAAAAGAGGCAAAAAACAAAACAAAACATTCCTGATAGCTTAGAAGACCTGATTTAGACAACCCGGGTAAGGAGAGACACACTCAAACACGGGCCAGTCCTGAGCTATTAACACTTTCCAAATAAACTTCTTCCTTCTTTTATAGTGTGATATTCATAGACTTGTGATATTCTACAGGGGGTGTAAAAGCTTTAAAAGGTCTGAGTGGACCTGGAGAGGCTTCTGTTCTGTCAAACTTCATTGTGATTAATACTGTCCTCTTCCACCCTAGATGCTGAAATTGCTTTTTTGTTCTTTTCTAGGGAGGATAACTGATGGCATCACCGACTCAATGGACATGAGTTTGAGCAAGCTCCAGGAGTGTGTGATAGACAGGGAAGCCTGGCGTGCTGCAGTCCATGGGGGTCACAAAGAGTCAGACACTACTGAGCACTGAACAAAACTGAACTGATGCTGTGCACTGCAGGAAATGAGCAGGAGGAGAAATAAACAAGGTAAGCACTTCAGTTTACCTAGTCTGAAATTACTATTCAGAAGATTTCAGCCCATGTTGACATCATTTCTTCCTAATTTTTAAATACTCTTACTATAGCCTGAAAATTAATAAGGCAGACCAGTAATTGCCTGCTAGGATCTTTTCTTGCCTGCTTCCTCTCTCCTGCATTCACAGCACCAGGGAAGTAGACCTTGGATATCCTGATGTTATCATACTCTGATCACTAGGGAATTGGTCACTCACCCTTGTTTCCTTCTTCTGTGTGCCCACTGTAATTTTCTTCTTTAAAAAAATGAGAGCACTGTCATTTATAGTATTACTGATAGAACTTCCAACATGATTCCATGTTCTAACCATTAAGAACTGCCTTATTGTTCCCCTTCTTAGACACAGAAAGAGACATGCTGTCTCAATTTCTTTGGTCTTCGCTATCAAGAAATCTTTTTTGGACGCATCACTCTTTCATAGTCTTCTCACTAAACCTAATCTTTTCTCTCTGTAATTCATTTGTACTGTCCCTACTGAACAATTTGTGTTTAGCTGTTTTCCAAGTGCCTGATCCTGATTTCCTTATCTAGAAAACAATCTCTTAGATTCCTTTGCATACCAACAGGCGATAGTATGCTCAGTTCAGTTCAGTCGCTCAGTTGTGTCCGACTCTTTGTGACCCCATGAATCGCAGCACGTCAGGCCTCCCTGTCCATCACCAACTCCCGGAATTTACTCAAACTCACGACCATCGAGTCTGTGATGCCATCCAGCCATCTCATCCTCTGTCTTCCCCTTCTCCTCCTGCCCCCAATCCCTCCCAGCATCAGCATCTTTTCCAATGAGTCAACTCTTTGCATGAGGTGGCCAAAGTACTGGAGTTTTAGATTCAGCATCAGTCCTTCTAATGAACACCCAGGACTGATCTCCTTTAGAATGGACTGGTTGGATCTCCTTGCAGTCCAAGGGACTCTCAAGAGTCTTCTCCAACACCACAGTTCAAAAGCATCAATTCTTCGGCCCTCAGCTTTCTTCACAGTCCAACTCTCACATTCATACATGACCACTGGAAAAACCATAGCCTTGACTAGACGAACCTTTGTTGGCAAAGTAATGTCTCTGCTTTTGAATATGCTATCTAGGTTGGTCATAACTTTCCTTCCAAGGAGTAAGCATCCTTTAATTTCATGGGTGTGAATGAAGCCTGCAAATCACTGCACCATCTGTAGTGGTTTTGGAGCCCAAAAAAATAAAGTCTGACACTGTTTCTACTGTTTCCCCATCTATTTCCCATGAAGTGATGGGACCAGATGCCATGATCTTAGTTTTCTGAATGTTGAGCTTTAGGCCAACTTTTTCACTCTCCTCTTTCACTTTCATCAGGAGGCTCTTTAGTTCCTCTTCACTTTCTGCCATAAGGGTGGTGTCATCTGCGTATCTGAGGTTATTGATATTTCTCCCAGATATCTTGATTCCAGCTTGTGCTTCTTCCAGCCCAGTGTTTCTCATGATGTACTCTGCATAGAAGTTAAATAAGCAGGGTGACGATATACAGCCTTGAAATACTCCTTTTCCTATTTGGAACCAGTCTGTTGGTCCATGTCCAGTTCTAACTGTTGCTTCCTGACCTGCATACAGGTTTCTCAAGAGGCAGGTCAGGGGGTCTGGTATTCCCATCTTGTTAAGAATTTTCCACAGTTGATTGTGACCCACACAGTCAAAGGCTTTGGCATAGTCAATAAAGCAGAAATAGATGTTTTTCTGGAACTCTCTTGCTTTTTCCATGATCCAGCAGATGTTGGCAATTTGGTCTCTGGTTCCTCTGCCTTTTCTAAAACCAGCTTGAACATCTGGAAGTTTATGGTTCACGTATTGCTGAAGCCTGGCTTGGAGAATTTTGAGCATTACTTTACTAGCGTGTGAGATGAGTGCAATTGTGCTGTAGTTTGAGCATTCTTTGGCATTGCCTTTCTTTGGGATTGGAATGAAAACTGACCTTTTCTAGTCCTGTGGCCACTGCTGAGTTTTCCAAATTTGCTGGCATATTGAGTGCAGCACTTTCACAGCATCATCTTTCAGGATTTGAAATAGCTCAACTGGAATTCCATCACCTCCACTAGCTTTGTTTGTAGTGATGCTTTCTAAGGCCTGCTTGACTTCACATTCCAGGATGTCTGGCTCTAGTTGAGTGATCACACCATCGTGATTATCTGGGTCATGAAGCTCTTTTTTGTACAGTTCTTCTGTGTATTCTGCCACCTCTTCTTAATATCTTCTGCTTCTGTTAGGTCCATACCATTTCTGACCCTTATCGAGCCCATCTTTGCATGAAATGTTCCCTTGGTATCTCTAATTTTCTTGAAGACATCTGTAGTCTTTCCCATTCTGTTGTTTTCCTCTATTTCTTTGCATTGATCGCTGAGGAAGGCTTTCTTATCTCTTCTTGCTCTTCTTTGGAACTCTGCATTCAGATGCTTATATCTTTCCTTTTCTCCTTTGCTTTTCACTTCTCTTCTTTTCACAGCTATTTGTAAGGCCTCCTCAGGCAGCCATTTTGCTTTTTTGCATTTCTTTTTCTTGGGGATGGTCTTGATCGCTGTCTCCTGTACAATGTCACGAACTTCTGTGCATAGTTCATCAGGCACTCTGTCTATCAGATCTAGTCCCTTAAATCTATTTCTCACTTCCACTGTATAATCATAAGTGATTTGATTTAGGTTATACCTGAGTGGTCTAGTGGTTTTCCCTACTTTCTTCAATTTAAGTCTAAATTTGGCAATAAGGAGTTCATGATCTGAGCCACAGTCAGCTCCCGGTCTTGTTTTTGCTGACTGTATACAGCTCTCCATCTTTGGCTGCAAAGAATATAATCAATCTGATTTTGGTGTTGACCATCTGGTGATGTCCATGTGTAGAGTCTTCTCTTGTGTTGTTGGAAGAGGGTGTTTGCTATGACCAGTGCGTTCTCTTGGCCAAACTCTATTAGCCTTTGCCCTGCTTATTTCTGTACTCCAAGGCCAAATTTGCCTGTTACCCCAGGTGTTTCTTGACTTCCTACTTTTGCATTCCAGTCCCCTATAATGAAAAGGACATCTTTTTTGGGTGTTAGTTCTAAAAGGTCTTGTAGGTCTTCATAGAACAGTTTAACTTCAGCTTCTTCAGCATCACTGGTTGGGGCATAGGCTTGGATTACTGTGATATTGAATGGTTTGCCTTGGAGACGAACAGGGATCATTCTGTTGTTTTTGAGACTGCATCCAAGTGCTGCATTTTGGACTCTCTTGTTGACTGTGATGGCTACTCCATTTCTTCTAAGGGATTCCTACCCACAGTAGTAGATATAATGGTATTCTGAGTTAAACTCACCCATTCCAGTCCATTTCAGTTCGCTGATTCCTAGAATGTCGATGTTCACTCTTGTCATCTCCTGTTTGACCACTTCCAATTTGCCTTGATTCATGGACCTGACATTCCAGGTTCCTATGCAAAACTGCTCTTTACAGCATCGGACCTTGTTTCTATCACCAGTCACATCCACAACTGGGTATTGTTTTTGCTTTGGCTCCATCCCTTCATTCTTTCTGGAGTTATTTCTCCACTGATCTCCAGTAGTGTATTGGGCACTTACCGACCTGGGGAGTTCCTCTTTCAGTATCCTATCATTTTGCCTTTTCATACTGTTCATGGGGTTCTCAAGGCAAGACTACTGAAGTGGTTTGCCATTCCCTTCTCCAGTGGACCACATTCTGTCAGTATGCTAATCTGTTCTGTTTCCTTGGTTGGTGTGTTTCCCAAGTCTACCACCACTCCTTCTGTGCCTGCCATCCACAGACCTCCACTGTCTCTTCTATCTTCATGCCAGGATCCAGCACCTACTTTCTCCAGAAGACTTAGAAAATCACAAAACCATGTAGGGGAGGGAGGGTATTACAAAGCCATGGATCTAGTCTTCACTGTGCTGCCCAAAATCCTCTTTCATATTCTCCCAATTCTTTCACCAAACCTTCTCTTCTCTCATTAGCCCAAGGTACCCAATTCCCTTTCTGAAAATAATACCTCCTTTTACTTGACTCAGAACCTGTTAAGTGGTCTTGAAGATCAATGGGAATTCAGAACATCACATAAACATTGCATTCCAGTTATTCAGTGATATGTAACTATTCCCAAACTTAGTGGTTTAAAATGGCAATGTTTATTTTGCTTGTGAATCTGTCATTTGGGCAAAGTTTGGTAGAGCATCTTATTTCTGTTCCAGTTGGTATCAGATGTGATGATTCAAAACTTGAAGGACTGGAATTATCTGAAAGCTCACTTAGTCACATGCCTAGAGGTTGATGTCAGCAGGCAACTGATGCCTCACCTGGGATGGTGGCCAATACACCTACACATGGCCTCTGTGTGGCTTAGCCAGATTCCAGGGGGTGAGCACGGTATAGCCTCCAGAGCCTGCATTCTTAATCCCTGCATTATGCTACCTCTCAGCCATGATTGTGTTGCTT
Organism: Bos indicus x Bos taurus; assembly: GCF_003369695.1. Lineage (NCBI taxonomy): Eukaryota > Metazoa > Chordata > Mammalia > Artiodactyla > Bovidae > Bos > Bos indicus x Bos taurus. The sequence continues at coordinate 45,959,398 of NC_040085.1, forward strand.
CTGAATTCGATAGCACACAAACTACAACATCTTAAATAACCATTGACCTGGCCCATGTTGGTTGCCTTTAGCGACAGGGAGCTTATTACCACATCAGGTAGCTTGTTCTATGTATTTTTGGTGTTCCAGTGGCTGGGGAGCCCTTCCTTCCATGAAGTTGTAGTCTTTTATCTGGTGACTTCTGTTCATTAGCTCCTGGCTTAGTCTTGGGACCTCAGAGAAGAAGCATCTTTTACACACCAGGCATTCCACTAAGTGGAGGGAACGAAAAGTCCTCCATGAATTTTTTTCTGCTGAATGTTTTTCCCTTCATCTTGGATCCTTAGGGCTCCTCAGATCCCAATGAGTCTCACCTGGCATAAGCTCAAGGTTGTTAGCACCTCTCTTAAAACACAGAGCCCATGAATGGGCACAATTCTCCCTTATTTTTTTGAAGCCTTTAAAAATGTTTTTTATTTAAGACTGAAATCCTGTACAGATTCTCTTAGAGAATTCTCTAATTCTCTAAATTCTCTCTTAGAAAGAATATGAGGAATATTTAAAAATATAAAGAAAAAAATCACAGTGCCTTTATCTATGAACAGACATTATAAAACCTTGGCTTATTTCTCCCCAGTAATTTAAAAAATATTTATTTATTTAAGTATAATTGACCTACAACACTGTCAACAACAACAACTGACCTACAATGTCAGTTCCAGGTATACAACACAATGATTCATTGTTTTCATACATTACAATGATCTCTGCAAGTCTGATTGCCATCTGTCACTATACAAATTTATTATAATATTACTGACTATGTAATGTGAACTTTGTACCTCTTTAATTTCCCTCACCTATTTCACTCATCCCTCCACTGCCCTCCCCTTTGGCAACCACTTGTTTGCTCTCTATATCCTTGAGTCTGTTTCTATTTGTTATGTTTGTTCATTTATTTTGATTTTATATTCTCTGTTTGACTTATTTTACCTAGCATAATACTCTTGCTGCTGCTGCTGCTGCTTAAGTCGCTTCAGTCGTGTCTGACTCTGTGCGACCCCATAGACGGCAGCCCACCAGGCTCCCCCACCCGTGGGATTCTCCACACAAGAACACTGGAGTGGGTTGCCATTTCCTTCTCCAATGCATGAAAGTGAAAAGTGAAAGTGAAGTCGCTCAGTCATATCCGACTCTTAGCGACCCCACGGACTGCAGCCTACCAGGCTCCTCTGCCCATAGGATTTTCCTGGAGTGGGGTGCCATTGCCTTCTCCATAATACCCTTGAGGTCCATCCATATTGCCACAAATCACACAATTTCATTCTTTTCTTATGGTGGTGTAGTATTCAATTGCATAGACATACCATATCTTCTTTACTCATTAATCTATTGATGGACTCTTAGGTTGTTCCTATATTTTGGCTATGGTAATTAGTACTGCAATGAACATGCTGCTGCTGCTGCTAAGCTGCTTCAGTTGCATCCAACTCTGTGCGACCCCATAGACAGCAGCCCATCAGGCTCCCCCGTCCCTGGGATTCTCCAGGCAAGAACACTGGAGTGGGTTGCCATTTCCTTCTCCAATGTATGAAAGTGAAACATGAAAGTGAAGTCACTCAGTCATGTCTGACTCTTAGCAACCCCATGGACTGCAGCCTACCAGGCTCCTCTGTAATGAACATAGGGGTGCATATAACTTTTCAAATTAGTGTTTATTTTCTTTGGATAAATACCCAGGAATGGAATTGCTGGATCATGTGGTAGTTCTATTTTTAATTTTTTGGGAAACCCCCATCCTGTTTTGTGGCTGTACCAATTTGCATTCCCATGAATAGTGCGTGAAGGTTCCCTTTTCTCCATATCCTTGCCAACACTTGTTATTTGCTGTCTTTTTGATGAGAGCCTCTCCCAGGTGTGAGGTGACACCTCACTGTGGTTTTTTTTTTTTTTTTTGGTTATGCCATCATAGTTTTCTTTTTTTTTTTTAATTTAATTTAATTTTTTAACTTTACAATATTGTATTGGTTTTGCCAAATATCAACATGAATCCACCACAGGTAGACACGTGTTCCCCTTCCTGAACCCTCCTCCCTCCTCCCTCCCTGTACCATCCCTCTGGGTCGTCTCACTGTGGTTTTGACTTTCATCTCCCTGATGATTAGTGATGTTGAATATCTTTTCATGTGTCTGCTGACCATGTCTTCTTTGGAAAAATGTCTCTTCAGGTCCTATACACATTTTAAAATTTTGATTTATTTTTTATTGAAGGATAATTGCTTTACAGAATTTTGTTGTTTTTTGTCAAACCTCAATGCACATTTGTTTTTTGATGTTGAGTTGTATGAGTTCTTTGCCTATTTGGGATATTAACCCCCTATCAGATATAGGGTTTGCAAATATTTTCTATTTTGTAGGCAATCCTCCCTTGTTTGTACATCATAGCATATTATGCCATCATATTATGCCATGGTAATTAATCACATACCTTCTGTTCATTGCTTCTGTTGCCATCTAGTGGGTCACTTAACCACAGGATGTAATTCAGCTATTCACATATTAATGCCTGGTTTTCCCAATTTTATAAGACTCAGGATCATGTAATGAACTTCTTTGACTTTGCAATAGCATCTAGTATATTGAAGGTAATTAAATACCCAGATCCTAGGTGTTATTTCCAATTATGACACTTGGTGTCTGTGTAAATGCACATGTTACTTCTCAGTCTCAGCTTGCTCATCTATTAAAAAATAATACCTGTTTGCCTTGTTTCATAAGAATTTTCAGCAAAGGTTCAAATGGGGCAACCTTAATGAAGGCACTATTTAAACAACAAAGGACAATAATAGGTGAAGGATATTATTGCCTTTAGTATAGACTCAAAAGCAAAACCCCAATTCAAGGTGAATACATTCAGGCAAAGGGACTCATGGACTTAACCCCTAACTCACTGCCTGGCAATAAAAATGGGAGAGAAAAAACATCTATGACCAAAATTATAAATAGCTGTTATTTCATTCCGAACATGAGATTAAAATTTGTGGAAAGAAGAGAAGTGGGAAAATGACAAGAACTTGAAGGTGTTCTGCGTATTTGTGATTACTTTCCAAAGTGAGGTCATTTCATAGCTGGCAAGATTTTAGTGCTTTTGGTAGTAATGCAAGACTAGAAAAGAGGAGGGGGGTAAATACCATAGCTATCAGGATCTGTGCATGCAGGAGTGGGAGAAAGCATTTCATTGGAAAAGGAAGAAAGACATTTGAAAGGCAGAATTGCTACAAAAGATTGACTGGTGAGTGAGGTACCCTCAGTCATTCTCAGTCACCAAAGCCACATGTTCTGGAAATTTTTTTGGTACTCTTTCCTCGTCTCTCTCTTCACCCATGGTCAATTATTTCCATATCTCTTCTGTGGGCTTCTGTGGGGCCTTCTGTGTGTTCTGGCCTGTGTCCCCAGTTCCAGTATCTCCCCACTCAGCTGTCATGCTAGATGAAGTCCAACTTGCACACTGTCCCACACCCACTGCTCAGGAAGTACCAGCACCAGCCCCTCAGCCTGGCTCTCAGGGCTCTCTGGTGCCATGCCTCATGATTCTCAGCCCAGTGTTCTCCCAAGAATAAATCTCCCCATCAGTCAGGCTGGCAACCCATTCACTTTGAGTCCTTCGAACTTGACGCTCATTTCCACCTTTGCACACCTGCTCACGCCATCCCTTCCAGCCCAATATCTTTTCTGCATTTTCCCCAGCCCATATCAGTCTATTCTTCACACTGAGCTAAAATGCTACCTTTTCTGTAGGGCTTTTCTCTGGCAACTGAAGCCCCCAAAGACCTCTCCTGCTTATTTCATCATGTCTTTACAATGTCATTTTATGTTATCCCCACCTTGCCTTATGGCACTCCACCAAGACCATAATGCCCACCAGGTCACTTGTGCTTCTTTATATTCTGTGCTCAAACAGTATTTATAAAAGATATTAAAATATCTAAGCAGAAATGGGAAAAAATCCTGCCTGAAATATCTTTTCTTTCTTTTTTAACGTAGGGTTGTGTCTTGGTTGCGGCACGTGGGGTCTTCATTCTGTCATGTAAGATCTTCTGCTGCGGCACAAGGACTCTGGTTGCAGTGCGTGGGCACTGCAGCGTGCAGGCTCTGGTCGCAGCGTGTGGGCACTGCAGTGTGCAGCCTCGGCAGGTGCAGGTACACGAGCTTAGTCACTCTGCGGCACGTGGGGTCTTAGTTCCCTGACCAGGGATCAAACCCGAGTCCCCTGCATCACAAGGTATATTCTTAACCACTGGACCACCGGAGAAGCTCCAAAATGCCTTTTCAAGAGAAAAAGTTAGTTTGGGGGCACGATGTAAAAAGTGGGAGGTGTAATTTCTGAGATATACCTCTTGAGACTGTTGGAAAGTTCCCAGCTGAGCCATGAATCCTGTGACAGGCCGACTACTGGACACAGTGTGAAACCTCCCATGATTAAGTGATTACCAGAAACTGAAACGCTGGAGGTGAGGACAAAGACTCATGAGTCCACAGATTTTGTTTCATATGACCCTTCTCAAATCTCCTTTGTATCTACTGTTTCCTTCAAAGTGCTAACCAAGATATTCCTAGCACAGAAGACACAGTGCCTAAAAGACGCCCAAAAGATTTGCTTGATATATAAAAGCTGAGCCCTTTTAGAAAAACGGTTCATGAAGGTTGATGGTTCCTTGGTAAAATGTTGGCAAATGCGTGTACTCTGGGGCCAGGGATTACTGGGGAATTTTGTAGTTGTCACAAGTGATCTCTGATTTCCTGTGCACATCAACATTGTCCAAAGAAGGAAAAAATTAACATGTCTTATATCTTCAAGGTGTTTTGCCTATTTGTGATTACTCTCCAAAGATGGGTCATTTCACAGTTGGCAAAGCTTTAGTGCTTGGATGTCTGGTGGTTAGGACTTGGTGCTTTCTCTTCTGGGGCTCAGGTTTAATCCCTGGTCAGGGAACTAAGATCCTGCAAGCTGCATGACATGGCCAAAAGAACAAAAACAAAAAAAAAAAAAACAAAGAAAAAAAAGAAGAAGAAAATAGAAGGGGTGAATACTATTGTTATCAGGGTCTTTGCAGGGCAGGAGTAGAAGAAAGGATTTCAGTGGAAAAGGAAGAAAGACACTTGAAAGGCAGAATTCCTACAAAAGATAGATTGGTGAGTGAAGTAACCCCAGTCATTCCCAGTCACCCAGGTCATACCTTCTAGAATCTTGTGTTTCAGTATTTTCAGAGTTAATGGATACTAAAAAACAGTTTCTAGCCTATAGAGTTCCTGAAAATATTCAAAGTTGAAAGAAACTCCTTGGGAAACATTGTCATGGAATTTGTAGTAAAGGCTGAATGAGACATTGACTATCTTTGCTCATCTGGTTAGGGTTTGTGAGTAAAAGAATACAAATACTAGCTACCATCTATTTGATGTTGCTTTGTGCCAATTCTATGCTAAGTGCTGTAATACAGGTACAGTATTATTTCATCATCATCCCATTAACTTAGGATCCCTCTGAAAGGGAAGTATTATTATCTCCATTTTATTGATGAGGAAATTGAGATTGGGAAAGGCCAAGCAATTTTCCCAATGTTACATCATAGAAGGAAGGGAGACAGAAGCAGGGTTTGATGGCAGGCCTGTCTTAGTCACAGGGCTGTGCTCCTAACCATTACATACTGGACAGAGCAAAAGTCATCAGAAGCAAGCAAGGTCCCCAAGAATTCACAGAAAGCTTCAGGGAGGACACTGGGTTTTCCACAGGAGGTAAGATGGGGATACCAGTTCTCCTATCTGCATACTGAGAATAAAGACTGTCTGGGAATGTGGAAGGGTTTGGAGGCAGCAGTCATCTATTACCAAACCACCCAGTATTAAAGGCCTCCCTGTAGACCAGATACAGTCTGAGGAGAAAGTACTGAGGTTGAAGCTCATTTGGAAGCCTCCTCATATATTCTTCTCTTTGTGACAGGACAGGTGGCTTTTCTGGTGACAACATATGTGGTCACTGTGGTTCAGAAAAACACCAACACTTGTACTTTATTGCTGAAGCTTCCCATGACCTAGAGAAAAATCCTATTCAGCCCCATTTCCCTTCCTTTCTCAGAGATCAATGAGACATGTTGGTGATTAAGTGCAACTTTTTCAGTTTGTGCACAACCTATTTTTTTGATTCCTGCGTGCTTGATTTTTAACTCCCCTTGCAGAGAGAGCTTCCACTAGATGACCGAATGCTCACCAGGGGAAATTAGACCTGAAGGCAGAGTGAAACCTTTCCTCCTCTTGTTTTCTTTTGCTTGTTTCTTTCCTCACAGCGTCTCCCTGTCTTGTAGTCATCAGCTAAAGACACACTCCTCCCCCTGATGCTGACCAAGCCTGTCCACTCCTGGCTGAGAGAACGGTGGAGTGAGCCTTTTCCACACTTACAAGCCACACTCATGAGCCACGTGGATTTCTTGTGGAGCTGGCCAACATTTAGGGCACTTATTTAGCATTCAAACCTATCACAACGACTAGACTCAAGAAGTCAAACAATTCCACCTCTCTGTCCAGGCCCCACGTGCCCCTTTAATACTTTTTACTGAATCAGAGCCAAAGAACTAAGCCAGGTGGCCATTCCAAAGTGCTCTAGTACCTTCAAAGCATACCTGGCTAGTGCTTTAAAATACTTGTCTAGGAAGCCAATATCCTCCTTTAACCCAGTGGTGCCAGTTTGTGCCCACTGTGGGCAGCAGCAGTGTGATACAAGAACAGGAATCATGTGTGACTGTTCCCCTTATATTGCTGCAGGTCTTCCTGGAAATAGGTAAGGGATATATTTTGAATGAAAATATTCTTCCGTAGGTAATTTGTCATAAAATGATATAAATATTCATAGAACAGAAGTCTGTGTTAAAAGAACATATCTGTGGCAACACATATTTTAAGTAAAGTGTTTTGTGTGTAGGTGGGTGAGTGTATGTGTTTTTATCAGATATGTATACATACACTCCTCATATATATATATATATATATATATATATATATATGACATAAATAATCTCATTTAATCCCAATAAAAACCTAAGGGGGAAAAAAACTGAAACGTGAGGCCAAAGAAATTAAGTAATTTACCCAAGGACTTACAGCGAGTGAAAATATCTTTTTGAATCCCAAATTAACATTTCCATCCAATATTGATGTTCCTTCACTTCCATGAACAGCCCTCAACTGTGCCTGAGCCAAATAAGTCATTTGTCCAGATTTGTATTTCACAAGTCTGTCTTTCCAAAAACCAAATTGCTGTGCAGCACGGGGAGCCCAGCCTGGTGCTCTGTGATGACCTGGAGGGATGGGAGGGGGGAGGCAGGCGAGGGAGGGAGGGGTGTATGTATAATTATGGCTGATTTGCACTGCTGTATGGCAGAAATCAACACAACATTGTAAAAATTTTAAATAAATATATATATATTTAAATTAAAAAATAGAAAAAAAGAAATGCAAAAAAAAAAAAAAAAATCAAACTGTAGGAAACAAAGATCTCCAAATCTACAAATACCTCTCATTGAGATTTGGTATTCACTTTTCTTCATCCATTCCTCTCTGTTCATGTACATTTAAAAATTCTAAGTGCCATGCATGCTGCCTGGTGTAGGAGGGATGCAAAAAACCAGACGCAGGGCCTCTTAAAGCTCACAGAGCAGTAGGAGATTTAGGAGCTGGGAACTGCTAAGAATCATGAAAACTGTATGAAGTTTTATGTTACAAGCTTGTTACTCATGAATGGTGTAAGTGTTTATGCCTAGGGAAAGTGCACATGGGGATGTAGTTTTGTAAACCTTACTAACTAGATTATAGAAATTTTGACATTGAAGTCTCCTCAGATTTTTGAATTACTTGATTAATACCCCCAGTTATTGAGCCGCCTGACATTAAATCTGAGATATATTAATATATCATATGAGCGTATAACAGATTGATCTCATGCAGAACCTGACTATGATAATATAAGATCAAAATTTATCTTCTGATATTGCCAGAAATAAAATGATTTTTACACTATTGCCTCAACCAATTTTGCCAGGGGGTAGGATGTGGAAGAGAAAAGGAACACAGTCTTGCATGTAGGACTTAGATTTCTATTAGCCAATCCTCTTGTAAACAAGTAATATCAGACAGCAGGCTTAGACCCTCAACAATCTCTCCATCTGTGCTTTCCTGGTGAGAATATTTTGTCTTTGTAGAATGTGGTTCAGGACACCTTCGGAGCAGAGTCACAAACTAGTGGGCCATGGTTGAAGACTGCCTTTAAATAGGATTGACTCAAAGATGTGCTTTGTTTGGCCCACATGGTGATTTTTAGAAATTGCTGCCAGTATTTAAAAATAGAAAAATTACACATAGAAATCTGGATTTCTGATCATTCTTGCAAAACTGTAATATTTGCTGAAGCTTTACCTCATTCCTGCTTAGATACAGTGGAGATGGTCTGAGTGGCAAACGAGATGCCCCCTAAGACATGGTGTACACTGCCCACTTCCTTCCTAACTCCACCAGGCCCATTTCACTCAGATATCTTACCTGTCTGGTTTCAATAAGCTCTGGGGATATTGAGTACCATCTTAAATCCTAGGAAGATAAACCCACTTAGATTTTGGGGCTTGTAACTTTCTGGCCCCACAGACACTATGGTGTTAGCAAACCTGGCCTGAGACGCAAGACAGCCTCCCATTTCCTGGAGGAATCATCTGTGGCCATCTTCAAATGAAGGACTAACTATGGGTAAAACTTTATCTAAGTAGGTTAAGTAATAGGAAGACCAAAAAACACAGTCCTATTCTTGAGAAGAAAGGCATTTTGGGGGCTTGTCAGAGTGTCTCCTCTCCCTGTAAGCATTCTGTCTTTTGTCCCTGGAGAGGAAGAAGAATAAATCCCCACCTGTCAGGACTCTGGTCTCGGCAAACCTTGGTGCTCCAGCCTGTGCTGTAGGTGTCTGTTACCAGAAGAAGTCCCACATCCTACTCCATCTGTCTATATATTAATATACCTATTTATTTTATGTGACTTTGTCTATTGGAACATGCAATAATAATAGTAAAACAACAGAAACAAATACTGCTTATTGAGTATAATAGCATATATTAGCCCATTAATTCTCGCGAGGACCCAATGAGTCCAGCTCCTCTTATTGTCTCCGCTTTACATATAAGGAAACAAAGATTAGAGAGGTTAAGAGGTCAAGAGAATTTCTCACATTCACAGAGGCAGCAAGCAATAAGGTCCAGGTTTGATTGTACTTAATTTTGGCCACTGGATGGGTGAATGAGCAAGCATTTACAGCATGTAGACAATGGACAAAGTGTCTCAGTTCTATTACTTCCATAATAGAAGCACCAATACTTTGGCCACCTGATGCGAAGAACTGACTCATTGGAAAAGACCCTGATGCTGGGAAAGATTGAAGGTCAAAGGAGAAGGAGGGCAGCAGAGGATGAGATGGTTAGATAGCATCACTGACTCAATGGACATGAGTTTGAGCAAACTCTGGGAGATAATGAAGGACAGGGAAGCCTGGCATGCTACAGTCCATGGGGTTGCAAAGAGTTGGACATAACTTAGTGACTGAACAACATTCCTCCCAATATTAAATCCCCATTTAAAAAGTGAAAAACTGGATGACTTAACAAAAAATCCTATTGCTAGCAAGTGGCGGAATCTGAATCTGGAGACAACTTCTCTGCTTCCCAGTCCTGTGTTTCTCCTGTGACAACTGCTGCTATCTCGTTGGGGTTACTTGGTTTCTTTATTAGGACAGAATGCCTCTTTATGCACGGCTTTCCAGTTGGTTAGATTTCCAATTGGAAAATAAAACTTTCTCACTCATAACAAAAATAGTCACAAAGAACTTACATTGAAATCTGGACATTCTGGTTAAAAATAAAGTATTGGGTGGCGTGTAACCTTAGATAATATCAGAACACAATCAATCACCTCTAAGAACCAGTTGTACTTCAAAAGAGATGATATTAAGACAGGCTCATAAAAAGAGAGGAATCTGAGATTTGAGAACCAAGTGAATGGGCAAATGGCCAATCTTACAGCTCTCTAAGTAGAAGAGTACTCAGAACCAACACAGATCTCAGAAATGAGAGGTGGCTAAACTCCACTATTTCCACTAAGCTGAAAAGAATAGTGACCTCCTTTTCTGATCTGCACCCAGTCGCTCATTCCCTCAGCTCACCCTAAATAATGCCAGAATAGGGGTCAGAATAAGAAACTAATGGATAATTTGTTAAGGTGTGTGTGTGTTCATATCAGGATAAGGGGCTGAGTGTGATGGGTATGGATGGGAGGTTGCTGAAGACAATTCTCACTTCATTCAGAGTCAAGTATATTTCAGGTCACTCTCAATCTGGAAGATCCTTGAAGATGGAAGGGTTTAGAGCCCTGATTTGTGTCTTAGTTTCATTCCAGAGCTTGCAGTTCCTAACGTATGTTCCATGGATCATCAGTTCCATGAGACGCTCCTCACAAAATGGTTCTCACCAAGTTAGTCTGGGGACAGCTGTATATTCTAGTCCCCTCTTAGAGATTTACAGTGAAGGTTAAAGGCTCCAATAATTCCTACAGTTGCGAAAACTGCTTAGCTTGGTTTCCAAAGTGTATTTGGGAAGGACAGCATTTTCTTTCACGTAGTTCTTGCGTGCATTTTACAGAACTAGTGTTCTTCAGAACAGTTTGAGCAACTCCCTAAATCACTTGGAAGAGATAAATTCTGCTGAGTGAGCTCTTTTATGGGGAGCAGAGAAATGAAGAAAATATTCATTAACATGTAGAAAATTTTCAGTTATAAAGGGCATATGATAAAATATGAGAATTAGTGTCCTTCTCACTCCAGATTTCATATTTTATTCTCTACAGGTAACTAACAACAATATTTTCTGGTGTATCCTGTTAAACGTGTGTACATTTTATATAAATGGGAATATTTTCTACCTGCTTTTTCATTTTAAAAGCTTAGTGAGTCTTTCTATATCAGCATATGAATATTGGCCTCATTATCTTTAACAGCTGCTTAAGAGTCCGTTACAGCAGTACACTCCAATTTCTTTAAACTACCTGTTGATAGAGGCATAGGATTTAGGGGGAGGTTTCCTGGAAAGAAAGAGATTAAGCCATGTAGACTTATTCTAGGATGAGGACTAAGCCCTCAGGTCCTTTTTGGTCTTGATTGACTGTCCTGGTTGTGTAGCTTAGAGTGTATCAGCTATCAAGATGGCTAGGGGGTGGGGTGCACATTCTGGCATATTTACTTTTAAAGCATTTGCTTTGCTTTGCAGGGTCAGTGAACATAGCACTCCTAACTTAGACATGAAATAAAGTGCCCACTAGATGCATAAAGTGACTACTGGGTGCTTTTACATCCTGATTGATTCTATGGATTGTGATCTCATTTCTATGAGGCTTCCCTCCCTCATAGTCCTCATATTATGAGTCCTCTGCATCACAAGGCTGATAAATAAGGAGGAGCCAGCTTCTGCTCTCATCCCACATTCTCCTTTCTTGTCAAGTAATGAGAACATGTTGCAACAAACTTTGTCACTAAAAACTAAGCAGCTATACTTCTGGAGAGTAAAAAACGAAAATACTTCCCTTTCAAAAGTAATGAAAATAGCAAGTTTTCTGGGACAAAATTAAAACTCAGGGATCACAGAGTTTATTTTTTGAAAGAATCAAATGTGGTTTTATGAGTCTGCAGCCCTTAGATCAGTGACTCAGAACAGACTTTTCTCCCCAGGTCCTTTGGAACTCTGGAATTTCCCAAGTTAGTCTGGCCCTTCATGTTCACTGCTGATAAGGGGAAGACTGCAGGGAAGTCCTTCTTCAGCTGATACTGACTCAGAGTCTAAGGATTTGAAGAGATTCAGCCTCATTTGGAGAAAGCATAGGGTTTCCCCCTGACCTGCCTCTTGAGATATATGTATGCAGGTCAGGAAGCAACAGTTAAAACTGGACATGGAACAACAGACTGGTTCCAAATAGGAAAAGGAGTTCATCAAGGCTGTATATTGTCACCCTTCTTATTTAACTTATATGCCGAGTACATCATGAGAAACGTTGGGCTGGATGAAGCACAAGCTGTAATCAAGATTGCCAGGGGAAATAATAATAATCTCAGATATGCAGATGATACCACCCTTATGGCAGAAAGCAAAGAACTAAAGAGCCTCTTGATGAAAGTCAAAGAGGAGAATGAAAAAGTTGGCTTCAAACTCAACATTCAGAAAACTAAGATCATGGTATCTGGTCCCATCATTCATGGCAAATAGATGGGGAAACAATGGAAACAGTGACAGACTTTATTTTTGGGGGCTTCAAAATCACTGCAGATGGTGACTGCAGCCATGAAATTAAAAGACGCTTACTACATGGAAGAAAAGCTTTGACCAACCTAGACAGCATATTAAAAAGCAGAGACATTACTTTGTCAACAAAGGTCCATCTATTCAAAGCTATGGTTTTTCCAGTGGTCATGTATGGATGTGAGAGTTGGACTAGAAAGACAGCTGAGCACTGAAGAATTGATGCTTTTGAACTGTGGTGTTGGAGAAGACTTTTGAGAGTCCCTTGGACTGCAAGGAGATCCAATCAGTCCATCCTAAAGGAAATTAGTCCTGAATATTCATTGGAAGGACTGATGATGAAGCTGAAACTCCAATACTTTGGCCACATAATGTGAAGAACTGACTTATTTGAAAAGACCCTGATTCTGGGCAAGATTGAAGACAGGAGGAAAAGGAGACAACAGAGAATGAGGTGGTTGGATGGCATCACCGACTCAATGGACATGACTTTGAGTAAACTCTGGGAGTTGGTGATGGACAGGGAGGCCTGGTGTGCTGCAGTCCATGGGGTTGCAAAGAGTCGGACACGACTGAGCGACTGAACTGAACTGAACTGAACTGATAGGGTTTCCTAGTCACTCAAGGTCACATATTCCAGGTGGGAGAAAGGGAGTGGAGAGCTCTTCACCACTGCACCCACCCATCAGCCTTCTCCTTTTCAGTTTTCCACCTTATGGTAATCATTTCTGGTTGGTGATATACCTGGGCAACCTAGCAGAAGCAAATGCACACCTGTCCTGGAAGAGCAACGCCATAATTTGGGCCCTAAAGATTTCCCACACTGAAGAATAAACCTTCCTAAAGAGCTTACAATACAAATTCACAAAACACTAAAGGAAATGATCCTTTGTGAATGAAGCAGTGGATAAAATAAGCAGGAGGATTACCAACTCCAAAACTTGAGATGATGGCAATAAAATACCATAAAATACTGTAAATATGTTAGACTTCAGTTAAACAGATTAAAAAAATAAACACATAAGGAGAGAAAATAAAAGCAATTAAGTACAAGAACCAAATGGAATTTCTAGAAATGAAAACATATTAAGGAAACAGAAGACTTAATAAACATATTAAACAGAAGCCTAGATATAACTGAATAGGGAATTAGTGAATCAGCAGATTTGAGAGCACTACACAAAATTCATCATGGAGAGGTTTAGATGGATTTGTCAAAGTGGTTGGGAGAGGTAATGAAAAAAGTGAGAGCATCAAGCATATATACAAGTATAATAGGAATTCTGAAAGAAAAAAATAGAGTCTGGAGGAGAGAAAAGATGATAAAGCTGAGAATTTTCCAGAATTGGTAAAAATTGCAAATCTTAAAATTGAAGATGAACAATGAATCCTGGGCACTACAAAAAAAAAAAAAATAAATTCATTCCTAGTCATATTATAGTAAAGTTTCAGGAGAAAAGGGGAAATTTGTAATAGTAGTCAGAGAAATGCTGATTATTAAGGACAAAAATTAGACCAATAATAGACTTGTCAATAGCAATAATAAAGATACTGAGATGATACCTGCAAATTGCTAAAGAAAACCAATCATCAACCTAAAACTTATCAGCGAATTTATCATTGAAGCTTGAGAGTGAAATAAAGACATAGTCAGACAAACAAAGACTACCTTCCTGAAAAATTTCCTTAAGAAAGCTTTTTTTTTTTTTTACTGCACAAAGAAGCCAGCATCTGAAAGAAAATAAAGGGTGAATGCAGTAATGATTAACAAATAAACTGGTAATTGATAGTAAATTCAAATAAGTATTCACTATTCAAAACACTAATATTAAGCACAATGAGTAGTATAATATTAGATAATAATGCCATAAGATGGAGTAGTTGATTACAATTAGGCTTTTATAACATTTTTGTGTTGTTCAGAAGGAAAGAGATGTTAATTCATTTTAAAGTTTGTTAGTGCAATAATACATTTTTTTAAATGTAAGGATAAGTACTTAAAGAATAGAAAGAGTAAGCAAAGGAGAAAAGGGAGAAATAAAACTGATGGGAGAATCAACTCAATGGGAGGATGTAAGAAATGTCAAAGCAGAAGCTAAGTGGAAAACATAGAAACCACATTAAAAATTAAAGAACAAAATGCATATATGTGTATAATTGAGTCATTTTGCTGTATAGCAGAGATTAGCGCATTATAAATCAAAATATTTCATTAAAAAATAAATGAAGATTAAAGGGCATCACAGGTACACCAGAGATTTTTAAAAGCTGGAAGCCAATACTATGAAAAATCATTTCAAAATTACTACTTTCACTATATTAATTTTGAAAATATTAAAAAAAATTTAAAAACTACATTTGCAAACAGAAATGAAGCACAGTTCTCTGGAAAAAATGAATTGCCAAAATAGAATTAATAACAGAAAATCTAAATGAAACATAGCTTTAGAGAAATCTACTTTCAAACATTTCTCTTTCTTTTTCATTTCACATGCTAAGTAATCTTTAATGAACGATAATCCTCATTTTATACAAAGGGTTCCATAAAACAAAAAGTGGGAAAAAATTCCAGTATATTTCATGAAGTTAATATGCTGCTGGTAATAAAAGTAGACAGGACAATATAACAATTGAAATTATAGTCCAGATCCTTAATAAAACATTGCAAACTAAATGCTGTGATTAGGTGAGAATTAATCTCAGGAATGTAAGGATGATTTAACACTAAAAATATTTATCAATGTAATTTTCTTTATCAACAGATAAGAACAGAAACCCATATGGTTATCTCAATAGATGCAGAAATGTATTTTTTTTTAAATTCAACAATTGTTCCTAATCAGAGTTTTAGTAAATGAGAAAGAGATAGGAATTTCCTTTCTCACATCAAGAATGTCTACCCAAAACCAACAGCAACTATTGTTTAATGGTAAAATATACGAGGCAGATTTTTAAAAGTTGAGGATAGAACAAGAATGACACAATTATAACTTCTAGTAACATTGAACAAGAGGTTCTGATTATAATAATAAGAAGAAATTAAATATTTAAGGACTAAAAAGAAAGAAAATTAAAAACTCCCATATTCTCAGAGAAAAAGGTATTATCTATGTCAGTACAGTCCAATAGAATATTTTTCAATGAGTGAAAAGTTCTATTATTGTATCTCTGCTGTCCAATATGGTAGTCAATAGTCATATATGGTTCTTGAGCACATAAAATAGAACTAGGAAGGGTGGAAACTAAATTTCTTATTTTATTTAAGATTAATTTTAATTTAAGTAGCCACATATGGGTAGTGGCACTCAAATTTGACAGCCTTGAACTATATGGAATATCTAAGACCATCTTAGACTTATTTGAATTAATAAGAGAATGACCAAGTTTGCTGAATGCAAAATCAATATATAACACTCAGTATTGTTTCTAAACACTAGTAATAACCAATTAGAAAATATCATTTAAAAGGTACTGTTCACAGCAGTGATCATAACCAGAAGATAGCTAGAACTATATCAAACAAAAATAAATGAATGACTAATACCAAGTAAATTATAAAACTTTGGAAAGAAATATGAAAGCAGACCTATGAATGAAGAATTATTTATGGGTGAGCAGATTCACCATTTCAAAATGTCAATCCTGTCCAGAATACTGTAAATTCCATGCAATTCCAGTCAAAATCTCTACAGGGTATGTATGTAACTTGATAAACAGATCCTAAAATTCATGTGGAAGACTAAAAGGCTAAAAATAGCTAAGACAGTATTAAAAAAAATAACAAGGAAGAAAAACACCAGATAACAAAAATTATTTAGAAAGCAATTATAACAAAAATATGTGGCAGTGGTATGGGTTTGGACAGAGAGATCAATGGAACTGAATAAAGTCTAGATATACACCACATTTATATGGGAACTGGTATATAATACAGATGGCATTACAACCAGTAGAGATAAGACAGACTAGTCAAAATGGTGCTGGAACAACTTGCGATCCTTCCAAATAAAGAGACACCTACTCTACATTCTACCCCAAAATAAATTCTACACAGGGAACTATACTCAGTATTTTATAAAAATCTATAATGGAAAAGAACCTGAAAAATATATATACCTATATATGTATATGTATGTAACTGAATCACTGTGCTGAAATTAGCACAACTTTGTAAATCAACTATACTTCAATAATTTTTTTTAATTCTAATAATTTAAGCATCTAAATGTGAAAAGCAAAATATTAAGCTGTAATTAAAACACAAAATATTTTTCATGTCTGGTTTTAATTATCAGTATCCTATAACCAATAAGAAAAAGTAGAAAAACAAAACAAAGAAAAAATATGCGGAGGATCTGAAGAAGCAATTTCCAGAGGCGAAAAATCTCAAAGTTCAGTAAACATGAGAAGATCAACTGCACTAGAAATTCATTAAAATTTCTAGTGAACTTTCATTTCCTGTATATCAAATGGGCAAAAATAGAAAGTTGAAGCATATCAAGAGTTGACGAGTATATGGAAATGGGAATTCTTATATTACTGCCTATAGTATAAATTTGAAACCACTTTGGAGAGCAATGTTAAAATACACATAAAGGTGAAGATCGACACACCCAAGGCCAAAAACCCCCACTTTTAAAAGAGGAACTCATGTACCCGGAGGCCTGAACAGGATGTCCTTAACAGCAGAGTTGGTAACAGTGACGTGCTGCAAACGTTAACAGTTCATGACGCGAATGGATATACACACTCGCTGTCCGGCACAACAGTTAAAATGAATCACCCACGTCAACATGGCCCCAAATAGATAAATCTCAAAAAATGTCTTCAAGGGGAAAAAATCTCAAATGGTAGAAGGTATAAAAACTATGAAGCCACACATATAAGTTTATGAAACATCCAAAATAGTAACATAGATTGTCATGAGAGGCGATGCTGCTGCTGCTAAGTCGCTTCAGTCGTGTCCGACTCTGTGCGACCCCATAGACGGCAGCCCATCAGGCGCCACCGTCCCTGGGATTCTCCAGGCAAGAACACTGGAGAGGTTTGCCATGTCCTTCTCCAATGCATGAAAGTGAAAAGTGAAAGTGAAGTCGCTCAGTCGTGTCCGACACTTAGCGACCCCATGGACTGCAGCCTACCAGGTTTCTCCGTCCATGGGATTTTCCAGGCAAGAGTACTGTAAAGTGCAAAAGCACGTGCAAGAATGAAGAGAACCCAGAGAGGTCTGATTCTAAATCCAGTTCCACCACACATTTGCCTGTAAGCAAGGTGTTCCATATACTAAGCCTTCATTTCCCCACCTGTAAAATAAGAACAGTTTCCTTATCTCACTAGATTTTTCCAGGATTAGAGTGAGTGTCAATGCCCTTCAGCATCCTTTGACTTCATTACATAACTGTATCTGGAGTGAGAGAATCTTCCACCTCAGGCCCCTCTGCATCGGTGTTGAAGGCACAGGGCAAGAACCCACATAAGAGCTCATGGTTGGCTCTTCCACACTTCAGATTTAGAACCTTGGGCTTTCTTAAAGTGACAGAGCACCCACATGCAGAAGTACAGATGCAGGAAAGGCAGAGTACTAGACATACACTGTAAATAAATAAAATAAGCAGATAGTGTTGGCGATGGATCTTCTTTCCCATGTTCTGCTATGGTAGAAAGAGCATTTGATGGAATTCTGTGAGCGAGCCTATGGGTCTCTGTTTCCTCATTGGAAAGACACAGGGATCAGACAACAGAGACAACTTCATCCCAGTGCAAGGGCCTATGGATGAGGATCCTTCCACGGCTCTGGGAAACAAGCCATCCAAGATCAACAGAGGCTCCCGGCCTATTATTGGCCAGCACATTGACAACTCTAGCTCTGTGGGATCCACAGTCCTGGAGGTTGTAGGCTTGGAGTAGGGCGCAGCTTTGCAAAGCTACAAGGTTGAACCAAGCAGAGAGAAGACAGGACAGGGGCATTTCCAGCCAGAGAGGAAGACAGAAGATTTATAAAGTCTCTTAAGGGCCCCTTCCTCTTAGTTCCTTTGTTCTAAGCCACAGATTGGTCTCACAGAGGAGGATCTAGAAAATAGAAATATTAGGGGAAGAACAGAGTGCCATGCATGGCCAACATGTTTATTAGAGCCATGAAGAGATGGTTGAACCACCTTAGAGTTCTGATGTTACAGGGGGTTTGAACGTGTTTGTAGGTGGTCATGCCTGGGTGCTCAGTTGCTAAGTCATATCTGACTCTTTGTGACTTCATGGACTGTAGCCCACCAGGCTCCTCTGTCTATCGCATTCTCCAGGCAAGAATACCAGAGTGGACTGCCATTTAAGAAGTCTAAAAACTTCATGCTAATAGATCCTCTATGAAATGTTCATGTCATGGTCATGTCTGTCCTATATAATAATCTTTTGACACAATACTGTCTAATGTATTTTAGGCTATAAAATTAACAAAGTTCTCTTGGACTTCCACATGGAAGGTGTTAATTCTCATTGAATACTGGTATTGGGTTGGCCAAAAATTTTCATTTAAGTTTTTGTGAGATGTAATAGAAAAACCCAGATGAAATTTTTGGCCAACCAAATAGATTAGGAATGACTGAAGTCAAGATATTAAGCCCAGCTCTTATGTTCATGGGCTGGGTGACCTTGGGTGAACCTCTTGATTGTGTTACATCTGTTTTCCCATCTGGCAAAATGGAGTTCATCATGTTTCTCTTTCCCTCCCTTCTTCCCTCCCTCTCCCCCTCCTCTCCATGGAGAGTTATAAAAAATAAGCAACAGCCCAGATAAAAAAACACTCCATGCCTCTTAGAGGAAAAGCAGAGTGGAAACCCAAGGCACAATATGTGTATAAGACAGGACTACTGGGCTCCATGCTGATTCCTAGGACCTATAATTGCATCAGCCTGTGCCTTAGCTTCCCACCAACAAGAAGCGCAAAGGACATCCACCCTTACTCTTACCTCATAGTTGTCCTACCAGTCTCTAGGAACTCCAGATAATGTAGTAGGCCAGGGTTGCCCTAAATTACACCCTGCAAAGTGGCCTTAGTTTAAGAACTGGCTAATTTTAAGAACTTTCCTATTTCACACTGAATGCTAACCCTATATTCTCTAGTTTCAACAGCTTCCTAATATGGACCAGACCTATTCCAAGATCTGAGCACACTTTGTAATAATCATTTGAGAGCCCTATAATTTCTGTAACCAGCCTCTGCACTTTCTATTTCCCTTCAGGGCACAGATCAAAGGTATTACTTTTAGCAAAAGTACTTGCATTATTTCATTTTTAGATAGGCCAAAAGGTAGATGTCTAATGTACAGGCTTGACAGGGTGAGGGAAAAAATGTAAGGTCTTTTCCAATATACAAGTAGATGCCATCCACTCCTAAGTCCAGCCCTGGAAGGATGTCCTTCCACCATAAGGGGAGATATGGCCACTGGCTGGGTTGTTCACCTTAGCATCTTCAATAGGATGGTCTCTGTATCAAAGAATCCTGGAATGTTTGGAGAGAGAGGAGGGTATACAGAATAGTGAGGAGTGAACATAGATCCTGTGAGAAATGATGAGAGATCTTGGGAAGTTCAGCCTCCTAAAGGAATTATTAATTCAACACACATTGATGGGTTTCTTTTATGTATGGGCAGAGTTCTGTAGTCAATTCTAGGGAAAGGTATGGGCACGATGCCCAGGAGGGGACAAAGCAGCTATTTTTAAATACTACAAAGACTCTCAAGTAAAAGAGCAGAAGGATCAAGGGGAAAGGGAGCTAACATGTAATGAGCTTCATGTGTCAGGAATTTTACATGTAGTGTATATTTAATGCGCAACCTGAAACCCACACGTCATGGGCCCACATGCAGGGGGCTGAGAAGATTGTTCTCTGCCTTTACCTTTACACCAGTCCACCTGAATTGAGTAGTTTTTTTCTTCTTGGTGGCCCAACTAACGATCTGGTCTCATCAGGTGCTCATTAATTAAACACATATGCACACAGTGTTAACTCAAGGCTCCAGTCTATGGAAATATTAAAGCAGAGTCTGATTTACTATCTATCAGGGACACTACCAAAGGAATTCCAGCAATGGGTGGAAGTATGCGGAAAGCGTAGGGGCTATAATTAGAAAGAACCCCAGTTCACTGCAAAACCCACTGGTTTTGGGCAGTTACTTCATCTCTTTGAGCCCTCATTTCTCCAACTGTTTATGAGTGATAAATGTAGGTAAAGAAGCTAACAAACAATAGATACTTATTACTTACTCCCCATATTTGCAGCTCAGTGCTTCTAAACCTCTTTTCTGTGATAGGAAAGATGCACTGCAACCTGTCTTCCTCACACCAGTAAAGGCAGAAAGGCCTGCCTATCCCAATGTCTGGATTTCCCTGGTGACTCAGCAGTAAAGAATCCTCCTGTAATGTAGACAATGCGGGTTTGATCCCTGGGTTGGGAAGATCCCCTGGAGAAGGAAATGGCAACCTACTCCAGTATTCTTTCTGGGAAAATCCCATGGACAGAGGAGCTTGGTGGGATACAGTCCATGGGTTCACAAGAGTCGGACACTACTTAGCGACTAAACCACCACCACCATCCATCCCAATGTCTAAAAAGCCAAATTAGAGCTAATTTTTTAGCTTATGACTTAATTATTTTAATATACAGAGAATTTTTCATGGAACTTCTCTTCCCTTAAAGCTACCAGTAGCCCTTATCAGTCATTTATACCACAGTGTGAATGAGCTTGAGATGCTTCCCTTAAGAGCACTTTTCAAGATTGGGTTGAAGATGGCATCAGACTCCCAGTATCTGGGTGAAAATTATCTTTACAAATAAAGTGAGTCCTTCATATACACACTGCCATTTTTTAGTGCTCCCTTTGCTCCATGCCTTATCAACATGCAAACTTTTTACTAGAGAAAGTAAGGCAAAATGTACATTTTCTAATAAAGCAGAAATAATTACTTTGGATAACCTTTGAGCAAGACCATGTAGATTTATTAAAAACCAAAATTGTAATTTACATGTATATTGAAAAAACATATTTTTGCAGAATTTTCTTGTTTATACATCCCCACAAGCCTCAACAAAATTGAATATTATAATCAGAAAGATTTCATCAGGGTTCATTTTAGAACAGTATAAATAGAAATCGAACATTTCAGGAAATGATTGGCTTTAGCTGGAAGATACAAAATTTAATTTTTCAGCATACAGTTGTCAAGATATTATTTCTGTAGCTCCCACCTTGAATTGTAGGGGAAGACACATTACTATTTGCATAAGCAGAATAGTGAATGGCTAAAAGCCGCTTTCATTTACTCAGTTAGACAGGATGAGATTATGAAATAGATTCTTATGAAGAAATAAAGAGGGTTTTAACTTTTTCTGGTTACAAAATACACAGATGTTTAGCTCACTTCCTCCTCTATTTTATTTGCAGAGCACTTAGAATTGTAACTGAATTTACTTCACTTCTCTGTTTCACAGGTCACCCTGAGGATAAAGTTAGGCTGGGATAACCACCACTCTTCCCTTTGGGACCAAATTGTCAAGGAACATGACCACAGGATTTCTGACTCCCTGAGGGCAATTTTTCAGTAAAGAGTGACTAGAATCAGAAGAATCTTGGACTTTTATTTTCTCTCTCTTTTCCTTCCAACGCCCTTCTCCCCAACACTGCCCCCATCTAACTAAGTCACGTAGATGAGAGGGGAGGATGGTCAAGAGGGAGTGTAAGAAATTGTCCTAATACCTTGAAGATACTTGAATGAATCATGTACAAAGAGGTTTTCAGAAACCAGAAAACATATTGCTCTGTCTCATTTTACACTAATTCAATTTTTTGAGTCCATATTTATTTCTTAGTCTTGGATTAGTCTCCTGAAATGTTATGTATTTACACAAATCAAAGGACTTTAAAAAATGAGGTATAATTAGCATATAGCAATATGATAGTTCAGGTGTACAATATACTAATTCAATATTTGTTTATATAGTAAAATGAGCATCACAATAAATCTAACTAATGACTATCTGCATACATAGTTATACATTTTTTTCTTGTGATGAGAACTTTTAAAATATAATCTTAGCAATTTTCATATATGTAATATAATACTATTAACTATAGTCACCATGATGCATATCACCCAAGAACTTTTAATGTACAAAGTTTATGGATAATCCTCTATAATCTTAAAAATGAAATTATTCATAAATGGAGTAGGGAATCTTTGAGCAGATTTTTGTTGTTTTAAAGCAAGTTAAAATCAGTAGCAGCTACTCACGAAAATAATCACACATTTAACTTTTTCTCACTAATGGTTTGAGGCCAGCTAAAAATTCAAGATACAGAGAATGATGGAACATGCAACAGGATGAAAACCTAGAGCCCATGTCACTTAAGTAAACTTTCCAGACTTTTATTAATAGCTATGCAAATCTTCAGGCAAAATCCTCTAAATTTTCTTAGAATACATTCTTCCTTTATATCTGACAATTTTTTATAACTGTCTAATTGAAACTCTTTAGAGATTAGTTTGAGTTAAATAAAGGTGGAGAATAATATAAAACTACAGCTGGACCATTGCACAGTACACTATTTCTACCTAATAAATTAGTGCATATTTTAATTTAGTAAAAATCAAGTGATCTGACAACACAATCTTTGCCAGCACTTGTGATAACAAGCTGTCTCTTGGCATCCATATTTATTGATTATTGATAAATCAGCTTAACATTTTTGGGGAAATAAGCAGAGTATAAATCAGTTAAGCAAAGGGAAAAATTTTCTAACAGTTAACTTTAGTCACAAAGTCATTTTAGAGCCTGAGTAAATCTGTAAAATGAAGAAAGTACTTCATGCCCCTCTTCCTCTCTCATCCACTTTCGTGGCTAAATGGAGTGAATAAGCAGAAACCTAAAATGTTGGCCACTGAGTAGCCAAACAGCCTGGAAGTAACTTGCTGATTGCTGAAAGAAGTGAGTCTAATGATGAACTCAAAACAAAGATAATTTTTATCATCAGCTAGGTTACAAGTGAGGCATCCTTGGTTCAAAATTCAGGAAATCAGAAAATACTCACAATCATTATAAATGTACCCAAGAACTCGGAGAGCGTTTCCTTGGCTAAAGTGTTCTTCAAGACCAATCTCTGCTTCAAGCTTTTTTTCTTTTGTTCCATCTCAGGCTGCATCTTGGGGCTTCTTCAAAGACCACTCGTTTCACCAACACCTGCTTCTGCTGATCCCTACTTCACTGGCACATAAAAGTTTTTAACAGCTGCTCACAGGTTCCTGGTGATGTCTGATTCAGTTATCCAGTCCCAATGAGAACCCGTGGTTTACTCCTCTGGTGGTGAAGTTGTCATTCCGTGGTTGCTGCTGTTTATTTGAAATGGCGAGGTAGAACCTGAAATCCTGAAAACAACCCTTTTTGTGCCTGATGGATTAATCATTACCTTTCTTTTCATGGTACTTTTTTTCTCTGTTGTTTTTTTTTTTTTTTCTTCAAGAGATGAGAAAAGAGATGTATTGGTTGCGTCGTTGCCAAACCACAGCGATGGGCTGCAGTCCAGGAGAGATTTACATGTTGCACAATTGCAAGCTTCTGACTTTTTTTTTTCTATTTAGAAATGGTTGGTTGAAGTGTAGCTTGGAATTGTCAAATCAGGCACATATACATCCAGTGTAAACATTCTTCTCTGAAGGCACTTTCATGCACATTATAGAACATGAATAAAATATAGATGTGTCGTTCTGCAAAATTAATCATGCTTTTTTTCTTCCAATAACATTTCAGTGATTTAATTACAGCTCCCTGATGATGTTGAGACCACTGCATTTGTTCCAGAGAAGAAGAAATTACCATGTCTGTGCTCAGTGTCTCAGTCACTCTTTGTGACCCCATGGACTGTAACCCACCAGGCTCCTCTGTCCATGGGATTATCCCAGGAAGAACACCAGAGCGGGTTGCCATTTCCTTCTCCAGGGCCTCTTCTTGACCCAGGGATCCAACCTGCATCTCCTAGCAGGCAGATTCTTTACCACTGAGCCACCTGGGAAGACCTGAAGAAATTAACATACAGAGAGACAATTGCAAGTTTCACATGGCAAGTCTGTAGAACAGAATGGGATCTCCCGTTTGGATCCTATAGCTGGGATTCATTTACCCAAGATAGCTTGGAATCAAGAATCAGGATGATGGATAAACGAACTTCTTAAGACGCATTCTAGTTCGAAAACCAAGTTGCTCTCTTTCATTTACCATGAAATACTTAGGCAAAATCTATAGTAAGTAAACAACAATAGCTTGAAAGTCTATACTGCTTAGAGATCACTGAGTTAGAAAGAGCTCAACCTGAGTATATGTCACCCCCATTAAACAAGAAAGGGAGTAAAGATACCTAAACAAGGCTCCTGGGTTATACTTTTTAAGTTTGATGAATAACATCCCGGCAGACAGCAAACTGTGTTCGAGACGAGCTTCTCATCACATCAAACGTTCAAATCTTGTTTTTCAAAACTAGTTTGAAGAAGTAGAATCCAGTGGTTGTTTCTGAATCCCAAAACAGTCCCATGGAATTTGTACCCAGGCTGTGTGCTTCTTCCCAACTCTCCCACAGAGAAGCCAGCTCTGTTTCAGGCCCTCCCCTATCTTTGCAGGAGGCCCACAGTTATTCCCAGTTAAGGAGGCAGATTGGAAGAGAAGGAAGGGCCTGGAGAAAAGAGCTGCAGATATTTCAAGGACAGAAGACATACCTAGTGTATAATTGAAATCAAGAGTTTGGGTCTAAAGAGATTATAACTTGCCTGAGAATATGCCATTGCCAAAACAGTAATCAAGTATTTGACTAACTCCTGGTTAAATTATGGATACTATTGTCTAGAAGAGTTATTTATGACTGCACTAAGTACCCAAGTACCAGTGGATGGACCAGAGAAACAGGACTTTATTGTTGTGTTTACAACTGATACCACACAAGGGTGTTCTCTGCTTTCCACTCCCTCACCTAACAAACATTTATGGCACACTCATTGTGTGCTGTGCCAAGCACTGTACTTAACACAAGCACGTGGGGTTCTTGCCCCTTAAAGAGCTCAGAGTCTCATGAGGGAAGCAAGCATGAGTGAAATAATCATATACACAGAAATGTGAAATCACAGCAGAGATGTATGCTATGGAGGTAGAGGATATATTTCTATGAGCAAATATAAGCAGGGAATTTCACCTT
This sequence comes from Bos indicus x Bos taurus, assembly GCF_003369695.1. Lineage (NCBI taxonomy): Eukaryota > Metazoa > Chordata > Mammalia > Artiodactyla > Bovidae > Bos > Bos indicus x Bos taurus. The sequence goes on from NC_040085.1 coordinate 45,984,974, forward strand.
GCTGGAGATCTCTGATAGCTTCTCTAAGGATATCATGTCTGAGCTGAGATCAGAAGGAAGGAAAGAGGTTAATCACATGAAGTGGGGAATGTCTTGGGGGGTGAGGATGGGAACGGTATAATGTGTAGCCAAGAATGAGAGAAATGACTGGCTCCCAGAGGCAGCAAAGGAGTACAGAGCAAAATGAGCCTAATTCAGGGGACAGACCATACTGAGCCTTGTAAATCATGTTCAAGATAAGAGCAATAATAAGTCACTGAAGTGGTTTAAGCAGAAACAGGACACCATTAGATTTGAGTATTAAAAAAAAATTATTTGTTATTTTTGGCGGCACTCGGTTTTCAGTGCTACGTTTGGGCTTTCTCTAGTTGTGGTGAGTGGGGACTCTGTTGAGGTGTGGGGTCTTCTCTTTCTGTGGAGCACGGGCTCTAGGCACGTGGGCTCAGTAGTTGCAGCTTGCGGGCTCTAGAATGCAGGCTTAATAGTTGTGGTGCCTGGGCTTAGTTGCTTCGCGGCATGTGGAATCTTCCTGGGCCAGGGATCAAACCCATGTCTCCTGCACTGGCAGGCAGATTCTTAACCAGTGAACCACCAGGGAAGCCCCCGGATTTGAGTTTTAAAAAGATCATCTTAGCTGTGAGGTGGAGAGGGTATTGGAGAGGGCCTAAAAGTGGATATATGTAGACATTGGGGGATATTACAGAATGCCAGGACTAGGTGGTAGCTTTCACAATGGACAGAAATAGAAGAGTTCTATATATCTTAAAATTGGAAGGGCTTTATGGATTGGATATGAAGGATGAGGAAAAGGAACTCAAGTTTAATAGCTATATTCCTGGCTTGTTGGGGAAAGAGGGGCTAAGCACCCAGAGAGGAAATGTTGGAAGAGGACCAGGGCTGCAAGGGAAGGTCGTGAATTCTGCTTGTGCAGGTTGAGCCTCAGGGACTCTCTAGTGCTTCTGAGAGGAGATGTCAAGTAGGAAATGGTCTGTATTCTGAAGAAAGGTCTATGTGCTGATCGAGGTGATAACTGAAGCCTTGAATAAAGATGAGGTTACAGGCTTCCCAGGTGTCACAGTGGTAAAGAATCCCCTGCTAATGCAGGTTTGATCTCTGAATGGGAAAGATTCTCTGCAGAAGGAAATGTCTATTCACTCCAGTACTCTTGCCTGGAGAATCCCATGGACAGAGGAGGCTGGCAGGTAGGCTATAGTCCACAGGGCCGCAAACAGCCAGACACAACTGAGCATGCATGCCATACCTAAAATAAAATAAAATTGAATCAATTTTTTAAAAAAAGATAACCTTAGGGGAGCATTTATAGAAAGCAGAAGTTGAGCTTGTGGTACTAAACATTTCAAATCTTTTCTTTCATTCTACCTTCAGAGGACAGTTACCCTTTTCACCTCCATCACCATAAATTCATCCTCAAACCTAATTCACTCACACTCCCCTTTGCAAAGCACCCTCATACCAAAGGTCCTCTTGGGTAATGAGGCTGCTTAATTTCTTTCATTTACTCATCCAGAAAAACCTTTTATTATTTACCATACATCACGCACAGCATTAAGCAGTAGGGATTCAAAATAAGGTAGACAGATCTCTACTTTTAAGAATTTATGCAGTCTAAGTGACAAATATCTCCAAATGAATACATCGTATGGTAAAGCAGAAGCATGTGCAAAATACTAAACCAAAACTCCACTTATCACCACATAGACATCCTAGAAGCTGCTGTGCAGTGCCAATGCAATGACTCATTCTGCCACCAACAGTCCTAAAATTGTGCATACCTAGACACAGTGCCAGGCTAAATCTTTGGAGCTAGCCTACCTAGCTCTTTTATTTATTTATTTATCTCAGTTTCCTCACCTTTTATTTTTTAAACATTTTAATTAGAGTATAGTTGATTTACAATTTTGTACCCAGCTCTTCTATCCACCCCCCCACCCCTTCCTTCTCTGTCCCTCCCTAACCTCAGCATTGTCTTCTCTGCTTTTTACTGAAGAAGAGAAACCATCTTTTCCACCAGCATGGGATTCAACAAGTTTGTTGTTCTTAAGGAGAACCATTTCTTACTCCGACCTGACTTCCCCAACCTCTTCTACTTTGGCCAACTTAATCCCCACTCTAGTTCAGAAGCCCCTTTGATGGCCACTGTTGGGATTGTGTCACTATCCTCTCTCAAAATCTTTCATACCAGACTACCTCCCACTGACTAAAACTTCCAGTTCCCACCTTTCACCCACTCTCTTCCATCAGTCTGCTTCACATCCTCTTCATAGATTACAGTCTGTCAACTCCTCCCTCTCCACCCAGCTCTTACCTCACTATCACCCAGGTTAATGATGCACTTACCAGTGTCTCTGGTTCCACTGACCCCTTGACTTTCTTCCACACCCACATTGCCAAAGCCCAACTCTTAAGTAAATTCAACCATTGATGTCTCTCAAATTCTATCCTCCCACAATGCTGAATAATGCTGAAAAATTATATAAAGGTACTAATTGACCCTAAAGATAGCTGTAATCTATCAGCAATGGCCCCATATCTTTAGTTAACCTTTTATTTCAAAGGTTCCAGACTTTAGGATGCTTTCATATCGCCCAACTTCAGAAACTATGATTTGGTAGATCTGGGATGGAGCCCAGGAATCTTGCATGTATTCCTGGTAGTTCAGATCCCACACACTATTTCATTCTGCTGCTGCTAAGCTGCTTCAGTTGTGTCCGACTCTGTGCGACCCCATAGACGGCAGCCCACCAGGCTCCCCCGCCCCTGGGATTCTCCAGGCAAGAACACTGGAGTGGGTTGCCATTTCCTTCTCCAATGCATGACAGTGAAAAGTGAAAGTGAAGTCACTCAGTCGTGCCGACTCTTAGCAACCCTATGGACTGCAGCCTACCAGGCTCCTCTGTCCATGGGATTTTCCAGGCAAGAGATTTCATTCTCTGCAGCAGCAATATATCTCTTCCATGCTCCTCCAGTTTCCTGTTCCAATCCTCCTACTCAGCTGATGATCTTTTATCCCAATCCACTGAGAAAACAAACAGGTTCATTAGCTATAATACTTTTGTACCTCTTCTCTTCAAAAAGTTGCCCTAATTTTATTTATAATGTCCTCCTTCCCTTTCCTTTCTTTCTAAAGTTAGCTCTGATACTGGTGTACTGTTCCAGCCCCTCTGAGACCTTCCAATTAACATTTTCCTCACTCTCTCAATCTCTTTCCCCCATTGGCTTCTTTCCTGGGTCTTAAAAAGAGGTTCAGGTCTTAATTCTCCTGCAAAATAGTCCTTCAGAAGTGTTTCACCTTAAATTTCAGTCTTAATCCATTTGGGCTACTATAACAAGATCCCATAGACAGGGTGTTTTACGCAGCAATCATTTATTTCTCACAGTTCTGGAGGCTAGAAGTCTGGGATTAGGATGCCAGTAAAGTTGGGAGAGGGTGAGGGTTTCTTTCCTGGTGTAGACAGTGACCTTCTTGTTGCGTTCTCACATGGCTGAAAGAAAGCTCTAGTCTTGATCCTCTTTTAAAGCTACCAGTCCCACCATGGAGACTCCACTCCCTTAACTTCATTCAAAACCAATTTCCTCTCAAAGTTCCCCCAATCAAAACACCACATTTGGGAATTAGGGCCTCAACCTAGGAATTTGGGGATGACACAAACATTCAATTCATGGCAACCATTTCATCTGTCTCCTCTGCCTTTTTTCATTTCTAGTGGGAAAAAATAAGCACTTTACCTTGAGCAAAATAAATCATACTAAATTGAAAAAAATTCAGAAGTATTTAAATTAAAATAAAAATCTCTTATAATCCCAGCTCTTGTAGTTTATCGCTATTAACAGGTTGAAATATACCCCCCTAGACTTTTTCAGTAGATCTACATAAATATCTCTCCCTTTTTCCCTAAAAGTGGGATTATATTATACATACTAGATTAATGTGTTTTAAATTTTTCTGTCATTTTCTATGCCAGTGTATAACTCATCTTTTTAATGACTGTATAATATTCAATTATATAAATGCCATAAATTAAACAGCTTCCCTTCAATAGACAATTAGTTGTTGCCACCTCCTCCCACACACATTAAATGAATATCTATCCTTATATATATATACTTATCTCTCTGTCTCTTAGAAGAACTGTCTAGAAGTTGAATTACTAGTCAAAGAATATGCATATATAAAGTTTTATAAAAGTTCCTGCTTCTGCAGGATTCACCTCGTGGTCCAGTGGTTAAGACTCTGCACTTGCTGTGCAGGGGCATGGGTTCAGTCTCTGGTCAGGTAGGATCCTACATGCCTCACAGTGAAGCCAAGGGGGAAAATGTATCTATTTCTCTCATTCTCTTTAATATTGGTTAATGTAAATTCTTTCTAATTCTCCCACTATAGCAGTTAAAAAATAAAATTGTTTTCATATGCATTTATTTGGTTAACTGTGAGGTTGGATAGAACTAACACTCAAAAACTGTTAGAACTAACACCCAAAAAAGATGTCTTTTTCATTATAGGGGACTGGAATGCAAAAGTACAAAGTCAAGAAACACCTGGAATAACAGGCAAATTTGGCATTGGAGTACAGAATGAAGCAGGGCAAAGGCTAATAGAGTTTTCCAAGAGAATACACTGGTCATAGCAAACACCCTCTTCCAACAACACAAGAGAAGACTCTATACATGGACATCACCAGATGGTCAACCAAAATTAGATTGATTATATTCTTTGCAGCCAACGATGGAAAAGCTCTATACAGTCAGCAAAAACAAGACTGGGAGTTGACTGTGGCTCAGATCATGAACACCTTACTGCCAAATTCAGACTTAAATTGAAGAAAGTAGGGAAAACCACTAGACCATTCAGGTAGGACCAAATCAAATCCCTTATGATTATACAGTGGAAGTGAGAAATAGATTCAAGGGATTAGATCTGATAGAAAGAGTGCCTGAAGAACTATGGACAGAGGTTCATGAGACATTGTACCTGAGGCAGGAATCAAGACCATCCCCAAGAAAAAGAAATGAAAAAAGCAAAATGGCTGACTGAGGAGGCCTTACAAATAGCTGTGAAAAGAAAAGAAGCAAAAAGCAAAGGAGAAAAGGAAAGATATAAGCATCTGAATGCAGAGTTCCAAAGAATAGCAAAAAGAGATAGATAAGAAAGCCTTCTTCAGTGATCAATGCAAACAAATAGAGGGAAACACAGAATGGGAAAGACTACCTTCAAGAAAATTAGAGATACCAAGGGAACATTTCATGCAAAGATGAGCACAATAAAGGACAGAAATGATATGGACCTAACAGAAGCAGAAGATATTAAGAAGAGGTGGCAAGAATACACAGAAGAACTATACAAAAACCATCTTCATGACCCAGATAATCACAATGGTATGATCACTCACCTAGAGCCAGACATCCTGGAATGTGAAGCCTAGTGGGCCTTAGGAAGCATAACTACTAACACAGCTAGTGGAGGTAATGGACTTCCAGTTGAGCTATTTCAAGTCCTGAAAGATGATGCTGTGAAAGTGCTGCACTCAACATGCCAGCAAATTTGGAAAACCCAGAAGTGGCCACAGGACTGGAAAAGGTCACTTTTCATTCCAACACAAAAGAAAGGCAATGTCAAAGAATGCTCAGACTACAGCCAATTGTACTCATCTCACATGCTAGTAAAGTAATTCTCAAAATTCTCCAAGCCAGGCTTCAGCAATACGTGAACTGTGAACTTCCAGATGTTCAAGCTAGATTTAGAAAAGGCAGAGGTACCAGAGATCAAATTGCCAACATCCGTTAGATCATTGAAAAAGCAAGAGAGCTCCAGAAAAACATGTACTTCTGTTTTATTGACTATGCCAAAGCCTTTGACTGTGGATCACAACAAACTGTGGAAAATTCTTCAAGAGATGGGAATACCAGACCACCTGACCTGTCTTTAAGAAACCTGTATGCAGGTCAGAAAACAACAGTTAGAACTGGACATGGAAGAACAGATTGTTTCCAAATCGGGAAAGGAGTATGTCAAGGCTGTATAATGTCACGCTGCTTATTTAACTTATATGCAGAGTACATCTTGAGAAATGCTGGGCTGGATGAAGCACAAGCTGGAATCTAGATTGCCAGGAGAAATATCAATAACCTCAGATATACAGATGACATCACCCTTATGGCAGAAAGCGAAGAACTAAAGAGCCTCTTGATGAAAGCGAAAGAGGAAAGTGAAAAAGTTAGCAAAACTCAACATTCAGAAAACTAAGATCATGACATCTGGTCCCATCACTTCATGGCAAATAGATGAGGAAACAGTGGAAACAATGGCAGACTTTATTTTCTTGGGCTCCCAAATCACTGCAGATAGTGACTGCAGCCATGAAATTAAAAGACGCTCCTTGGAAGAAAAGCTATGACCAACCTAGACAGCATATTAAAAAGCAGAGACATTACTTTACCAACAAAGGTCTGTCTATTCAAGGCTATGGTTTTTCCAGTAGTCATGTATGGATGTAAGAGTTGGGCTATAAATAAAGCTGAGCACCAAAGAATTGATGCTTTTGAACTGTGGTGTTGGAGAAGACTCTCAAGAGTCCCTTGGACTGCAAGGAGATTCAATTAGTCCATCCTAAAGGAAATCAGTCCTGAATATTCATTGGAATGACTGATGCTGAAGCTGAAACTCCAATACTTTGGCCACCTGATGCGAAGAACTGACTCATTTGAAAAGACCCTGATGCTGGGAAAGATTGAAGGTGGGAGGAGAAGGGGAAGAAAGAGGATGAAATGGTTGGATGTCATCACCGACTCAATGGGCATGAGTTTGAGTAAATTCTGGTAGTTGGTGATGGATAGGGAGGCCTGGTGTGCTACAGTCCATGGGGTCGCAAAGAGTCAGACACGACTGAGTGACTGAACTGACTGATTGAGATTGGGTATCTTTCATGTGCTAACTATTTGTGTCCTTTTATATGTTCGAATTTATGTCCTCTACCCCCTTTCATCAGGTTCATTTTTAATAACTTTTGTCACTCTTTACAATATAAAAATATAAATCTTTTATCTATTATATATGGCAAATAATTTTCTGTTTAATCCTTTATGTTTTATTTATAATGATGATGTGTGGCTGCCATATAGAAATTTATAAAATTTGTAAACTTAAGTCTATAAATATTTTTCTGTATGGTTACTAAATTTGATATTTATGGTAAAAGATCTGGCTAAAATTTATTTAATTTATTTAAATTTATTTAATTTGGCTAAAATTATGCCAAATTACAAACATATTAAGCTTTGTTTTATATTTTATTCCATGATTTTACTTTACACACTTAATTTTTAATTTTTTTAGGATATATTATGATATATAGTGTAAGGCAGAACTCTAACATTATTCCAAAATATTTTGGCAAGTTTTTCAACACTATTTGGTTTGGAATTCCATCTTTCCTGTATAAAAAAAATCCTGGAAGTAAAATAGTGATTTTACTTACTGTAGTCTTGCAAGACATTTTGATGTCTTTCTGGTAGAATAGATCCCTCCTTATTACTATTTTCAAATATTTATTAGGTAAGTGAACTTTAAAATCATTTAAAAAGTTTCATATCCTCCCAACTCTAATTAATGAAAGAGCATTAACTTTATGGATAAAGTTATAATATTGAATATTCCCTTCAGAAATATGCTTGTTATCTCTCCATTTATTCAAGTCTTTTTTATGTCCTTAAGTAAGTTTACATTATTTTCTCCACTGGGTCTTGCAAATTCTTAAATTCTTATTTCTAAGCATTTGATATTTAGTTGTCTCTATTTGGGGAATTAGAATGAGATCTTCTTTATAAATCTGACTGATCATTACAAGCAAATTTCTGCATGTATGTCTTTAATATTCACATCCTAATGAGCTTTATTACAGTTTTAAATAGTTATCTAGTTGACATTGTAGTGAACAGCATTAGTGTCCTACTTGGCATCTTTTAAGCCCTCTTTCAAATAGTACTAGATTTTTATTTGGATATCCACTACTTTTTCTGAGCAACTATAGGCTTTAGGTAGAACACTGATTAAGGGTAAACACTAGTCTAAGGTTTAAGGGTAAAAATCGACTAGTTTAACCTATGAGAATCATTTTCCCACCCTTGAAACCATGCCTGGTTCAGAAATAATAATGTGGTTTAAGTGGGGCCAATGAAATTTGAGAAGAAACTTTCTGAGGCTTTGGAAAGAAATTCCTCAGCTCTCTGAAAGCTGTAAGAAACCGGTTCTCTGTCATTCCCTGGACATGAACAAGGGAGCTTGTAGCTCCAACTATTGTAGACACCCATCCCATAACTTTGAGGGGAGCTAGCCTTCCAATTCGACTGAGTGACTTCCCTTTCACTTTTCACTTTCATGCATTGGAGAAGGAAATGGCAACCCACTCCAGTGTCCTTGCCTGGAGAATCCCAGGGACGGGGGAGCCTGGTGGGCTGCCATCTATGGGGTCGCACAGAGTCGGGCACGACTGAAGCGACTTAGCAGCAGCAGCAGCCTTCCAATTAAGCTGACACAGGGACCAGAATGCAGCTGAGTCCTTAGTGATATCACTGAATTACTGGGTCAACCAACACTGAGGCCCATGCCATTTCTGGACTTGCAGTTATGTAAACCAATAATGTTTAATATTTTCAAAACCAGTTTGAATGAGATTTCCGTTCATTTCAATATTAAAAAACCTAAATTTTTTCATTATCTTAAATTTTTAAGATAGAATATAATGAACTATAAATGATCATCCTTTGCTCTCTCTTTTTTCTTTTTAATCTTTATATTTATTTTTCTTGCCTTAGTATATGGGTAGAAATCATTACAAAAATATTGAATCATAATTATAAAAACAAGCATCCTTGTTCTGTTCATTAATTTAGAGACAATGCCTTTAGTGAACTGTTAAGTTTCATGTTTCTTGTTTAATCATGAGATTTTTTTTTTAAAAATGTAAGCAATGTGATTTTAAAAACAGGGATGAATGTTGGAATCTATTAAAATGTCTGTTGAATATTTACTGAGGCTATTACATTTCAAAAAATTCTTCTATTTCTTATGTTATTACTTAATTATACTATATTTTAAATGTTCTTATATTCCTGAAAAGATCCCTATTTAGTCATGATACACATACACAAATACTGCTAGGTTTAATTTTTGAATATATAGTTTTTTATTTTCTTTTGGCTTGGAAATTATAAGTAGGTGATTTGTGTTTTATTTGTCCAGTTTGATATCAGACATACTATTTATGAGCAAAAAAGCTGGAAAGTTTTCCATATTTCTCTATCCTATAGAACAATTTAAATAACCTAAGAATGATTTGTTCCTTAAAAATAATGGGTTCCGTTTATACACAAATGTGGACTAATCTGGGCTTCCCAGCTGGTGCTGGTGGTAAAGAACCTGCCTGCCAATGCAGGAGACATAAGAGACATGGGTTTGATCCCTGGGTTGGGAAGATCCTCTGGAGGAGGGCGTGGCAACCCATTCTAGTCTTCTTGCCTGGAGAATCCCATGGACAGAGGAGCCTGGAGGGCTACAGTCCATAGGGTTGAAAACAGACACAACTGAGGTAACTTACCATGCATGCACGCAACCATGAGCCAGTCTCCTCTTTGACTAGCATATCTTTGAGAAGATTTTGCTGCTGCTGCTGCTGCTGCTGCTGCTGCTGCTGCTGCTAAGTCGCTTCAGTTGTGTCTGACTCTGTGCGACCCCATAGAGGGCAGCCCACTAGGCTCCTCTGTCCCTGGGATTCTCCAGGCAAGAATACTGGAGTGGGTTGCCATTTCCTTCTCCAATGCATGAAAGTGAAAGTGAAGTCACTCAGTCGTGCCTGACTCTTAGCAACCCCATGGACTGGAACCTACGAGGCTCCTCTATCCATGGGATTTTCCAGGCAAGAGTACTGGAGTAGGGTGCCATTCCTTCTCCGGTTAGTTGCTCAGTCATGTCCAACTCTTTCTGATCCTATGGACTGTAGTCCCCCAGTCTCCTTTGTCCATGGAATTTTCCAGGCAAGAATACTGGAGTGGATTGCCATTCCAGTACCTACTAAATAGTTACTGTTATTTATGTGTCTTAAGTGATTTTTCGGCTTCCCTTGTAGTTCAGATGGTAAAGAATCTGCCAGCAGTGCAGAAGACCTGGGTTTGATCCCTGTGTTGAGAATATCCCCTGGAGAAGAGAATGGCAATCCACTCCAGTATTCTTGCCTAGAGAATTCCATGGACAGACCATGGGGTCGTAAACAGTTGAACACGACTGAGTAACTAACACACATAAGTGATTTTTGGTCAGTTACTCTTTTCTAAAAATTATTTTATTTGCCATAGATTTTTAAAATTAGTAATCCTGATGTACCAAACAATTTTAAAGCATCCTTTTTCATTTCAAAACTTATTTACTTATGTTTTCCTCTCTTTTTGCCTTGATCCCTACCAGACAGATATCTCTTTCATAGTTATTTCTGAAGAACAATGTACTGATTTTATTTGTAAGTTTATATTTCTCCTGATTTAGTTTAATTTCTTTCATTGTTCTTATGTCTTTAAGTTTACTGATTAATTCATTTATATTCTTTCTTATAGAAGTAATTAAGGTTATGAATTTTCCTCTGAGAACTGCTTGTGTTCAACTATTGTTAATTCTTAGAAAAATCTGTTATTTCTGTTTGATTTCCCTTTTACCAAATAGATATTTGTTGGTGTGATTTTTTTAAACGTACTATCCAAGGAAGTTTTATTATTGGTATCTAACTTGATTGTAGAATATTCAGAGAATGTCTCATAAGGTTTCAAATTTGTGGGCTATATTGTAAAAGTTCTTGTGGCCTAATATATAATCTAAGTTTTCTAATACTCTTCCATGTTCGGTTCTTACTGTTGCTTCTTGACCTGCATACAGCTTTCTCAGGAGACAAGTAAGGTGGTCTGATACTCCCATTTCTTTAAGAATTTTCCACAGTTTGTTGTGATCCACACAGTTAAATACTGTAGCTTAGTCAGTGAAGCAGAGGTAGATGTTTTTCTGGAATTCCCTTGCTTTCTCTTTGATCCAATGGATGTAGGCAATTTGATCTCTGGTTCCTCTACCTTTTCTAAATCCAACTTGTATATCTGGAAGTTCTCAGTTCACATACTGCTGAAGCCTAATTTGAGAGATTTTGAGCATAATCTTGCTAGCACGTGAAATTACATGATAATTTGAACATTGTTTGGCGTTACACTTCTTCAGGATTGGAACGAAAACCGATCTCTTCTAGTCCTGTGGCCACTGCTGAGTTTTCCAGGTTTACTGACTGACATATTGAATGCAGCGCTTTAACATCATCATGTCTTGGGATTTGAAATAGCTCAGCTGGAATTCTGTCACCTCCACTAGTTTTGTTCATAGTAATGCTTCCTAAAGCCCACCTGAGCTCACACTCCAGGATTTCTGGCTCTAGGTGAGTGACCACACCATCGTGGTTATCTGGGCCATTAAGATCTTTTTTGTACAGTTCTTCTGTGTATTCTTGCCACCCCTTCTTAATCTCTCCTGCTTCTGTTAGGTCCTTACCGTTTCTGTCCTTTATGTTACACAAAGTTATATATTCATATAATCAAGATGAATGATTGTTATATTATTATATTTATTATTTTTGTTTTTTATTATTGCATAACAAATTACCACAAACCTAGCATCTTAACACAACACAGATTTGTTATCTGACAGAATTTTGTAGGCCAAGGTGGTGTGGATGGTTCCTCTGCTCAAATCTCACAAGGCTGAAATCAAGCTGTTAGCCAGCCATTAGCCAGTGTCCTTATCTGAAGGCTCATCTAGAAATTTCTTCATTTGGGAATGGCCTAGACCACATTTTAAGGGTTCCCCTAATTAAATCCATCTCAACCAGGATAACCTTTCTTTTGTTTAACTCAAAGTCAATTGATTAGTGTTGCCAACTGATATAAATTATAGTTGCAAAACCCTTCAGCCGTGTAACCACACAATCACAAGAATGATGTCCCATTGTATTCAAGCCTGGCCCATACACAAGGGAAGTGCACGATAGTGTATACACCAATGGTGGGAAACAGGGACCAACTTGGAATTTTGTCTAACACATTTAACCTATCAAATCCTGAAAAAACTATGTTCATATCTTTCATCCTGATAATAATTTTAGGAAATTCCTGTGTTATTGGAAGATCTTCTTTAATATATGTCTGTACTAGGCAAAGACTAGCAAGGAGAGATTAGAAAGTCTTCCTCAGTGATCAATGCAAAGAAAGAGAGGAAGACAATAGAATGGGAAAGACTAGACATCTTGTCAAGAAATTTAGAGATACCAAGGGAACATTTCATGCACAATAAAGCACAGAAATGGTGTGGACCTAACAGAAGCAGAAGGTATTAAGAAGAGGTGGCAGGAATACACAGAAGAACTATATAATAAAGATCCTAATGGCCCAGATAACCACAATGGTGTGATCACTCACCTAGAGCCAGACATCCTGGAATGTGAAGTCAAGTGGGCCTTAGGAAGCATCATTATTAACAAAGCTAGTGCAGGTGATAGAATTTCAGAGCTATTTCAAGTCCTAAAAGATGATGCTATGAAAGTGCTGCGCTCAATATGCCAGCAAATTTTGAAAATTCAGCAGTGGCCACAGGACTGGAAAAGGTCAGTTTTTATTCCAACCCCAAAAAAAGGCAATGCCAAAGAATGCTCAAACTACTGCACAATTGAACTCATCTCACATTCTAGCAAAGTAATGCTCAAAATTCTTCAAGCCAGGCTTCAACAGTATGTGAACTGTGAAATTTCAGATGTTCAAGCTAGATTTAGAAAAGGCAGAGGTACCAGAGATCAAATTGCCAATATCTACTGGATCACTGAAAAAGCAAGAGAGCTCCAGAAAAACATCTACTTTTGCTTTATTGACTACTCCAGAATCTTTGACTGTGTGGATCACAACAAACTGTGGAAAATTCTTCAAGAGATGGGAATACCAGACCATCTGACCTGCCTCCTGAGAAATCTGTATGCAGGTCAGGAAGCAACAGTTAGAACTGGACATGGAACAACAGACTGGTTCCAAATAGGGAAAGGAATACATCAAGGCTGTATAATGTCACCCTGCTTATTTAACTTATAAGCTGAGTACATCATGAGAAATGCTGGGCTGGATGAAACACAAGCTGGAATCAAGATTGCTGGGAGGAATATCAATAATCTCAGATATGCAGATGACACCACCCTTATGGCAGAAAGTGAAGAAGAACTAAAGAGCCTCTTGATGAATATGAAAGAGGAGAGTGAAAAAGTTAGCTTAAAACTCAACATTCAGAAAAGTAAGATCATGGCATCTGGTCCCATCACTTCATGGCAAATAGATGGGGAAACAGTGGAAACAGTGAGAGACATTTGTTTTTTTTTGGGGGGGGAGGGCGTTCCAAAATCACTGCAGATGGTGACTGTAGCCATGAAATTAAAAGACGCTTGCTCCTTGGAAGAAAAGCTATGACCAACCTAGACTGCATATTAAAAAGCAGAGACATTACTTTGTCAACAAAGTTCTGTCTAGTCAAAGCTATGGTTTTTCTAGTAGTCATGTATGGTTGTGAGAGTTGGACTATAAAGAAAGCTGAGCACCGAAGAATTGATGCTTTTGAACTGTGGTGTTGGAGAAGACTCTTGAGAGTCCCTTGGACTGCAAGGAGATCCAACCAGTCCATCCTAAAGGAAATCAGTCCTGAATATTCACTGGAAGGACCGATGCTGAAGCTGAAGCTCCAATACTTTGGCCACTTGATGCAAAGAGCTGTTTCATTTAAAAAGACCCTGATGCTGGGAAAGATTGAAGGCAGGAGGAGAAGGGGACGACAGAGGATGAGATGGTTGGATAGCATAACCAATGCAATGGACATGAGTTTGAGCAAGCTCTGGGAATTTGAGATAGAAGGGAGGCCTGGTATGCTGCAGTCCATGGGGTTGCAAAGAGTCTGAACTGAGCGACTAAACTGAACTGATACTAAGCAATATTGTTTGTGGGGTGGCTCTGCACTGTGTCCACATGGCTAGGCTCAATGCATCTCCCAGAACTCCCCTTTCTGTATATTTCTCTTGGGGTGGGGCCACCAAAAAGCTTCTCACTGGATGTGGACAGCAGAATTACAAGAGTAGCCATTCTGTAGCTAACACGGGTTACTGCTTGTCTACTGGCTCACCTTGCTGGTGTGAGGCAGCAACCAGGTTGTACTGACTCCGTCTTCCCCTGGTTCCTACTTCAGTTTCTCTGTTCCTGCATTAGCGGTGTGTGTGTGTGTGTGTGTGTGTGTGTGTGTGTGCGTGTGCGTGTGCATGCGCAGGCATGCATGCCTGTATAAGTGTGTGTGTCACTGAAGTATCCTAGCTTCTGTAGGATGTTCAGACCTTCAAGGTCAGGGCCAATAAGAGCTGACAGCTTTCAGCAGTTGTCAGTCTGTGCTTGTGGACTCCTGACTGCTGGTAGTTTCCAGCTTGTTCTTCTTCTCCCTCACTTTTCATCTATGTTCTCTTCCTCACTGCCTGCCATGTGGACTTCACATATGCTCTCCTGTGCTAGTAATTGAACAAACACAAATTAAAACCCCAATGAGATCACAATTCATACCGATCAGATTAGCAAAAACAAAAGATATTATAGTATCTAGTGTAGGCCAGGATTTAGAACCACTGCAATACCAGTACATTGCTCGTGGCAGTATAAATTAATATAATCCATTTTGTGACCACACCCATTTTGGCATTATCTAATAAATTTGAAGGTGTGGATACCCAATGACCCAGCAATTACACATGAACAAATACACCCTGGGAAAATAATTGCATAAATATACCTACAGGAATGTACAAGACGATTCCTAGCAGCACTATTTCTAATAGTAAAATAACTGGAAACAACACAGATGCTCAAGCGATAGTTAAATGGATAAATAAACTGAGTAAAGTTTTACAAGGGGATGGGCTCCCCTTGTGGCTCCGCTGGTAAAGAATCCACTGCAATGCGGGAGACTTGGGTTTGATCCCTGGGTTGGGAAGATCCCCTGGAGAAGGGAAAGGCTATCCCCTCCAGTTTTCTGGCCTGGAGAATTTCAAGGACTGTATAGCCCATGGGGTCACAAAGAGTCAGACATGACTGAGCAACTTTCACTTTCTTTCACTTTCACCATAAAGAAGTTGAAATTAATGAATTACAGTTAACAAAAAAACAACATAAATGAAACTCAGAAATATAATGTTGACCCAAAAAAGCTGTTGCAGAAGAATTTATAAAGAATGATTCCTTTTACATTAATGAAAAAACTTACAAAATTGTTAAACAATTTTTAGGACCCAAGCCGAGGTGGTAAATCTATGAAGAAATGCAAACAGATGCAGAATTATTAGGGTCTATGTCCCCGGAGAGCAGAAGAAAGGGATTTGATGGCTCAGGCAGGGGACAGTAAGGTAATGGTCCTATTGGTCATCATAAATTGGGAGATGTGTTCACAGGTGTTCATTATATCATGAATTTTTATACCTTGCATGTGTTTTATTAATGAAAAGGAAAAATGAATAAAACATGGAAAAAATAATAGAAGAAATGAGCTCTCTGCTCTCTGATTCACCTTGTATGTCTTTGGGAGAGAAATCTTTTTTTGAGTTTTTTAAAAAAAATTTGACCATGCTGCATGGCTTGCGCAATTTCATCCCTGACCAGGGATGAAACCTGGGCCACGGCAGTGACAGCCCCAAACCCTAACCACAAGGCCATCAGGGAACTCCAAGAGAAATCTTTCTGAAACATGATACAGTTACAATTTCCCCTTTTCTAAAGCTCAGTGATTCCCTGTTCTCCAAAGAGTGAAGTCCAGTCTTCCTAGGCTGATATTAAAGGTCTTCCACAAATCTGGCTCCTCCTGACCTGCCCAAATAGGTATATCAATATCCCTCAAATGAAGCCCTCCATTTCTTCTGGAAGGGCCCTTGTAGGTGGCACAAAGTGACTTGCTCATTTCTGCCTGCAAGTTCTTCCTTATGCTCTCTTCATTCACCTCAAATGCCCTTCCTCTGCCTCTCTTCCTGTCCAAACCTTGCTTACCTCATCTTCCTAAGGCCATGACTACTTTCTAACTCATTCATGAAGCCTTCACTCCCAATTCCACTAAGCGGTGAAATGTCTTACAATCCAATGCCCCATTTATGGTGTGTATCACTCACTTAACCCTTAATTATATACAGCTCTTTATCTTTTTTTGTCTGAGTGTGCACATGTGGCTTTTTGTCCCTCCCCAAATAGATGATAAACTCATCAAAAATAAGGACTATGCTTTATAATTCTTGGCATAGCCTAAAGGGCTTAGCACAGTAAACATTTGTCATAACAAAAGATCCTGTCTCAAAAATTTTTTAATGGCATGAGATACTTTGAAAATGCCTTAAACTCGAATCAAATATGGAAACAGTTTTCAAAATTAGTTCTAATTTTGAAATAATATGTGCTATGACTTTCAAATTTTCCAGTTGTACTTCCTCTTCAGAAATATCCTCCCTTACTTGACATTCAGATGTAGCCATTTTTACCCATGTTTTTACATGACCCAAGGTACAAATTTTAACTGTTCAGCTTAAACAAAATTTGCCAGTAATGTGAAAAACAGACCCTACATCCTATCCACTCCCCTGTGTCCTAAAAGACTCAACCTATCTATGACCCTTGACCAAGGGGCTTCAGGAGAGAGGTAAGGAATAGTGTGTCTTAGGGGTTGATAAGAGGTAGATAAGTTTTCAGGAAAGGATAAGAGAGAGAGTACAGAGCCACTTCATGGTGGGCTGTCAAATAGTCTGCCCTGGAAATATCACCTTCTTTTAATGTACTCCACTTTCATGAATGAAGAAAATCTTTATATCTGTCTTTATCAAACATACAAATCATCTCACAATAAAATTATCATCAAAGAAGTACAACTTAATATTTATAAAAAATCGACTATGGGCAGAATGCTATTGTTTTCTTGTTTTAAATAACTCTTTACAGTGTATCAAGTATTTGCATAAATTATTTGCATCTCAAAACAATCATATAAAGTAAAAGGAACAGATATAAACTGCAATTGTTCCTTCTCTCTTATACTATACTGTGAGTGTTTAGAGGATTAGAAACCATGTTGACTATTAGACACCCAGTACGTGGTATGTCCATGGCACAAAATCTTTGAATAAACATATGTTGAAGTATGGAGTAAGGAGAGCCCTCCCTTTGCAGTTGAGAGAACTGAAGCCTAAGACAAAGAAGCAACCTGTCTAAAACCATGCAGTTAGAGAGTGAGGATTCAAATCTGAAACTTTGGACTCTGGATCCAGTGTACCTTCTACCATTGCTCAGACACAGTGAAGAAATCTCATTTTGTCATAAAGTGAAGGAGATTTTGGCTTATGGGTAGATTTCTATTCAACCTTCCTCAGTTTCTTTTTGAGTAGACTATTTTGTCAGAGAAGGCAATGGCACCCCACTCCAGTACTCTTGCCTGGAAAATCCCATGGATGGAGGAGCCTGGTAGGCTGCAGTCCATGGGGTCTCGAAGAGTCAGACACGACTGAGCGACTTCACTTTCACTTTCCACTTTCATGCATTGGAGAAGGCAGTGGCAACCCACTCCAGTGTTCTTGCCTGGAGAATCCCAGGGATGGGGGAGCCTGGTGGGCTGCTGTCTATGGGGTCACACAGAGTCGGAAACGACTGAAGTGACTTAGCAGCAACAGGCTATTTTGTAGAGTGAATACACTATAGATGGGGAAAGATTCCTTTGATAGAATTGCAGCTCTCTGTGAGTGAGGCTGAGGCCAAGGGATTGATCTTGCTAGTGCTACTTGGCCTGGATGACTCCATAGCCCCAGCCATGTGCATCTCCAAATTATACACAGCTGATCATATAGGCCAGGGTGATCTTGTGCAAATTCATCTCCAGAACTACCAAAAAAAAAAAAAAAAAAACACCACACAAAAGCTTGTGCCTTGTGGATAGTACATTAGCAACAACAACTGTGTGTAGGGAAGCTAGTATTATAACTGCAACTTTAGTATTTCAAGAGCCTAAATAATTCATCAGGTTTGGGGTCAGGGTGAGGGATCACAAATTCCACAAGGACGCCCATTCCCCTGGAAGTTCATACACTCCCTCCACCAGGAAGATGCTGGACCCAACATCTCAAGAGAGGCACTAAACACATTCCTACGCTGCCCCCTCCCTCTCAACAGTTGGGATAGTAGTCCAGTGCCTACTTTTTGAGCTCTGCTGATTATTGTTGTTCAGTCACTAAGCCATGTCCTACCGTTTGCCACCCCATGGACTTTGTGACCCTATGGACCCTCCTCTGTCCTCTGCTATCTCCCAGAGTTTGCTCAGATTTATGTCCATTGAGTTGGTGATGCTATCCAACCATCTCATCATCTGCCACCCACTTCTCTTTTTGCCTTCAATCTTTCCCAGAATCAGGGTCTTTTCCAATGAGTCTGTTCTTCGCATCAGGTGGCCAAAGTATTGGAGCTTCAGCATCAGTCCTTCCATTGAATATTCAGGGTTGATTTCCTTTAGGATTGACTGGTTTGATCTTGAGCTGTCCAAAGGCCTACTGGTTCTATATAGTAACCCACCATGCTGTCCATATAGTCCCAAGACTCTGGGAATTCCTTCTCATTCTAGCAAGTAGCTATCACTCTTTTGGTTGGTCATATTGTCAGTTGTGTCTGTAAAAGTGCTAAGTCAGGCTTTTCTTCCAGAAGTTACTTCACTAATTACAACTCTAACTGTTTCATTAAGTATAGAGGGAACAGAAATCTCCTTTTTAAAGCTGTTTCCAAGGTAGCCCTCTTCTAACTTCACATTCATTGTAGCACAATGGGGAGAATCAGCACTGGTCACTGATCCATTTCTCAGGAAAGGGCAAAGCAAAGGGTGACCTTTACCTTGCTTTTAGAGAAAACATGGCATCCTAACCTAAAGAATACCCTGGTAATCTCCATAGACTTCTGGGAGACTCCCGTGAGAAAATGAGGCATGCACGCAAGACTTCACATTCATTGTAGCACAATGGGGAGAATCAGCACTGGTCACTGATCCATTTCTCAGGAAAGGGCAAAGCAAAGGGTGACCTTTACCTTGCTTTTAGAGAAAACATGGCATCCTAACCTAAAGAATACCCTGGAAATCTCCATAGACTTCTGGGAGACTCCAGTGAGAAAATGAGGCATGCATGCAAGGTAA
This sequence comes from Bos indicus x Bos taurus, assembly GCF_003369695.1. NCBI lineage: Eukaryota > Metazoa > Chordata > Mammalia > Artiodactyla > Bovidae > Bos > Bos indicus x Bos taurus. Next base: position 46,004,277 of record NC_040085.1, read on the forward strand.
ACTTCCTTCACCTCCTGAATCCACCAAGGGTTTTATTATTATTTCAATTTTTAAAAAATTTGACTTGTTAGACGGTGGAAAACATATTACAGTGACCTCAAGAAATTTTAAAACAAAACCATATAGTTCAAACAGACCATTATCTAGAAATCCACTGCAGACTATAACACTGGCAGTGAAAACTTTGTCCTTGATGGTGAGTTAGCGGTGTGTTTTGAAGTGCCATATTCTCAATGGAAGTGTGCTCTCAAAACACCTCTAAACATCTGGATTAATACAAGGAATATGGAGACTATGATAGTGGTTGCTCATATAGACGTTTTGCAGATTAATCTCTGAACAGTTGATTGAATCTCCACCTAGCTGAGGTACATTGTAATAGTTGAATTGATAAAAGTAACCAATCAATTAATGATCCCATAAACAGTAGAGAAAAAATTTAAAGTCGACTCCACTTGATCTGAATTGAATGTAGTAATAGCTAATGTGAGCTTGCCCAGGGGAATCTTTGATTCCTTGTCTGTCATGTCCTCTATGATCTCAGTTTATTGATCTTCTGAGTACAAAGATAAAGAACATCTATTTACCCAAATGTTTGCTCAGAGAGCGTTTAAGGGAAAGTGTGTTGACTAAATGAAGGAAGGTCACTTTTGTTTTTGCTATTTCTGTGATATCAAAGGATTTGACTGATGAAATTTGGTGTGCTATTAAGGACATGAAGGAAACCTTGAAATAAAGGTTTAGTTTGAAACAAAAGATTAGTTGACTTGAAACAAAAGGGCAGTCAATTACACTTATCAAATGATCATTTGATCTTTAATTTTAAAATAATGTATTTGGTACATGGAGAGAGGCAAAGTGATATCTTGAAAGTGGGTTAATTTACTCTCGAAAACATATTGGGCATGTTGCTTGTATTGGCTGTAGTTATGATATAATGCTCCTATCCACATTGATTCAGTTCAGTTTAACAAACATTTCTTGAATATTCGAGTGCTTGGGACTGTGCTAGGTCCTGGGCACATGAAGATAAATAAAAAGCAGACTGGGTCTTCAAGATGATCTCAATTTAATTAAGAAACCACATAGATAGTTGGTAAATTTGATACATGTATAAATGGTTGAAACAAGTGAACTCATAGTCCATGGAATTCCCAGAACTTTTGCCCCAAAAGGATATCAAAGAGAGAGGCTGATTGACTCTCTTATGAAAGGAGATTGTCCTTTGAATGGAATCTACTGAGACCCAGGAGGTTGTCTGCAGCCCCACAGGTCTAAAACTTAATTTCATAGTGTCACTCAAATGTGACTAAGCCCTGGAGGACTGACTCAAGTTACCAAATTCATCAGGCTCTGACTAACAAATGGGATGTCTGTTTGTTAATTTACAATGAGAAAAACAACCATGTTACTCCTGTTGGCTGATGAACAAACGTGTCTTTAGCAATAGTCCTCGCAGAAGCCAAATCGTTCTTGAAAGCTTGGAAACGTGGATCAGAACAGAGAACTGGCTGCCCTAGCACCTGCTCCATCCACCCACAGGCTGGCACCCTTCAGGAAGGCTTTGCTTCCCATTCCAACTCAGGGATTCTCTCTCCAGGCTGCAGGTCCTCCTGGTCCTCATTTTCTTGGCTCCTTTTCATATTCTCTCTTTATCAACCTTTTCAGTTTTCACCTTTCAGTCCATCTGCTCTGGGGTTGGTGTTTCCTTAGATGGTCCCTGGATCTTGACCTGACTTTGACTCCTCAATGCTGTTCTTTAGTTAACTCTTGACCCTGCTCAAGTCCCACATCTAGCTCAGCAACCAGAATCTGTCTCCATCCAAAAGCCTAGTATCCCCATCCCCATCACTTTGTCCTGGAGGGGATTCAGAAAGTAACGTGATGAGTGATGTACCTATTTCTACTACATAAATCTGCCCACAGAAGAAACGAGACCATTGTGTCCAGTGGACGTGACCCCATCAGTAGTACTAGAGACCATTTCTTCTTTTGAGAGAGTTCAGTGTGGGGTTGAATTTGCAGTCCCTAGAGTCAGAGAGCTTGCCTTCTATTTTCTCTTCACCACTAATAGTTATGGTGCCTTGGTCAAGTTATTAATTGCTTTGCACCTCAGTTTCCTCATTTGTAGAAAGGGGATTATAATAGTTCATACCTCAGAGGTTCTGAGGTGTGAATGAATTATTTTATATAACACAGTCTATATGTCACATAGTAGGCACACAATACTGTTTCTGTTGCTGCTCTTGGTCTATACTTTTTCTGGATTCCAAGTGGCTCATTTCCTTTATGAGAGCACAGTGACCTCAGATATTTCACAATGCAATTGAGTGGGTTATAGTTTCAGAGTAACACCCTCTTGATTTGATGCAGGACAGGATTAGTTAGCACGTGCATACTTGCATACCATCTCCAGGATACACAGCTTAGCACTTGCTTAATCACAGTGACAACAGCCACCACTTATTTAGCACTTTTAATGTGTCAGGCACCATATGAATAGCTTTATGAATATTACCACATGTAACATTGGCAGCATCCTTATAAAGGGTGGTATTGTTTTTGTCATTCTAAAGGTGAGAAAACTGGACTTCCTGGTATTAGGACATTTGCTTGGAATGGACAGCAACTGAATGCCCTCTGACTGAAGACTCATTTAGAGTTAATAAATTCTTGACCTAGAGTTCCTAAATTCCTCTCCTTTTAGGGGCAGGATTGGCCCTGGGCTAGACTCGGATAGAAGCCAATCCATCATACTGGTAGAGGACTGTAGGTGACTGTAGGTCAAGAGCAGCATCCTCACGTCCACCTCTACAGCTTCCATGTCCCTTCTCCAGCTACCTTCGATTCCTAGCTGGGAAAACAGTCCCCAAAGACTCTATCGTTGACTGCTCCCTCAAGCCTGAGTCTCGCTTCTGGGTTTAGGCACACGCGAGTGCTACTCTTGGAGACCCTAAATCCTGAGGTGAACTGGGAAATTTTGATTCTGGCCCCACATGGCAGGCTCTGTATCGTAGGCTCGACCCGTTATCTTTTCCAGCCAAACTTTTTATCCTTCTACTTTTGCCATTTCCTGCTACCATACCTTTATTCCCTACGTCTCCCAGGTTTGTAATCTTGGAGTCACTTTTAACATATTTCTGACCTTATACTACATATTCAGCCTTCTGTCATAGTATCTCTTATGTATACATTATCTTTTCCTATCTCACTAACAGTCCTAAGTCTTTTCATTATGTATATGAAGTACTAAAAGTAATCTATGAACTCCAGAGTTTTTAACCTGGAAAACAAACAGCCCCTGGATGGGCCACAGATGAGCTTAAATGGGCATGTAAAACCCCTGAAATTATTCTTTAAAGTGCTGGTATACATACATTAGGGGCTTCCCAGGTGGCGCTGGTGGTAAAGAATCCTCCTGCCAATGCAAGAGACATGGGTTTGATCCTTGGGTTGGGAAGTTCCCCTGAAGAAGAAAATAGCCGTCCACTTGACTGTTCTTGCCTGGGAAATCCCATGGACAGGGGAGCCTGGTGGGGTACAGTCCATGGGGTCACAAAGCCTGAGACAAGACTTAGCAACTAAAACAAAAACAAATGCATACATACATTTTTCTATGTAAAATCATAGTTTTCATCAATCTCTCTAGAGAGGTTGTGTGGATTTCCAATTACCACTGAAACAAATTACTGAAACTTTAGTGGCTTAGAGCACAAATTTATTCTCTTACAAGTGTGGAAGTCAGAAGTCTGAACTCAAAGTGTTGGCAGGACTTCATTCCTTCTGGAGGCTCCTCTGTCTGTGCCTCTTTCAGTCTCTAGGAGCCACCTGCATTCTGTAGCTTGTGGTTCCTTCCTTGCATCACTCCAGCATCTTGCCTCTGTTGTCATACCTCCTAGTATTCACTCTGATCATCTGTTTCCCTCTTATAAGGACTCCTGTGATTTCATTGGATCCTTTCGGGTAACCCAAGATTCTCTCCCCTTCTCAAGATCCTTAATTTAATCACATTTGAGAAGTTTCTTTCACCAAATAAGGTAACATTCACAGGCTCTGGGGATTAGAATAGACATCTTTCAGTTCAGTTCAGTTCAGTTCAGTCGCTCAGTTGTGTCCAACTCTTTGCGACCCCATGAATTGCAGACATCTTTAGGGGACCTTTATTCAACCTACCATGGAGTTAATACCCCAAATATGCTTATTTAACAACCCAGAAATTATCTCAAGCATCACTCTTATCTTACTATCTCCTATATAAGTTTATAATTACTCTTACCTATCAGATCAAAGCATTGGGCTGGCCAAAAGTTTGCTCAGGTTTTTCCGTAACATCCTATGTTACAGAATCCAGTATTCAAAGCCATTAGCCAATGGTCCCGAATTCATCTCTCTAATCTCATCACCAGCATTCCCCAACTGGGTCACTTAAGTCATTCCCCTGAGAATGCATTATTATTTCTAGGTCTACCTTGTTCACACTGTTCATTGCCGAGAATAACCTGATTCACTCCTCTCTGCCACTGTCATTTCCTCCCTTTTGATCAAAGACTTTCTTTCATATCATTTATCATCCATAATGTTTTCCTTTATGAAGGCTTAGACTCATTGTTGACCAATATTGTAATCATGTTTTATTTTGACTCATTCTCTAGCTGAGGATGAATAAATATTCCAAGGACAAAAGTTTCTTTCACATTTCTCAAAATGCCTAGAGGAGCTTATGAATGAATAGTTCCTTTTCTCTCTTCCATGTTTACCCAGAAAACAATTCTATACTCCACACATGCACTGTGTCTTTCATTCTGGTCCTTTCTCCACCATCCAACATTAGCTAATCTGAAATATTCTGAAATCAAGTCAGTCACACAAAGAAAAAACTTTCATGGACCAGAATTTTTTAAATGTTCAATTTTTAAAGAAAACTATCTTTCTTTCAACCTCTGGTATTTAAAAGTCTGAGAGGTATTTTTCAGATCCCCCCCTACCACCCATCATCAGGGATAGAGAAAAGGCACAATTTAGAAAATCTGGAAGTAGAGGATTACTTTACCTATAATACAATTGGAATTTGTTGTTTATCTATAGTGAGTTAGAGATACCTGCAACCTGTCCCATCCACTGGGGGTGGGGAGGTGGGTTTAGTCAAAGATCCTGGAGAACTTCTTATAAGATTCTCTTTAGAACTCTGGGCAAAGCCCCTGGATCACACTAGGACTCCTCCACTCCTGCCTTCTCAACTTCTCTTGGCTTTAACTGCAAATTGTCTTTCCTCTAAGAGCCCATTTTCCTTTGTGACTCTATTTCCAATGGCTCATTCTTCTACATTCCATTTCCTACCTGCATCTCTGAGACAAGGGAAAGAGACCAGTGCCCCTGAGTCTTCACTATTTGCTTTCAGCTCCAAATTGTTGGGGTCACACTGTCTTCCACTGTTTTCCTGTTTGTTTGTTTTTGTCATCCTTTGGTCACATCCATACTTGCATTCTCCCAAGAGTGTCAAGCTGTTCATGCCCCAAACTGAGTTCAGTCTCTTTCCATAAAGTCTTTTCTCTGTCCGGTGTCCCTATATCCATGAATGGTATTACCATTTACCCAGTCACTTAATCTGGAAACACCCTTCAACTCTCTCTCTCCTGAAAATCCTATTTGCAATCCATCACTATATTCTCAGAATCCTTTCCTGCAGCCTACAACCTCAGTTTTCACAAACTAGTCCCACTTATTCATCTGAGTTCAGATCTCATTATTTCCCCCTGAGAACCTACTCTCTATTTTTATACATCTGTAATTTAACATATGGTACTCATCTATGCCATGTCATCTCCAGCTTCCACACCTTTACATGTGCAATTTCCTTGGTATAGAACAGCTTCTCTGACTTCATCATCCTAGTTAACTTCCATTTGTCCATCAAAGTTCAGTTCTAATATGACCTCTTTAGAAGATTACCCTGGTCACTGACCCCACCGTTGCAGGAAGGGGGAGCACTTCCAGGGCCCGAAACTGGGCTCTTGTCTAACACTTGGAAATGAATTGTCCGAGGAGACACAGGTGCTGACAAAGCAAGAGATTTTATTGGGAAAGGGCACCCGGGTGGAGAGCAGTAGGGTAAGGGAACCCAGGAGAACTGCTCTGCCTCATGGCTTGCAGTCTCGGGTTTTATGGTGATGGGCTTAGTTTCCGGGTTGTCTTTAGCCAGTCATTCTGACTCAGAGTCCTTCCTGGTGGTGCACGAGTTCTGGTTGGTGGTGGCTTATTAGTTCCGTGTTCCTTATTAGGACCTCCTGTTGTAAAACAACTCATGCAAATAGTTACTATGGTGCCTGGCCAGGGTGCGTGGTTTCAGTCAGTGTGTTTCCCCTAACACCACTTCTCCACAAAGCTAGGTGACTCTTCTTGCACACATAATAAATGTGCACAAAGCCATCAGCACCACACATCCTGGTGACTTTGGCTCCTCGGTCTCCTTTATTGAACTGTGTACTCTTTGAACTAGAAACCGCAACTTACTCCTCTTGATACCCACCCCTTTCTTGGGACCCTGACACAAAATATAGCACATTTAAAGCACTATAACTTTTATCTCCCCAACCTACCCCCATTAAAGCAGTGACTAGATAGTGAAGTCAAAAATCCACAATCAACAGATATAACAAAAATAAGTGACATAGTCCCGCCGTCACTTCCAAAATACAAACAGCTGAGAGCAAACCACTGATAGCTTTACAACTTGAGTTCTATGGGCTTCTGCAAAGGGAGAAGAAGCAAGAAGGAGTGAAAACAGAAAAACTCTGAAACAGCAAACAGATAGTCAGGGCAGAGGGAGGGATGAGCACTGTGAAAACAACAGCTGACACTTGGAGAGCTCTGGCCATCTCTAATAGCAGGTCAGTGCAAAGGGACCATGGTCCCAAACTCTCCAAACTGACCCACCAGAGTTCCCTTTCTGTTCAAGGGCGGACTCCGAGGAGTGGAATCAAAAGGGAGAAGGGAAGAGAATGTCCAGCTGAGAGTGGGGGAGGGGAACAGAGCCATTATCTCAGAACGTAAATCTCCTTACCTTTTTTTTTTTTTCATTTTATTTATTTATTTTTAAATTTTATTTTATTTTTTAACTTTACAATATTGTATTGGTTTTGCCATATATCAAAATGAATCCGCCACAGGTATACATGTGTTCCCCATCCTGAACCCTCCTCCCTCCTCCCTCCCCATACCATCCCTCTGGGTTGTCCTAGTGCACCAGCCCCAAGCATCCAGTATCATGCATCGAACCTGGACTGGTGACTTGTTTCATATATGATATTATACATGTTTCAATGCCATTCTCCCAAATCATCCCACCCTGTCCGTCTCCCACAGAGTCCAAAAGACTGTTTTATACATCAGTGTCTCTTTTGCTGTCTCGTATACAGGGTTATTGTTACCATCTTTCTAAATTCCATATATATGCATTAGTATACTCTATTGGTGTTTTTCTTTCTGGCTTACTTCACTCTGTATAATAGGCTCCAGTTTCATCCACCTCATTAGAACTGATTCAAATAGAACTGCCTTATGATCCAGCAATCCCACTGCTGGGCATACACACTGAGGAAACCAGAATTGAAAGAGACCCATGTACCCCAATGTTCATCGCAGCACTGTTTATAATAGCCAGGACATGGAAGCAACCTAGATGTCCATCAGCAGATGAATGCATAAGAAAGCTGTGGTACATATACACAATGGAGTATTACTCAGCCATTAAAAAGAATACATTTGAATCCTTACCTTTTAACACTGACTGAAGACAATGGAAGAGGGCACTCAGTGGAGTTTGAAGAGCTATCTGAACATCTGAATCAAGCTTCCTTCTAAAAATTCAGGAAAACAAAGTTGGAAAACAATATTCTCATAGGAGAATTAGTATTATAGTAGAAAACTACCAAGGTCAAATTCCACACAAAATGACTGTAAGATAAAGAGATGCCTGTTTATTACAAAGAAGATAATAGCCCTGCAATGGACAAATCTGTTTTGAATCAAGTGATTCAAGTTAACATCACTAATCATAAGATGTATCAATAGCATACATTCCCTGGCATGATGCACTAGGAAGGGCACACTGTCACTTCTCTGATATTCTTTCCCAAAATGCATAAGCTCAGTTTAAGTTGAGAGAGTATCAGGCTAACCCAGATTGAGGGAAACTACAAAATAGCTATCTCTTAAAAAGTGTCAAAGTCATGGAAAACATGCAAGAGTGATGGAGGAGACAAGGGAGAGAAGACAACAAAATGCAATATGGGATCATGAATTAGATCTTGGCCCAGCAAATGGCATTAGAGAGAATGATAGCAGAATTTAAGTAAGGTCTGTATTACTGGTTAACAATACCACACTAGTGTCAATTTCCTGGTTTCTGTAGTAATACTACAGTTTGTAAGGTGAATGAGGGGTATAACTCAGAGGAAGCTGAGTGAGGGGTATAACTGGAACTCTCTGTACTGTTGTAACTTTTCTACAAGTTGAAAATTGTTTCCCCAAAAATGTTTTAAAAACTGTATGTTATGCCAGTGCGAAGAAGGAAAGGGCAACACAGGGGTAGGGGAATAAGAGATACAAACTACTATGTTGGAAGTAAGCTACAAGGATAAATTGTACAACACAGAGAATATATTTCATAATAATATAAATGACATATAACCTTTAAAACTATGAATCACTATATTGTACACCTGTAACATATAATATTGTACATCGACTATTGTTCAGTTTAAAAAATTGCATTTAACTTATAAGGAAAATGAAATGCAATTATCACAGATTTTTTTTAACAACAATGCTTAATGCCAGGAAGAGATGGAGTAACATTTAAGACACTAAAGGAAAGCAAGTGTGCAACAAAGATTTTATATCCTTAGTAAAACTGACCATAAAATATAAAGAACACATTCATATGCAAGAACTCAGGAAATAAAGGTCCCATGAGCCCTTCTTAAGGAATGTACTCAAGAATAAGCTTCAGACAACCAAAGTAATTATGGAGACATCAGCATAAGGAATTTTGGTAAGTGTTAAATATATAGTTCTCATAGAACTGAGATTCAGTTCAGTTCAGTTTAGTCGCTCAGTCATGTCCGACTCTGTAACCCCATGGACTGCAGCACACCAGGCCTCCTTGTCCATCACCAACTCCTGGAGTTACTCAAACTCATGTCCATTGAATCAGTGATGCCATCCAACCATCTCATCCTCTGTCATCCCCTTCTCCTCCTGCTTTCAATCTTTCCCAGCATCAGGGTCTTTTCAAATGACTCACTTCTTCACATCAGGTGGCCAAAGTATTGGAGCTTCAGCTTCAGCAGCAGTCCTTCCAACGAATATTCAGGACTGATTTCCTTTAGGATGGACTGGTTGGATCTCCTTGCAGTCCAAGGGACTCTCAAGAGTCTTCTCCAACACCACAGTTCAAAAGCGTCAATTCTTCGGTGCTCAGCTTTTTTTATGGTCCAACTCTCACAACCATACACGACTACTGGAAAAATCATAGCTTTGACTAGACAGACCTTTGTTGGCAAAGTAATGTCTCTGCTTTTTAATATGCTGTCTAGGTTGGTCATAACTTTTCTTCCAAGGAACTAAGATTAATCGGGATTATAAGGATGAAATGCTAGCATATAAGAGATATATGATATTTCAGTATACAACATATATCTATATAAAATCATAAAACTGGGGAAAGAATGGAGATAGCATATGCCCACCATTTTTTGGTAACTATTTTCAGTAATCATAATTAGTCATGGTAGTATTAGACTATACTGTTCTAAGTCAAGATAAAGCAAATAAGTGCTTATGGGATATTGTGATTCTGATTCTATCATCCCTTGTGTCCTTGAAAATTAGGATTCTCAGTGTGAAAGAAAGTGGAAACAGATGAAATAGAAAGGAGTTATGTAAAAATTTTGTAGACTTGAATCTGAATTGGAAACTTCAGTATGTATGTATGTATGTGTATATATTCTCTCTCTGCACTGAAAGGCCTAGAAATAATGACCAACTTAATAATATGAGGCTTTGAAAACTGTTCTACATTAAAAGAATAAATGTTTCTTGGAGAAGAGGCTGATTGCAGATTTGGAACAGGAATGAAAGTACTGTCTTCTGAATTGTCCATTATTGTTGCTGCTATTGTTTAGTTACTAAGTAGTGTCTGACTCTTTGAGATCCCATGGACTCCTCTCTCCATGGGTTTTCCCAGGCAAGAATACTAGAATGGGTTGCCATTTCCTTCTCCAGGATATCTTCCTGACCCAGGGATCAAACCTGTGTCTCCTGCATTGAAAGCAGATTCTTTACCACTGAGTCACCCAGAACTTGGGAAAATGAAATAATAAAAATCCAAGAATTTGTCCTTCTCACCTATTTAAACTACCCCACCAGGTAAATAATACATGAGGTGAATGTCTTCCTACAAATTTAATCCAGTTAGTACACACACACACACACACACACACACACACAAATGGCTATTTTTTTTTTTTTTTTAGCTATTTCAAATCCTAAAAGATGATGCTGTAAAAGTGCTGCACTCAATATGCCAGAAAATTTGGAAAACTCAGCAGTGGCCCAGGACTGGAAAAGGTCAGTTTTCATTCCAATACCAAAGAAAGGCAATGCCAAAGAATGCTCACACTACTGCACAATTGCACTCAACTCACACGCTAGCAAAGTAATGCTCAAAATTCTCCAAGCCAGGCTTCAATAGTACATGAACGGTGAACTTCCAGATGTTCAAGCTGGATTTGGAAAAGGCAGAAGAACCAGATGATCCAATTGCCAACATCCATTGGATCATTGAAAAAGCAAGAGAATTCCAGAAAAACATCTACTTCGGATTTATTGATTACACCAAAGCCTTTGACTGTGTAGATCACAACAAACTGTGGAAAATTTTTCAAGAGATGGGATTACCAGACCATCTTACCTGCCTCCTGAGGAATCTGTATGCAGGTCAAGAAGCAACAGTTAGAACCAGACATGGAAGAACAGACTGGTTCTAAATTGGGAAAGGAGTACGTCAAGGTTTATTTAACTTATATGCAGAGTACATCATGCAAAATGCCAGGCTGGATGAAGCACAAGCTGGAATAAAGATTGCCGGGGGAAATATCAATAAATTCAGATATGCAGATGATACCACCCTTATGGCAGAAAGCGAAGAAGAGCTAAGTAGCCTCTTGATGAAAGTGAAAGAGGAGAGTGAAAAAGCTGGCTTAAAACTCAACAGTCAAAAAACTAAGATCATGGCCTCCGGTCCCATCACTTCATGGCAAATAGATGGGAAACAGTGACAGACTTCATTTTCTTGGGCTCCAAAATCACTGCAGATGGTGACTGCATCCATGAAATTAAAAGACACTTGCTCCTTGGAAGAAAAGCTATTACCAACCTAGACAGCATATTAAAAAGCAGAGACATTACTTATCAACAAGGGTCCATCTAATCAAAGCTATGTTTTTTCCAGTAGTCATGTATGGATGTGAGAGTTGGACTGTAAAGAAAGCTGAGCACTGAAGAATTGATGCTTTGAACTGTGGTGTTGGAGAAGACTCTTGAGAGTCCCTTGGACTGCAAGGAGATCCAACCAGTCACTGCAAGGAGATCCAACCAGTCCATCCTAAAGAAAAGCAGTCCTGAATATTCATTGGAAGGATGATGCTGAAGCTGAAACTCCAATACTTTGGCCACCTGATGCAAAGAACTGACTCTTTTGAAAAGACCCTGATGCTGGATTGAAGGTAGGAGGAGAAGGGGACAACAGAGGATGAGATCTTTGGATAGCATCACTAACTCAATAAACATGAGTTTGTGTGAGCTCTGGGAGTTGGTGACGAACAAGGAAGCCTGGCATGCTGCAGCCCATGAGGTCGTAAAGAGTTGGACACGACTGAGTGACTGAATTGAATAAGAGAACACAATGTCACATATAACTTTACCAAAGAGATTAAACTTGGGTCTGATTCAAGTCTCTGGATCCAGCTGCCAACTGGCAGAAAACACAGAGGACAGGGAAACAAGCTGAACTGCACAGTGAGGACAAGATTAGTAAAATCCAGACTTTGTGAAACTGTGGGTTGAATGACCCATGTTCTTTAAAAGATAAATTATAAGGGAAAGGAAGGAGTTGAGGGAGAATCTATGGATTAAAAGACACCTAAAGGAGATATCAGGTGTTACAAAATGAGCAAGATTATATGGTACTATCTAGAAGCACACATGAGTCATCACAAAATCTTGAGCAAACACAAGGAAGAGATCACTTATAAAAATCAGGATAGAGAAATGGGCAGGCTGTCTTCAGGATGGATATCTGAAGGGGCTTCTAGAGTGGCTGCAGTGGAAACAGTGTCAGACTTTATTTTTTGGGGCTCCAAAATCACTGCAGATTGTGACTGCAGCCATGAAATTAAAAGACACTTACTCCTTGGAAGGAAAGTTATGACCAAACTAGATAGCATATTCAAAAGCAGAGACATTACTTTGCCGACAAAGGTCCGTCTAGTCAAGGCTATGGTTTTTCCTGTGGTCATGTATGGATGTGAGAGTTGGACTGTGAAGAAGGCTGAGCACCAAAGAATTGATGCTTTTGAAGTGTGGTGTTGGAGAAGACTCTTGAGAGTCCCTTGGACTGCAAGGAGATCCAACCAGTCCATTCTGAAGGAGATCAGCCCTGGGATTTCTTTGGAAGGAATGATGCGAAAGCTGAAACTCCAGTACTTTGGCCACCTCATGCGAAGAGTTGACTCATTGGAAAAGACTCTGATGCTGGGAGGGATTGGGGGCAGGAGGAGAAGGGGACGACAGAGGATGAGATGGCTGGATGGCATCACTGACTCGATGGACGTGAGTCTGAGTGAACTCCGGGAGTTGGTGATGGACAGGGAGGCCTGGTGTGCTGTGATTCATGGGGTCGCAAAGAGTCGGACATGACTGAATGACTGAACTAAACTGAAAGTGGCTGCAAAAGTTCTCTTTCTTGACCTGGACTTGGTTTAAAAAGTGTTCTGTACTTACTGTTCTATGCCTGTGTGGCTTTCTTTTAATTGTTAAAAAGTAAACCAGCTGGCATGCTGCAGTCCTTGGGGTTGAAAAGAGTCAGACATGACTGAATGACTGAACTGAACTGAAAGCATTCAAAATGTTCATTTCAGTGAATGAATGTAAGAATGCTTGCATGAATGAACAAATGAAAAGCCTAACAAGTCATGAGGCCCTGAGAATAGCTTTCTTTTTTTTGAGCTTTGGTTCCCAGATTTGTGAAATGAATTGCTTAAACAATAAACTTGAGACCCTTCCAATTCTGTCACTTCAATAACTAATGCTTCTAATAGCAAACGTCTGTTGATTATTTTGTTGTTGTTTGCTAACTCATGTCCAACCCTTTGCAACCCCATGGACTATAGCATGCCAGGCCTCCCTGTCCCTCACTATCTCCTGGAGTTTGCCCAAGTTCAAACTGGAAAAAAAAAATCAAACTGAAAGAAAAACTAGAAATTTCAACAACGTTCACAAAGGGTGGCAGCTGTCTTCTTTTAAGTTATGATTTTTATTATTTTGCCTAAAGAAAGGTGAGCTAATATTTTGGAAAGCTTCATCAATGGGCCAACTTCATCTGGGTCTCCACTTTATGTCTTTTACTCCATGAAAATGTCTTTTCAAAGCAGTGTTACCGCCCATGGAGAATTTAAACAGGAGTCATCATCATTTTCTTCCAGTTCCTTGAGCTCCTCCTATCTTCTGTGATAGTAGAGCATCAGCTGTTTCTGCACCTCGCTGCTGCTGATGGGCTCTCGGGCTGTAGCTCCCTGGCCCCTTTGCTGAATCTTGATGGTGATTTTGACCATTGAATCGGTGATACTATCCAACCATCTCATCCTCTTCTGCCTTCTTCTCCTTTTGCCTTCAATCTTTCCCAGCATCAGGGTCTTTTCAAATGAGTTGGCTCTTTACATCAGGTGGCCCAAGTATTGGAGCTTCAGCTTCAGCATCAGTCCTTCCAATGAATATTCAGGGTTGATTTCCTTTAGGATTAACTGGTTTGATCTCCTTGCTATCCAAGGGACTCTCAAGAGTCTTCTCCAGCACCACAGTTCAAAAGCATCAGTTCTTTAGCACTCAGCCTTCTTTATGGTCCAACTCTCACATCCATGTATGACTGCTGGACAAACCATAAATTTGACTATATGGACCTTTGTCAGCAAAATGATGTCTTTGCTTTTTAGTACACTAAGTTTGTCATAACTTTCCTTCCAAGAAGCAAGCATCTTCTAATTTCATGGCTGCAGTCACCATCCACAGTGATTTTGAAGCCCAAGAAGAGAACACGTGTCACTACTTACTTTTCCCCCTTCTGTTTGCCATGAAGTGATGGGACTGGATATCGTGATCTCAGTTTTTTGAATGATGAGTTTTAAAGCCAGCTTTTTCACTCTTCCCTTTCACCTTCATCAAGAGGATATTTAGTTCTTCTTTGTTTTCTGCCATTAGAGTGGTATCATCTGCGTATCTGAGGTTGTTGATATTTCTTTCAGCAGTCTTGATTCCAGCTTGTAGTTCATCCAGCTTGGCATTTTGCTTGATGTACTCTGCATGTAAGTTGAATAAACAGGGTGACAATATACAGCCTTGACATACTCCTTTCCCAATTTGGGACTTGTCTGTTGTTCCATATAAGGTTCTAACTGTTGCTTCTTGACCTGCATACAGGTTTCTCAGGAGACGGGTAAGATGATCTGGTATTCCCATCTCTTTAGGAATTTTCCACAGTTTGTTATGTTTCCACACAGTCAAAGGTTTTTGCATAGTCAATGAAACAGTATTAGACATTTTTCTGGAATTCCCTTGGTTTCTTTTATGATCCAACAGATGTTGACAATTTGATTTCTGGTTCCTCTGCCTTTTATAAATCCAACTTGTACATCTGGAAGTTCTCGGTTCACATACTGCTGAAGCCTAGCTTGAAGGATTTTGAGCATAACCTTACTAGAATGGGAAGTGAGTGCAATTAACATTCTTTAGCCTGCTCTTCTTTGGAATTGGGATGAAAGACTGACTTCTTCCAGTCCTGTGGCCACTGCTGGATTTTCCAAATTTGTGGACATATTGAGTGCAGCACTTTAACAGCATCATCTTTTAGGATTTGAAATAGCTTAGCTGGAATTCCATCTTCTCCACTAGTTTTGTTGGTAGTGTTAATTACTTACTTACCAAGTGCTAACTGTTTTGTATATGTTGTCATTGAATCTTCATAAGAGTCAGGCTTAGAGGGTATATAACTTGCCCAAAGGTAATTGGCTTGAATTCAGGGCTAGCAGATCTCAAAACTTAACCTTGCTATGCTAAGATGCTGTGCTGAGATGCTGTGATAGCAGTAGTTGCTTTTGTAATAGGATATCCTTCCTTGATATCAAATTAAAGGTGAAATGGTTAAGAGGTCAGGTTCTACAGATTGATCTTGTGAGTTCAAATCCCATCTCAACCCTTAGCAATTGCATGACTTTGGGCAAATAATTTATACTTGCTGTGCCTCAGTTTCTTTATCTGTAAAATGGAGATAATCATGGTATCTATCTCAGAGGGATGTTGTGACGATTATATATAAGTATTATGCTACACACTTATATATAATATAATATATATAATATAATATAATGCCTGGCACATAGTAAGCATTAACTGTTTACTATTTTCATCAAATAATCCATTCTTATTAACTGGGCTCATATGTAATAACTGTTAAATGTCATATTAGACAAGGGCTAAACGTTACACTTTTAAAAATACATAATAATTTTATTCTTTACCCAGATTCACAGATACAAAGTTTTGAAAAGCTAAGTTTTATATTAGAAGAGTGACTTTAATAGCAACAAGATACTACTTTTGGCTCCACTAGCTAATTTCTCTAAGGAAAAATAATATTCAACTAAATACATAAATTGTCCTTTTGCCCTTCTGTTTTTTGAACCTTGTATTTGGTAATGCCACTTGAATAGTAAATATTGGCATGATTTACTTAGCCTTTGATCCGTTTTTCCCAACAGCTAGATAAGACTCCAGATTGTTTTAAGAGTTTTTCAAAATTTTTAAATTTGAAAAATTTTATTGACATATAGTTGATTTACAATGTTGCATGAATTTCTTCTACATAGCAAAGTAACTCAGTTATACAGGTATAACTGTATGTATATGTGTATATATATATATAATATTCTGTTTTATACTCTTTTCTATTATGGTTTCTCACAGGAAATTGAATACAGTTCCCTGTGCTATACAGTAGGACCTTGTTATGTATTCATCATCTATATAATAGTTTCCATCTGCTAATTCCAAACTCCTACTCCCAAACTCCCAATCTTCCCCTCTTCCACCCTGCTTCCCCTTGGCAACCACAAGTATGTTCTCTGTATTGGTGAGTCTTTATTTGTTCCACACATATGTTAATTTGTATCATGTTTTAGATTCCACATATAAGTAATATCATATGGTATTCATCTTTCTCTTCTGTTTTACTTCACCTAGTATGATAACCTCTAAGCCCATTCTTGTTGTTGAAAATGGACTTATTTCATTCCTTTTGATAGCTGAGTAATATTCTATTGTGTGTGTATATATCTGTGTGTGTGTATTCTATTGTGTATATATTTATGTGTGTGTATATATATACACACACATATGTGTGTGCTTCCCTGGTGGCTCAGATGATAAAGAACCTGCCTGCAATGCCAGAGACCCAGGTTCAATCCCTGGGTTGGGAAAATCCCCTGGAGAAGGGAATGGCTACCCACTCCAGTATTCTTGCTGGAGAATTCCATGGACAGAGGAGCCTGGCAGGCTACAGTGCATGGGATCACAAGGAGTCAGACACGACTGAGTGACTAACACGCTCATATATATGTGTCTGTGTGTGTGTGTATGTATGCGTGCTTGCTAAGTTGCTTCAGTTGTGTCCAACTCTTTGCCACCCACTTGACTGCAGCCCACTAGGCTCTTCTGTCCATGGGATTCTCCAGGCAAGAATACTGGAGTGGGTTGCTATGCCCCTCCTCATATATATGTGTGTGTATATATATACAAATACACCACATTGAAAAAGGAATCTACTGACCACTAATAAATAAAAACAAATTAAACCTGTTTTCTTATTAAAAGAAATACAATGCATTTAATTAGCAACACACAGAAAATTGTCCAAAGAATAATCAAGAACCTAATTTTATTATCTTCTGCTTTATACTGAATATAAAAGCCCTATCTCCTTGCTGCTGTCACTGCTGTCAATGGAGACACTTCTTGGGGACTCTGCTTCTCTGAACTAGAGTAGAATTGTCTCTGCCAAGTGATTACAACTCTTTTGACCAATTTTAGACTGTCAAACCTTTGAATGACCTGAGAGTTCACTGCTGTTTTACATGAGGGAAGCCAGAGGTTGGCCCCTGCTTTAATCCAATTCTATATAAACTATGATTGGGAGAAATTCCTCTACAATAACTAACATTTGAATGTCACCCTTTACAAGTTTTTGGTGCTGCTTCAGATTTGTTTTTTTAATGTTTATATCACATTGATGATCTAATCAGCATCTTGTCAGGAGTTCATTTTACTTATCTTTGTATTCCTTTTGCCCTGCGTAAAGCCAAGCTCTTAGGCCTATAAATGTTGAATGAATAAATGAATGAGCAAATGAATGAATGACATCTATAAGCAACTTTGAGAGGCTAATGGGAAAAGAACTGAAAAGTACTATGGGTACTCACTTTTCATTGTTTCTCGTTGCTTTGTGGTCCTGTTTTTACAGAAGTTCTACTTGATCTTCAAGGTGCAGGAAACTTCTGAGTTTCTCAAGAAGATAAATTACTAGACAGAAAAGGACACTTTGATGGAAATCCATCAAATACTCATTCAGCAGTGAGAGCTGTAGGTGAGGATATACTAGAGATCAACTTGAAAAACAGAAGATTATATATCTTCTGATACAAGGAAACATCTGGGAGGAGTAGGTAGCAGACATTTTTCTAAGGTTACCCTGCAGAGGCCCTGGACTGGTTAACTCCTGGCTACCACAGCAAAGCTTTCTTCTGCAAGGCACCAGACACTAGGTGCCTCCCTTCTTCCCCATGCTGCTGTATATTTAGAGTCATAAAGAGGAAATATGAACATTTAAAATTTTTTATTCTTTACCTGGGCCTTGAACATTTGCTTGGGAACCTATATCAATTTCTTCCCAACATATCACATCTTAATAGTTTGGACCAATATAGGCCTCTTTAAAAATAAGTAAATGGAAAGCAATCAAAATAAAATCATCAGGCATACAAAAATATTTTGCTTTAAAAAAAAAGATAAAAGGCATTTTGTGTAATGGGAGCAAATGTTTCTTATGAAAAATTTTACTTCTTATATTTAAAAAGATAATTCTGAATTAATTTCTAATTAATGGCTTCAAGATGAAAGAACGAAAGCCAAAATTATCTGAGAATTTAAAAAAATCTGTAATGGAAGACTTGTAGGTAAGGATGGTAGATTGAAGCAAGATAACTGATTTTTTTTCACCTCCAAGTCCTTGGAAATTAATTAAAAATAGGAAAGAGAGGGTCAGAGATTCATAAGCAGCAACCAGTCAAGGAAAGGGGGACAACTGTCAAAAAAGGTAATGAACAAAACATGGAGATTTGAGTCTGAGGCAGTCCAGAATGGCCCCTAACCCTTCCCTCACCTCTCAGAAGCTAGTGAAGCGAGAAGGAGAGTGACCCCAATCCTGAGAATCCTTACAAATGCTCTCCAATTTGTAAGAAGTATACTGTAGCAACAAGTCAGTAGCCTTTGAAAAAGCTAAGCAGAAGCGCTGGAAGTGGATGTTCCATTCATGTCACCATGGAGCTTAGCAGAGGTTGGAAGGGCCGAAGGACTTACCATCTTCTAGTACCCGTTGCTAGGTTGAAGGACTCAGCTAGTATCCACAGAAGCAGTGCTTACCCACGGTCATGAAGATGGTCCTGATAGAGGATGTGTGTACTCACTTCCCACAGCTACTAGCACCAGTTACTCATAAGCTTAATGGCTTAAAACAGCCCAAAGCTATTATATTATAGTTCTAGAGATCAGAAGTTGAACGTGCGTCTTCTTGAGTTAAAATCAAGGTGTCTTCAGAACTGTGTTCTGTTCAAAGATAAACTGAAACATATTAAAATCTTAAGAATTTGAGTAAAAAATTGATTCAAATGGGCAGTATCAAAACAGAAGTGGTTAGAAGCACTCCAGTGAAGGCAGCTGGGGTGAAACCTGTATACAGAAGAGGCAGAAGCAGAAAAAGGAAATTATTTGATTGGTTTTAGCTTAAGACCTAGTTGACTGTTTGTGTTTCGGTGTCCTAGGTTTCTATTTCACAATCTTGAGGCAATTACAGGTTTAGATTTTGGTTTAGTTAGGTAGGCTGCCATGGCCTTAGGACACCTCAGTCTAATGGCCTCCTTGTTTAATGAATTTAACAGTTTCTTCTGGAGTCTCCAGAGTGCGCTCTGTTTACTGCATCTTTTCCTGTATCTAAAGGCCACCTGCAGTCCTTGGCTTCTAGGCCCTTCATTTTCAGAGCACATCACCACCACTTCTCATGTTTTCTTGAATGATTGTTCGCTTGAGGACCATCCTGGCATCTCCCCCTTTCCTTACGCACGTCTTACTGCATGAGAAGAGACATCTTACTGGTGAGTCTGGGAGAAATAGCTGCACGGTGAATCCCCTTCTGGAGTCTGTTTCAGGTCTGACTAAATGTGAGGTGCAGGCCCTGTGTCCATTTTCACATGGAAACTCATGAATGGACTCTGTTTCAGCTAAGAGGAATCCTATAGTTTGGGACTTTTCAATTCATGGGAGACATATCAAGATACCTTTGCGGCTGCAAATTCAAGCCATGTTCCTCAATTTATCAAAAAAATAGATTTTAAAAAATCTGCCGAGAAAACTCCTGTGTCTTTCAACTGGTTCTGAACTTGACCTCCTAAAATCCCTGGTTTCCAGCTTAGCTAGAAATCTTAAATAGACAAACAAGGACTGACACTATAGAGTCTAAAATATTATGCAATAGTTGAGGCTTTGGGGGTATCCACGTGAGGCACCTTAGGACTTCATGTTTGAGGGTGCATGGGTTTTCAACTTTGACAGTCTGAAAGAATTTATAAGTTGGCACATTTTTACAGCTATGTGGCTGTTTATGACTGGAGAAGGCCAACACAGCCTTCAAAAGTATATTTGGTATATGGTCCTTTATGGTGGACTTGGATGTGATCTAGGTCAGTGTAATTTTGGCCTAAACAGATTCAGTTTAGCTTCAGCCTGGTATAAGGATTAAATTATTGGGAAACAGGTCTTATAGTCCCATGGAAATTTTACCTGAAGATAGATAGAGCTTCAAAATATGAGTGTTTAGGCTTTAAAGAGCAATTTAAATTGTCTTTACTTGATTTATTGGTGAGGTTAGTAACCATGATTTTAAATTAGAAAGATAGTGAGATCAGTTCTATGGGGGCTATGGAGCACTCATATATTAGTTTCTTGCCAGGCCTAGTTAGGAGGAACCAGAGAAGCCTCTTTGTGTTTGACATGGTCCTAGGACCAAGAGAAGTAGAGGTCAGTGGCCTAGACTCTTGGAATCACATAGTTTGGAGGCTCAAGTGATCTTAATTTGGCTTCATTGGCTGTATTAATTATGACTGTGGTTTGAGGTCTGGCTTATACCTCAAGATGGTGGATGATTTTATTCACGTGTGTGTGCTCAGACACTCAGTCATGTCCATCTCTTTGCAACCTCATAGGCTGTAGCTCGCCAGGCTCCTCTGCCCATGATATACTCCAGCAAGAATACTGGAGTGGGATGCCATTTCCTCCTCCAGAGGATATTCCCAACTCAGGGATCAAACTCGTGTCTCTTACATCTGGCATTGACAGGTGGATTCTTTACCACTAGCACCATGTGGGAAGCCCAATTTTATTCATGAACCAATTAAAAGGAATAGAAGCCTTTATTATACAGAGATTATGACATCTTTCTTGGGTTGAGGAAGAGAAATATTTCAGTGAAATTGTTGCAAACCTAAAAATTAAAAAATAAATAGAAAAAGCCTGTATCTACAATACCATCTTTGGGAATAAAGTTTGCTTAGAAAATAAAGAAGGTATTGTTTGAAAAGACTAGATGTGAATCCAGGCTTTAGGTCCCTGTTGGTTTACAATTTGGATGTTTTCTTAGTAAAAGAATACAAAATTTATATACAAAACTAATGACTGATAACTTTTAACTTTAAGTGGGATTCAACTTATCAGTCTTTGCCTTTACATTTTTTAATGTCTTTTTTGAGAAATTCTTACCAAATCCTAAGGTCATGAAGATATTCTTTATATAATCTTAGGGATGACTAATTCTACTTCCTGCATTTGATTTTTAATCAGCAGGTATTTATTTTTCTGTCTGGTACAGGGTAGGAGTCTGATTTCATTTTTTCTCACTTGGCAGTCATTCTAGCCTCATTTGTTTAAAAAATCTTTCTTTTCCCTCTTTGTTCTGCAGTGACCCCCAGTCAGGCCTCGCACAGATCTGCTTCCAGACGTTAGAGGTCTATTCATTCTAGAGATCTATTTCTTTACCCCCAAACAAATATCACACTAACTGAATTACTATAGCTTTGGAATAAATCTTGTTGTGTGGTAGAGCAAGTCCTCCTATCTCATTCACCTTCAAGACTATTTGATATTTCTTCATGATTCAATGGAGAAAGAACACAATACATCAGGCAAGATTCTGAGACTGAGAGCAGAACATAAGCTCAGGTGAAGAGTCAAACCCTAGCCCCAAAGAATGCCTTTCTTCAGAAATAATTAATGTTAATAAGAAAATTTTTTAAAGTAAATGTTGAGGCGGAGTAGGGGGAAGTTGTGAGAGTTCATGTCCTATGGTTTACACTTCATTACCAAATTTCCTCTCCACCAACTCAAGTCTGCTCCCATCATTTCAGGGAAGAAATTTCCTTTTCAAAGGTCACCAGTGAACTTAAAATCCTATAGCCCTTTTTTGGTAATCTTCATTCTTGCATGTGTGTGAGCTAAGGTGCTTCAGTCATATCTGACTCTTTGTGACCCTATGGACTGTGGCCTGCCAGGCTCCTCTGTCATGGGGATTCTCCAGGCAAGAACACTGGAGTGGGTTGTCATGCCCTCCTCCAGGGGATCTTCCCAACCCAGGGATCAAACCCATGTCTCTTACGTCTTCTGCATTGGCAGACAGGTTCTTTACGACTAGCGCCACCCGGGAAGCCCCCATCCTTCTTGATCTTCCTGCTAAAACTTATACTACAGACCACTCCTTTCACCATTTTTTCTTAAACAGATTGAGATATAACATATACAATTCACCCAAAGCATTTAAACCAATGGCTTTTAATATATTCACAGAATTGTGCACTGATCATCAAAATTTGTTGCTGCATGGGCTTTTCTCTAGTTGCAGTGAGCAGGGGCTACTCTCTGGTAGCAGTGCAAGGGCTTCTCACTGTGGTGGCTTCTCTTGTTGTGGAGCACTGGTCCTAAGGCGTGTGGACTGAGTAGTCGCAGCTCCCAGGCTCTAGTAGTTGCAGCTCCCAGGCTCTAGTCCTGAGCACAGGCTCAGTAGTTGTGACACACGGGCTTAGTTGTTTCACTGCATATGGAATCTTCCCAGACCAGGGATCAAACTTGTGTCTCCTCCATTGGCAAGCAGATTCTTTACCACTGAGCCACCAGGGAAGCTCCCACAGTTCATTTTAGAACATGTCATTACCCCAAAAAGAAACCCACTGAACTTAGTTGTCATCCCATAATTCCCACATCTGCCCCTCTGCCATAAAAGGGGCAGTCGTGTCTGACTCTTTGCAACCCCATAGACTGTAGCCTATCAGGTTCCTCTGTCCATGGGATTTCCCAGGCAAGAATACTGGAGTGGGTTGCCATTTCCAACCACTAATCTACTTTCTGTCTCTATGGATGTGTCTATGTGGGATATTTCATATAAATAGAATCTTATATGCAGTCCTTTGTGAGTGACTTATCTAACTGAGCATGATGTTTTCAAGGTTCATCCATATTGTAATGTGTTTCAGAACTTCATTACTTTTTATGGTTAAATAATATTCCATTGTATGGATTTACCACACCTGTTTATCCTTTCATTAGTTAATGTACATTTAAATTGTTTCTACTTTACAAGTTATTGTGAATAATGTTGCTTTCCTTTTTAAAACTCTCCTTCTTTGGGCTTTGATATCACTTATGTCATCTTATTTTAATAGTTTTCTGTTACCTTTTGAATTAAAAAGGTAAGAAGTAAAGAAGGAAGGAAAGAGAGAAAGACAGAGAGAGGAAAGAAAGGAGGAAAGGAAAGAAGAAAGGAAGGGAGGGAGGGAGGGAGGGAGGGAAGGAGAAACGAAGGACCAGCTTGATGTTCAGTAATTTCCATGATATCAACTTGCTTTTCTGTCTGTATCTCCTAAGGGCTTTCCTGGTAGCTCACTGATAAAGAATCAGCCTGCCAATGCAGGAAACATGAATTTGATCCCTGATCTAGGAAGATCCCCTGGAGAAGGAAATGGCAGCCCACTCCAGTATTCTTGCCTGGGAAACCCCATGGACAGAGGGGCCTGGCAGGCTAAAGTTCATGAGATTGCAAAGGGTTGGACACAACTTGGCAATTGAACAAAAACATTCTATCATTTATCTCATCTCTTCATCTAGAGGCAAACTATAGTCAGTGATATCAAGCCTGGCTTTTTAGGTATTTTTTTGTTTATTCATTCCTGCCAAAGCCACCCTTCCCCATCTTTCAAGAAACATAAAACTTCTACCAAATCAAGTTTCATCTCAAATGCCACCAAAAGCTTTTCCATAACTCTTCTAAACTTTTAGTGCTTTATTTTTGCCACTATTATGTCCCGTACTTTATGCTAAAACTATTTATGTATTCACTCTCTTCCCAACCAAACTTAGTCGTTGAGGACAGGTACTATATCTTATCATCCGTATCAAAGTTAGTCTTTGAGGGCAGGTACTATGTCTTAGGGGCTTCCCAGGTGTGCTAGTGGTAAAGAACCTTCCTCCCAGTGAGGCTTTGATCAGTAGGTTGGGAAGATTCCCATGGAGTCAGAAATGGCAACCTCCTCCAGTATTCTTGCCTGGAGAATCTCATGGACAGAGGGACCTGGTGGGCTACAGTCCATAGCGTCACAAAGAGTGGGACACGACTGAAGTGACTTGGCACGCACTATGTCTTATCTTGGTATGTTTGTAGCACCTCCCAAACGCGACCTATTCAAAGTGGTGGTACAATAAATACTTATTTGCGAAACTACTTGAGTGGAACCATGTGAATTGACTCAACATTTCAAAAGAATATCTAGATAGTTGAGGGAGAATTATGTGGAGATTCTGAGTTATCCTGAATCAAAATCTTCAGTTATCTTTAGTTTAAGGCATGAACACAGAGAAGATGATTATTGTCCTCTGAATAATTCCTGTCATATTCTATTTGAGACAATGGCTCACTGTTTTTAAATATACTTGACTCAATACTAATTCTAACTAAATATCTGTGTATTTGAATCAAATAATGAGTGACTTTAAAAAATAGCTTATTCACTAGAGTTAGGGGCATCATAGTTTCCAAAACAATACTAGATCATAGTCTTTAAACACACATACACACCAAAAAACTCAAAACAACACAGCCACATCCCATGGCAACATAAATTAAGGGAGTTCTGTAGTCAACCAAATGGAACTAACCACCCAGGTCATGATGTACCTGGGTTTGAGGCAAAGATTTCTGAGATGGGTTTTAAAATAGTTAAACATACATCATTAGTCATCCTCAAAAGACTTAACTCTAGCACCACTTTATGAGTGTTCTTATCTATAAAATTTGGACATGAATGTGGTCTAGTCTTAGGAAACCAATTTACAACCAATTTACAGGAAATGTGGGAGATAGAGGAACAGGTTAAACAACACCATGAATCCAGAACAGCTGAATCTAGAGCATAAACCACTCCATGATACAAATAACATGTTTATTTGATTTTAATAAATAGATGCCATAAAGTAAAACAACAACAAAGCAATTGGAGACTATTTTAAAATAAACTTAAGATACACAATAAAGGCAACATGTGGGCCTTGTCTGGATCCTTATTTCAATGAATGACTGTAGATAAAAAATACCTTTAATAAAATCAAAGGCGAGAGGAGGAGCCAAGATGGCGGAGGAGTAGGACGGGGAGAACACTTTCTCCCCCACAAATTCATCAAAAGAGCATTTAAACGTCGAGTAAATTCCACAAAACAACTTCTGAATGCCGGCAGAGGACATCAGGCACCCAGAAAAGCAACCCAACTCTTCGAAAGGAGGTAGGAAAAAATATAAAAGACAAAAAAAGAGACAAAAGAGGGAGGGACAGAGTTCGTCCCGGGAAGGGAGTCTTAAAAAACAGAGAAGTTTCCAAACACCAGGAAACCTTCTCACTGCCGAATCTGTGCCGAGCTTTGGAAGCACAGAGGGCAACTTAACAGGGAGAAAAAATAAATAAACAATTAAAACTCGCAGATTGCGAGCCCTACGGTAACTCCCCCAGCGGAGAAGCAGCACAGACGCCTGCACACGCCATTAGCAAGCGGGGGCTGGGAAGGGAGGCGCGGCGCGGGCTGCATCGCTTAGAGTAAGAATCTGGCCTGAATACCCTGAGTGCTATCTGAGCGAAATAATTTGGGCTAGCAAACCAGACTGTGGGATATCTACCACGTGAAAAGCCAGCCCTAACCTAAACACCACCAGGCCCGCGCATGGAACAAAGGACTGAACAGAGATAGCCGGCTGCAGACCTTCCCCCTCCGGTGACAGGCAGCCAGAGCCGGAAGGGGGCAATCGCAGCCCCAGAGAAACATTATCTATAAAACTGTAAGCAGGCTTCTTTGCTAACCAAAACTTCTTGGGGGTCTGGATGGTCAACATCTGCCTGAGAAGGTGCGCCGGTTTTACACCCAGATAACTGAGTGGCGGGGAGGCGATAAGTCGCAGCATTGGCGCTCACCAAACACCTCATCACCTGAGCTGCTCGGATCTGGGAAGAGCACAAAACGCAGGCCCAACTGAGTCTGCGCCTCTGAGGACTACCTGAGTGCCTGAACCTGAGCGGCTTGGACCTGGGAGGTGCATGCAGCCCAGGGCCGGCCTCGGATTGTTCCCGGCGGAACAACCTAGAGCCCGAGCAGTGTGGGCATGCGCAGACGCAGTGTGGCTGAGGTACTGCGAGCGCACGCCAGTGTTATTTGTTTGCAGCATCCCTCCCTCCCTCCCCACAGCGCGACTGAAAAAGTGAGCCAAAAAAAAAAAAAAAAGTGTCCTCCACCGTCCCCTTTGTGTCAGGGGGGAAACCAGACACTGAAGAGACCAGCAAACAGAAGAAGTTATAACAGAGGGAAACGCCTCGGAGATTAAAACCCTGTGGTTACTACTGACTACATAGGAAGGGGCCTATAGATCTTGAGAAATATAAGTCAGACCAAGGAACTAGCCAAAAATGAACTGAACCCACAATACTCACAACAAAACCAGAGAAAGTCCTAGATATATTTTTACTATTTTTACGATCATTCTTTCTTTCTTTTTGTTTTTTAAATTAAAAAAAAAAATTTAAGTCCTCTATTGTTCCTTTAATTTTCACTTTTATAACCTATTACTTTGCAAAAAAAAAAAAGACCCTATTTTTTTCTTCTTCAGCAAACTTCATATATATATATTTTATAATTTTTTGACCTTGCTTTTTTTTTTTTCTTTTCTTTAACATTGTATTTTTGAAATTCCAAACTCTACTCTAGATTTTTAATTTTAGCTTTTTGGTATATTTTATCAATTTTGTACCTATAGTTTTTTTTATAATTTCTGTGACTTTTTTTTTCTTTTCCTCTGTTTCTTTCTCTTCTTCTTTTATATAACATTGTATATCTGAAATTCCAAACTCTACTCTAGATTTTTAATTTATACTTTTTGGTATTTGATATCAATTTTGTACCTGTATTTTCTTTATAATTTTTGTGACATTGTTTGTTTTTGTTTGTTTGTTTGTTTGTTTTCTCTCTTTATTTTTCTCCTTCCTTTTTTTAACATTGTATTTTTGAAATTCCAAACTCTACTCTAGATTTTTAATTTTTTCTTTTTGGTATTAGTTATCAATTTTGTACCTGTATTTTCTTTATAATTTTCACGACCTTGTTTGTTTTTCTTTGTTCATTTTTTCTCTCTTTCTTTTCCTTCTTCTTTTCTTCAACATCGTATTTTTGAAATTCCAAACTCTACTCTAGATTTTTAATTTTTGCTTCTATTTATTTGTTACCAATTTTGTACCTTTAAGAACCCAATCTTCAGGACCCATTTTTCACTAGGGAGCGAGATTACTGGCTTGACTGCTCTCTCTCCCTTTGGGCTCTCCTTTTTCTCCACCAGGTCGCCTGTGTCTCCTCCCTAACCCCTCTCTACTCTACCCAACTCTGTGAATTTCTGTGTGTTCCAGACGGTGGAGAACACTTAGGGAACTGATTACTGGCGGATCTGTCTCCCTCCTTTTCATTCCCCCCTTTTATCCTTCTGGCCACCTCTGTCTCCTTCCTCCTTCTTCTCTTCTCTGTATAACTCCGTGAACATCTCTGAGCGGTCCAAATGTGGAGTGCACATAAGGAAGTGACTACTGGCTAGCCCACTCTCTCCACTATTGATTCCACCTCATCTCATTTGGGTCACCTCTAACTCCCTCCTCCCTCTTCTCTTCTCCATGTAACGCTGTGAACCTCTCTGAGTGACCCTCACAGTAGAGAAACTTTTCATCTTTAATGTAGATGTTTTATCAATGGTGCTGTATAGAAGGAGAAGTTTTGAAACTACTGTAAAAATAAGACCGATAACTGGAAGCAGGAGGCTTACGTCCAAACCCTGACTCCAGGGAACTCCTGACTCCAAGGAACATTAATTGACAGGAGCGCATCAAACGCCTCCATACTGACACTGAAACCAAGCACCCCACAAGGGCCAACAAGTTCCAGGGCAAGACATACCAAGCAAATTCTCCAGCAACAAAGGAACCCAGCCCTGAGCTTCAAGATACAGGCTGCCCAAAGTCACCCCAAAACCATAGACATCTCATAACTCATTACTGAACATTTCATTGCACTCCAGAGAGAAGAAATACAGCTCCACCCACCAGAACACCGACACAAGCTTCCCTAACCAGGAAACCTTGACAAGCCACCTGTACAAACCCACACACAGCGAGGAAACGCCACAATAAAGAGAACTCCACAAACTGCCAGAATACAGAAAGGACACCCTAAACTCAGCAATTTAAACAAGATGAAGAGACAGAGGAATACCCAGCAGATAAAGGAACAGGATAAATGCCCACCAAACCAAACAAAAGAGGAAGAGATAGGGAATCTACCTGATAAAGAATTCCAAATAATGATAGTGAAATTGATCCAAAATCTTGAAATTAAAATGGAATCACAGATAAATAGGCTGGAGACAAGGATTGAGAAGATGCAAGAAAGGTTTAACAAGGACCTAGAAGAAATATAAAAGAGTAAATATATAATGAATAATGCAATAAATGAAATTAAAAACACTCTGGAGGCAACAAATAGTAGAATAACAGAGGCAGAAGATAGGATTAGTGAATTAGAAGATAGAATGGTAGAAATAAATTGATCAGAGAGGATAAAAGAAAAACGAATTAAAAGAAATGAGGACAATCTCAGAGACCTCCAGGACAATATTAAACGCTACAACATTCGAATCATAGGGGTTCCAGAAGAAGAAGACAAAAAGAAAGACCATGAGAAAATACTTGAGGAGATAATAGTTGAAAACTTCCCTAAAATGGGGAAGGAAATAATCACCCAAGTCCAAGAAACCCAGAGAGTCCCAAACAGGATAAACCCAAGGCAAAACACCCCAAGACACATATTAATCAAATTAACAAAGATCAAACACAAAGAACAAATATTAAAAGCAGCAAGGGAAAAACAACAAATAACACACAAGGGAATTCCCATAAGGATAACAGCTGATCTTTCAATAGAAACTCTTCAAGCCAGGAGGGAATGGCAAGACATACTTAAAATGATGAAAGAAAATAACCTACAGCCCAGATTATTGTACCCAGCAAGGATATCATTCAAGTATGAAGGAGAAATCAAAAGCTTTTCAGACAAGCAAAAGCTGAGAGAATTCTGCACCACCAAACCAGCTCTCCAACAAATACTAAAGGATATTCTCTAGACAGGAAACACAAAAATGGTGTATAAATTCGAACCCAAAACAATAAAGTAAATGGCAACGGGATCATACTTATCAGTAATTACCTTAAACGTAAATGGGTTGAATGCCCCAACCAAAAGACAAAGACTGGCTGAATGGATACAAAAACAAGACCCCTACATATGTTGTCTACAAGAGACCCACCTCAAAACAGGGGACACATACAGACTGAAAGTGAAGGGCTGGAAAAAGATTTTCCATGCAAATAGGGACCAAAAGAAAGCAGGAGTAGCAATACTTATATCAGATAAAATAGACTTTAAAACAAAGGCTGTGAAAAGAGACAAAGATGGTCACTACATAATGATCAAAGGATCAATCCAAGAAGATATAACAATTATAAATATATATGCACCCAACACGGGAGCACCGCAGTATGTAAGACAAATGCTAACAAGTATGAAAGGAGACATTAACAATAACACAATAATAGTGGGAGACTTTAATACCCCACTCACACCTATGGATAGATCAACTAAACAGAAAATTAACAAGGAAACACAAACTTTAAACGATACAATAGACCAGTTTGACCTAATTGATATCTATAGGACATTTCATCCCAAAACAATGAATTTCACCTTTTTCTCAAGCGCACATGGAACCTTCTCCAGGATAGATCACATCCTGGGCCATACAGCTAGCCTTGGTAAATTCAAAAAAATAGAAATCATTCCAAGCATCTTTTCTGACCACAATGCAGTAAGATTAGATCTCAACTACAGGAGAAAAACTATTAAAAATTCCAACATATGGAGGCTGAACAACACGCTGCTGAATAACCAACAAATCACAGAAGAAATCAAGAAAGAAATTAAAATTTGCATAGAAACGAATGAAAGTGAAAACACAACAGCCCAAAACCTGTGGGACACGGTAAAAGCAGTCCTAAGGGGAAAGTTCATAGCAATACAGGCACACCTCAAGAAACAAGAAAAAAGTCAAATACATAACCTAACTCTACACCTAAAGCAACTAGAAAGGGAAGAAATGAAGAACCCCAGGGTTAGTAGAAGGAAAGAAATCTTAAAAATTAGAGCAGAAATAAATGCAAAAGAAACAAAAGAGACCATAGCAAAAATCAACAAAATCAAAAGCTGGTTCTTTGAAAGGATAAATAAAATTGACAAACCATTAGCCAGACTCATCAAGAAACAAAGGGAGAAAAATCAAATCAATAAAATTAGAAACGAAAATGGAGAGATCACAACAGACAACACAGAAATACAAAGCATCATAAGAGACTACTATCAACAATTATATGCCAATAAAATGGACAAGGTGGAAGAAATGGACAAATTCTTAGAAAAGTACAACTTTCCAAAACTTGACCAGGAAGAAATAGAAAATCTTAACAGACCCATCACAAGCACAGAAATTGAAACTGTAATCAAAAATCTTACAGCAAGCAAAAGCCCCGGTCCAGACGGCTTCACAGCTGAATTCTACCAAAAATTTAGAGAAGAGCTAACACCTATCCTGCTCAAACTCTTCCAGAAAATTGCAGAGGAAGGTAAACTTCCAAACTCATTCTATGAGGCCACCATCACCCTAATACCAAAACCTGAGAAAGATCCCACAAAAAAAGAAAACTACAGGCCAATATCACTGATGAACATAGATGCAAAAATCCTTAACAAAATTCTAGCAATCAGAATCCAACAACACATTAAAAAGATCATACACCATGACCAAGTGGGCTTTATCCCAGGGATGCAAGGATTCTTCAATATCCGCAAACCAATCAATGTAATACACCACATTAACAAATTGAAAAATAAAAACCATATGATTATCTCAATAGATGCTGAGAAAGCCTTTGACAAAATTCAACACCCATTTATGATAAAAACTCTCCAGAAAGCAGGAATAGAAGGAACATACCTGAACATAATAAAAACTATATATGACAAACCCACAGCAAACATTATCCTCAATGGTGAAAAATTGAAAGCATTTCCTCTAAAGTCAGGAACAAGACAAGGGTGCCCACTTTCACCATTACTATTCAACATAGTTTTGGAAGTTTTGGCCACAGCAATCAGAGCAGAAAAAGAAATAAAAGGAATCCAAATTGGAAAAGAAGAAGTAAAACTCTCACTATTTGCAGATGACATGATCCTCTACATAGAAAACCCTAAAGACTCCACTAGAAAATTACTAGAACTAATCAATGACTGTAGTAAAGTTGTAGGATATAAAATCAACACACAGAAATCCCTTGCATTCCTATACACTAATAATGAGAAAACAGAAAGAGAAAGTAAGGAAACAGTTCCATTCACCATTGCAATGGAAAGAATAAAATACTTAGGAATATATCTACCTAAAGAAACTAAAGACCTATATATAGAAAACTATAAAACACTGGTGAAAGAAATCAAAGAGGACACTAATAGATGGAGAAATATACCATGTACATGGATCAGAAGAATCAATATAGTGAAAATGAGTATACTACCCAAAGCAATTTACAGATTCAATGCAATCCCTATCAAGCTACCAACAGTATTCTTCACAGAGCTAGAACAAATAATTTCACAATTTGTATGGAAATACAAAAAACCTCGAATAGCCAAAGCTATCTTGAGAAAGAAGAGTGGAACTGGAGGAATCAACCTACCTGACTTCAGGCTCTACTACAAAGCCACAGTTATCAAGACAGTATGGTACTGGCACAAAGACAGAAATATTGATCAATGGAACAAAATAGAAAGCCCAGAGATAAATCCACGCACCTATGGACACCTTATCTTTGACAAAGGAGGCAAGAATATACAATGGATTAAAGACAATCTCTTTAACAAGTGGTGCTGGGAAATCTGGTCAACCACTTGTAAAAGAATGAAACTAGAACACTCTCTAACACCATACACAAAAATAAACTCAAAATGGATTAAATATCTAAAGGTAAGACCAGAAACTATAAAACTCCTAGAGGAGAACATAGGCAAAACACTCTCTGACATACATCACAGCAGGATCCTCTATGACCCACCTCCCAGGATATTGGAAATAAAAGCAAAAATAAACAAATGGGACCTAATTAACCTTAAAAGCTTCTGCACATCAAAGGAAACTATTAGCAAGGTGAAAAGACAGCCTTCAGAATGGGAGAAAATAATAGCAAATGAAGCAACTGACAAACAACTAATCTCAAAAATATACAAGCAACTTCTACAGCTCAACTCCAGAAAAATAAATGACCCAATCAAAAAATGGGCCAAAGAACTAAATAGACATTTCTCCAAAGAATACATACAGAGGGCTAACAAACACATGAAAGGATGCTCAACATCACTCATTATCAGAGAAATGCAAATCAAAACCACTATGAGGTACCATTTCACTCCAGTCAGAATGGCTGTGATCCAAAAGTCTACAAATAATAAATGCTGGAGAGGGTGTGGAGAAAAGGGAACCCTCTTACACTGTTGGTGGGAATGCAAACTAGTACAGCCACTATGGAGAACAGTGTGGAGATTCCTTAAAAAACTGGAAATAGAACTGCCTTATGATCCAGCAATCCCACTGTTGGGCATACACACTGAGGAAACCAGAAGGGAAAGAGACACATGTACCCCAATGTTCATCACAGCACTGTTTATAATAGCCAGGACACGGAAGCAACCTCGATGTCCATCAGCAGATGAATGGATAAGAAAGCTATGGTACATATACACAATGGAGTATTACTCAGCCATTAAAAAGAAAACATTTGAATCAGTTCTAATGAGGTGGATGAAACTGGAGCCTATTATACAGAGTGAAGTAAGCCAGAAGGAAAAACACCAATACAGTATAATAATGCATATATATGGAATTTAGAAAGATGGTAACAATAACCCTGTGTACGAGACAGCAAAAGAGACACTGATGTATAGAACAGTCTTATGGACTCTGTGGGAGAGGGAGAGGGTGGGAAGATTTGGGAGAATGGCATTGAAACATGTAAAATATCATGTATGAAACGAGATGCCAGTCCAGGTTCAATGCACGATACTGGATGCTTGGGGCTAGTGCACTGGGACACCCGGAGGGATGGTATGGGGAGGGAGGAGGGAGGAGGGTTCAGGATGGGGAACACATGTATACCTGTGGCGGATTCATTTTGATATTTGGCAAAACTAATAAAATTATGTAAAGTTTAAAAATAAAATAAAATTAAAAAAATAAATAAAAATAAAATAAAATCAAAAGCACTTGCATACCAACTGGGTTATAGATGATATTAAGGAATCATTCAATTTTGTTATGGATAATAATGTTATAATGGTAAGCTTGAGATGCATAATAATGTATTACATGTTATATAACATAATGTGTAGGTTTTGCTTTAAAATATCCGGGAAAAAAAGTGTTGAGAGAAAGGGTGAGTTTGAAAAATTGTTGACACGTGTTGAACAGTAGGTAATGGATATGTTAGGGTTTGTTAGAATTCTTCTTGTGTGTATGTTTGAAAATTTCCGTTATAAATTGTCTTAAAAAGTTATGAATAGGACAAATTTGGATTTAAGCAAAATATGTACTTTCTATGGGTAAAGTCCTGTGTTAGGCTTAACACTTATAAACTATAGCTTACATAATTCTCAGTATACTCCTGATGCAAATGGGAACTTGTGTACACACTCTAAGAGTGGAATTTCTGTTTCCCCCACTCCTGTGGAATTTCTGTAATCAAACCCCACTGGCCTTTAAAGCCAGCTTCTCTGGGGGCTCTGACTCCTATTGCCAGACCCTCAGGCTGGGGAGCCTGACGTGAGGCTCAGGATTTTCACTCCTGTAGGAGAACTTCTGTGGTATAATTTTTTTCCAGTTTGTGAGTTGCCCAGCAGGCATGTACAGGATTTGATTTTATCATGATTGTGCCCCTCCTACTGTCTCATTATGGCTTCTTCTTTGTCTTTGGGTGTAGGGTATTTTTGGTAGGTTCCAGTGGGGTTTTTGTTGTTGTTGTTGTTAATGGTTATTCAGCTGTTAGTTGTGATTTTGCTGTTTTTGTAAGAAGGGGTGAGTTCGTCTTTCTACTCTGACATCTTGCTGACCAAACTCCTTCCTTTTCTGTATTTTCAGGCCCTCTATTGATTTCTTGGAAAAGGCCATGTTATAGCTATTTTCAAGTTTTAACTTTATTTTCAAGTTTATCAAAAAATTTTTACAGTTAATCCACAGAAAATGTTCTAATCAACATTGGCATTTTCCAGCAGATCCACTTTCTGGGTCCCACAGGGTCTGTGTTGCAAATATTCTGTTTTTACATATTCTTATATTACATATAAGCATACCAGCCCCTGGCTGATTGATGATTGGTTGCACAGGGGACCTTCAGGGGTGGTTTTATTTCTCATGTACCTTTGCCTAGAATTCAGCAAGCCAGTTGAAAGCCCAAGAGGGTTTTACAAACCACTATTTTTCAACCAAGTGTCTATATATGTCTCCTACTACCTGGGACAATATCCTTGGGAAATTGTAAGGATTTACATAACTCTAGTGAGGAACCACAGCCTCTACCCAGTAGACATGTCAATACCAACTAAATAATCATGTGAAGGGCTGAATTGTGTCCCCTACAAATTAAGTTTTAGAGCTAGCCCACCTCCCTCAGAATGTAGCCAGTTTTTGGAGATAAGGCCTCTAAAGGAAATGATTAAGTTAAAACTGACAATTTGATCTTGAACTTCTGGCCTCCAGAATTGTTTGAAAAATAAATAAATTTCTGTTGTGTGAGCCCCTCAGTCTGTGATACTTTCCTATGGCATCTCTAGTAAACTAATGCAAGACATCACTTTGTTTGTTAAGCTATCATAATGACCAAAGATAGAGATTTTTCAAGTACCAGACACTTGGAACTCTTAAGTTTTGGCTTAAAAATGGAACAGTTAGGGAAAAACAAAAGTAGCTACACACATATCCACATGTTTTGTTATTGTTGTTGTTCAGTCACTAAGCTGTGTCTGACTCTTTGTGACCCCATGGACTGCAGCATGCCAGGGTTCCCTGTCCTTTACTATCTTCTGAAGTTAGCTCAAATTCATATCCATTGAGTCGATGATGTTGTCTAACCATCTTATCCTCTGCCACCCCCTTCTCTTTTTGCCTTTGATCTTTCCCAGCCTCAAGGTCTTTTCTAATGAGTCAGCTCTTCTCATCAGGTGGCCAAAGTATTGGAGCTTTAGCTTCAGCATAAGTCCTTCCAATGAATATTCTGGGTTAATTTCCTTTAGGATCGACTAGTTTGATCTTTCGCAGTCCAAGGGACTCTCAAGAGTCCTCTCCAGCACCACAATTCAAAGCATTAATTCTTTGGTGCTCAGCCTTCTTTTTGTTCCAACTCTCATATACTTACATGACTAATGGAAAAACCATAGCTTTGATTATACAGGCCTTTGTCGGCAAAGTGATGTCTCTGCTTTTTAATACATTATATATACACAAAAATGTGTATTGTTAAAATGACATACTGATTTCATAATTATTTCTTGATTGCCTTTAGGTTCCTGAAATTGTAGTAATGATAAGGATAATGAAAAGTCTAATGTATGAGGACCACAGCCTTGTCTAACTCAATGAAACTAAGCCATGCCCGTGGGGCAACCCAAGACGGGCTGGTCATGGTGGAGAGATCTGACAGAATGTGGTCCACTGGAGAAGGGAATGGCAAACCACTTCAGTATTCTTTCCTTGAGAACCCCATTAAGTGTATGAAAAGGCAAAATGATAGGATACTGAAAGAGGAACTCCCCAGGTCAGTAGGTGCCCAATATGCTACTGGAGA
The DNA here is from genome assembly GCF_003369695.1 of Bos indicus x Bos taurus. Lineage (NCBI taxonomy): Eukaryota > Metazoa > Chordata > Mammalia > Artiodactyla > Bovidae > Bos > Bos indicus x Bos taurus. The sequence continues at coordinate 46,040,486 of NC_040085.1, forward strand.
TCAGTGGAGAAATAACTCCAGAAAGAATGAAGATATGGAGCCAAAGCAAAAACAATACCCAGCTGTGGATGTGACTGGTGATAGAAGCAAGGTCCGATTGCTGTAAAGAGCAATATTGCATGGGAACCTGGAATGTCAGGTCCATGAATCAAGGCAAATTGGAAGTGGTCAAACAAGAGATGGCAAGAGTGAATGTCGACATTCTAGGAATCAGCAAACTAAAATGGACTGGAATGGGTGAATTTAACTCAGATGACCATTATATCTACTACTGCAGGCAGGAATCCCTCAGAAGAAATGGAGTAGCCATCATGGTCAACAAGAGTCCGAAATGCAGTACTTGGATGCAATCTCAAAAATGACAGAATTATCTCTGTTCATTTCCAAGGCAAACCATTCAGTATCACAGTAATCCAAGCCTATGCCCCAACCAGTGACGCTGAAGAAGCTGAAGTTGAACGGTTCTATGAAGACCTACAAGACCTTTTAGAACTAACACCCAAAAAAGATGTCCTTTTCATTATAGGGGACTGGAATGCAAAAGTAGGCAGTCAAGAAACACCTGGAGTAACAGGCAAATTTGGCCTTGGAATACAGAATGAAGCAGGGCAAAGACTAATAGCGTTTTGCCAAGAAAATGCACTGGTCATAGCAAACATCCCCTTCCAACAACACAAGAGAAGACTCTACAAATGGACATCACCAGATGGTCAACACCGAAATCAGATTGATTATATTCTTTGCAGCCAAAGATGGAGAAGCTCCATACAGTCAACAAAAACAAGACCAGGAGCTGACTGTGACTCAGATCATGAACTCCTTATTACCAAATGCAGACTTAAATTGAAGAAAGTAGGGAAAACCACTAGACCATTCAGGTATGACCTAAATCAAATCCCTTATGATTATACAGTGGAAGTGAGAAATAGATTTAAGGGCCTAGATCTGATAGATAGAGTACATGATGAACTATGGAATGAGGTTCGTGACATTGTACAGGAGACAGGGATCAAGACCATCCCCAAGAAAAAGAAATGCAAAAAAGCAAAATGGCTGTCTGGGGAGGCCTGACAAATAGCTGTGAAAAGAAGAGAAGTGAAAAGCAAAGGAGAAAAGGAAAGATATAAGCATCTGAATGCAGAGTTCCAAAGAAGAGCAAGAAGAGATAAGAAAGCCTTCCTCAGCGATCAATGCAAAGAAATAGAGGAAAACAACAGAATGGGAAAGACTAGAGATCTCTTCAAGAAAATTAGAGATACCAAGGGAACATTTCATGCAAAGGTGGGCTTGATAAAGGACAGAAATGGTATGGACCTAACAGAAGCAGAAGATATCAAGAAGAGGTGGCAAGAATACGCAGAAGAACTGTATAAAAAAGATCTTCATGACCCAGATAATCACGATGGTGTGATCACTCAACTAGAGCCAGACATCCTGGAATGTGAAGTCAAGTGGGCCTTAGAAAGCATCACTACGAACAAAGCTAGTGGAGGTGATGGAATTCCAGTTGAGCTATTTCAAATCCTGAAAGATGATGCTGTGAAAGTGCTGCACTCAATATGCCAGAAAATTTGGAAAACTTGGCAGTGGCCACAGGACTAGAAAAGGTCAGTTTTCATTCCAATCCTAAAGAAAGGCAATGCCAAAGATGCTCAAACTATCGCACAATTGCATTCATCTCACACGCTAGTAAAGTAATGCTCAAAATTCTCCAAGCCAGGCTTCAGCAATACGTGAACCGTGAACTTCCAGATGTTCAAGCTGGTTTTAGAAAAGGCAGAGGAACCAGAGATCAAATTGCCAACATCTGCTGGATCATTGAAAAAGCAAGAGAGTTCCAGAAAAAACATCTATTTCTGCTTTATTGACTATGCCAAAGCCCTTGACTGTGTGGATCACAATAAACTGTGGAAAATTCTGAAAGAGATGGGAATACCAGACCACCTGACCTGCCTCTTGAGAAATCTGTATGCAGGTCAGGAAGCAACAGTTAGAACTGGACATGGAACAACAGACTGGTTCCAAATAGGAAAAGGAGTACATCAAGGCTATATATTGTCACCCTGCTTATTTAACTTTTGTGCAGAGTACATCATGAGAAATGCTAGACTGGAAGAAGCACAAGCTGGAATCAAGATTGCCGGGAGAAATATCAATAACCTCAGATATGCAGATGACACTACCCTTAGGGCAGAAACTGAAGAGGAACTAAAAAGCCTCTTGATGAAGGTGAAAGTGGAGAGTGAAAAAGTTGTCTTAAAACTCAACATTCAGAAAACTAAGATCATGGCATCTGGTCCCATCACTTCATGGGAAATAGATGGGGAAACAGTGGAAACAGTGTCAGACATTATTTTTTGGGGCTCCAAAATCACTGCTGATGGTGATTGCAGCCATGAAATTAAAAGACGCTTACTCCTTTGGAAGGAAAGTTATGACCAACCTAGATAGCATATTGAAAAGCAGAGACATTACTCTGCCAACAAAGGTCCATCTAGTCAAGGGTATGGTTTTTCCAGTGGTCATGTATGGATGTGAGAGTTGGACTGTGAAGAAAGCTGAGTGCTGAAGAACAGATACTTTTGAACTGTGGTGTTGGAGAAGACTCTTGAGAGTCCCTTGGACTGCAAGGAGATCTAACCAGTCCATTCTAAAGGAGATCAGTCCTGGGTGTTCATTGGAAGGACTGATGGTAAAGCTGAAACTCCAATACTTTGGCCACCTCATGTGAAGAGTTGACTCATTGGAAAAGACTCTGATGCTGGGAGGGATTGGGGGCAGGAGGAGAAGGGATTGACAGAGGATGAGATGGTTGGATGGCATCACTGACTCGATGGACATGAGTCTGAGTGAACTCCGGGAGTTGGTGATGGACAGGGAGGCCTGGCGTGCTGCGATTCATGGGGTCTCAAAGAGTCAGACATGACTGAGTGACTGAACTGACTGAACTGAAAGTTGCTAAGTTGTGTCTGACCCTTTGCGAACCTATGGCCTATAGCCTGCCAGGTTCCTCTCTCCATGGAATTCTCCAGGCAATAATACTGAAGTGGGTTGCCACAGCCTCCTCCACGGAATCTTCCCATCCCAGGGATCAAATTCACTTCTCATTGTGTCTCCTGCATTGCAGGTAGGTTCTTTACCACTAGCACCACCTGTGGTTCTGTAATGCTTACCTAGTATTTAGAATGTTGCAGGCAATGTTTTAAGTACTTAATCTATTCAGTTCAGTTCAGTTCATTCAGTCGTGTCTGACTCTTTGCGACCCCATAAATCGCAGCACGCCAGGCCTCCCTGTCCATCACCAACTCCTGGAGTTCACTCAGACTCACGTCCATCGAGTCAGTGATGCCATCCAGCCATCTCATCCTCTGTCGTCCCCTTCTCCTCCTGCCCCCAATCCCTCCCAGCATCAGAGGCTTTTCCAATGAGTCAACTCTTCACATGAGGTGGCCAAAGTACTGGAGTTTCAGCTTTAGCATCATTCCTTCCAAAGAAATCCCAAGGCTGATCTCCTTCAGAATGGACTGGTGGGATCTCCTTGCAGTCCAAGGGACTCTCAAGAGTCTTCTCCAACACCACAGTTCAAAAGCATCAATTCTTCGGCGCTCAGCTTTCTTCACAGTCCAACTCTCACATCCACACATGACCACAGGAAAAACCATAGCCTTGACTAGACAGACCTTTGTTGCAAAGTAATGTCTCTGCTTTTGAATATGCTATCTAGGTTGGTCATAATTTTCTTCCAAGAAGTAAGTGTCTTTTAATTTCATAGCTGCAATCACCATCTGCAGTGATTTTGGAGCCCCAAAAAATAAAGTCTGACACTGTTTCCACTGTTTCCCCATCTATTTCCCATGAAGTGATGGGACCAGATGCCATGATCTTTGTTTTCTGAATGTTGAGCTTTAAGCCAACTTTTTCACTCTCCACTTTCACTTTCATCAAGAGGCTTTTTAGTTCCTCTTCACTTTCTGCCATAAGGGTGGTGTCATCTGCATATCTGAGGCTATTGAGATTTCTCCCGGCAATCTTGATTCCAGCTTGTGCTTCTTCCAGCCCAGCGTTTCTCATGATGTACTCTGCATAGAAGTTAAATAAGCAGGGTGACAATATATAGCCTTGATGTACTCCTTTTGCTATTTGGAACCAGTCTGTTGTTCCATGTCCAGTTCTAACTGTTGCTTCCTGACCTGCATACAGATTTCTCAGGAGGCAGGTCAGGTGGTCTGGTATTCCCATCTCTTTCAGAATTTTCCACAGTTTATTGTGATCCACACAGTCAAAGGATTTGGCATAGTCAATAAAGCAGAAATAGATGTTTTCTGGAACTCTCTTGCTTTTTTGATGATCCAGCGGATGTTGGCAATTTGATCTCTGGTTCCTCTGCCTTTTCTAAAACCAGCTTGAACATCTGGAAGTTCACGGTTCACGTATTGCTGAAGCCTGGCTTGGAGAATTTTGAGCATTACTTTACTAGCGTGTGAGATGAATGCAATTGTGCGATAGTTTGAGCATCTTTGGCATTGCCTTTCTTTAGGATCGGAATGAAAACTGACCTTTTCCACTCCTGTGGCCACTGCTGAGTTTTCCAAATTTTCTGGCATATTGAGTGCAGCATTTTCACAGCATCATCTTTCAGGATTTGAAATAGCTCAACTGGAATTCCATCACCTCCACTAGCTTTGTTTGTAGTGATGCTTTCTAAGGCCTGCTTGACTTCACATTCCAGGATGTCTGGCTCTGGTTGAGTGATCACACCATCGTGATTATCTGGGTCATGAAGATCTGTTTTATACAGTTCTTCTGTGTATTCTTGCCACCTCTTCTTGATATCTTCTGCTTCTGTTAGGTCCATACCATTTCTGTCCTTTATCGAGCCCACCTTTGCATGAAATGTTCCCTTGGTATCTCTAATTTTCTTGAAGAGATCTCTAGTCTTTCCCATTCTGTTGTTTTCCTCTATTTCTTTGCATTGATCGCTGAGGAAGGCTTTCTTATCTCTTCTTGCTCTTCTTTGGAAGTCTGCATTCAGATGCTTATATCTTTCCTTTTTCCTTTGCTTTTCACTTCTCAATCTATATTAGCCATTTAATCCTAACAACAAACTCACAAGATAGACACTGTTATTACCTCTATTTCAAAGGTGAAGGAACTAAGACCCAGAGAGGTTGAAAAATTGACTGAGATCACAGAACTCACAAGAGGCCAAGTTAGGATCTGAATCCAAATAGTTGTCCAGAATCTGAATTTTTAAGCACCAGGACTCACTGCCAGACTGACAGTGTGATGCTGGGGCAGATGTTCACACAAGGCTAGTCAAAACTTCTACATATGCAAAGGCTTAACAGCTCAGATCAGAGCATCCACACACCCTTGTGAGTATCATCTGTCAATCTGTCACTATGTGGATAAAAACAAACTATATGGTTATAACTGACAAATGCAATTTGCCTTCAGTTATTGCTATTGTAAAGATATGGTTTGAGCGCTCCATACTTTCTGGTCCACAGTGAAAAGAGAAGATTCTGCGTTTAAGATTCAAAATGCCTACCCTCAAGGTCCTGTTTTATCACTGTGAACTGTTTAACCTTGAGACTATCAAAATACCAAGCTTCAAGGCCCTGCTTTATCACTGTGAGCTATTTAACCTTCTGTTTATCAATTCAGAAATTTTTTCCTAACTGTAGAAATAACGGTAAAATACTGCTTTGGAGGTTTATGTGATGATTGAGTAAAATAATGAATATGAAAAATCCTGATATAAATTGCTCAATAAAGTAGTTCAGGAAAAGCTGAGTCAAAAATCTTACCTAGGTGAATGAAAATGCATGACAGTGCTTGTAAGATATTAGTGCCAACTACTCCTACTGGATAAATCTAGAGATGAGTCTAATATTTAGTAGGAAGAATGAAGCCTAGATGAAGTGAAGGAAAAGATTTAATCCACTCTATTTTTGGCCTGCATTGCTTTCCTAGACTCTTAGACTTTTACATCATAGCATATATTCCAATTAATGAATCTTGCTCTACAAAGTAAGTTAATATTAAGGTGTAACATTATATGATCAAATCATCTATATTAATAAACATGGTGCTACTTTTTCAGTATTTACAATCATCTTTGGAGTTAAAATAGTACAAAACAGTGTAAGTCATATAAGCTTCATGATTATCATTATTTCTCTCACCTATGTTAAAAAAGCCAGCATCCCCAACAGTTTAAGGTCCTCTTTCCCTCAGACATGTCCTCCCACATCCCCTACAAGACCTCAGATGTCAATGAGCTAGAGACAACAGAAATTCTAAGTCATAAGACTGGCACCATGACCTTCATCCTTGGAGAGAAGGCAAGGAGAAGAGCCTAGCTGAGAGGAGTACCATTAGCTAGTAGACATCACCAGGGAAGGATGAGGGCACCATGAAAGGGACTCTAAAGGTTCAGCATCTTGATGTAAGGGAGCAGAGGAAGAGTGTGGTCAGGGAGGGTGGGAAAGAACCAGCTCAAGAATTTTGCTGTTCTTACTGCATCTCACCTTTTGGATTCAGAAAAGTAGTTCCTAAACTAAACTAAAAGTTTTCCTAAAAAATCACAAATATTTTCCAGCTTTATGGTTCCCACTAGCCTGGGTAACTAACATAGTTTTGTTTTCCCAGCCTCTAAGTCACCCTTCCCCCACCATCCCACTTCCAAATTGACACCAGGGCTATCTTTCTAATTCAAAAGTCTTATGCCACTTCTCTGATGAAAACACCTTCACCGGTTCCCTGGTGTTTTCAAGAGAGAGTGCAACTCTTTGGCATGACTGAATCCATTATCTATTGCTGCATAAACATAGAGAATAGACTTATGGACATGGGAGAGGAGAGGAGAGGGTGAGATGTATGGAAAGAGTAACGTGGAAACTTACATTACCATATGTAAAATAGACAGCCAACAGGAATTTGCGCTATGGCTCAGGAAACTCAAACAGGGTCTCTGTATCAATCTAGAGGGGTAGGATAAGGAGGGAGATGGGAGGGAAGTTCAAAAGGGAGGGGATATATGTATACCTATGGCTGATTCATGTTGATGTTTGACAGAAAACAACAAAATTCTGTAAAGCAATTATCCTTCAATTAAAAAATAAATTAACTTAAAAAAATTACCCCCAAACCTAATGGCTTAAAACAATAATCACTTATTGTCTCCCATGGTTACTGTGGGTAGAAATCCAGGCAGAATATAGCAAGAGTGGATTGTTTCTGTTCTGTGGTGTCCAGGGCCCAGCAGAGAGACTCACTGGGTAAAATCATCTGAAGGCCTATGTATCCCACATCTGATGGCTGATGCTGGCTGGGGCCCGGCTGGGGCCAAGATATAGAACATTTACACCAGCGCTCTCCTTTGGCCTGGGCTTCCTCACAACATGCTGGCTTCCAAAGACAAGGATCCAGAGAGAAGGAGAGAGGCAGGAGGAGAGGAAGAGGAGGAGGCACTCTGAGCAGAAGCTGCCTGTCTTTTATGACCCAGCCTTGGGAACCATGCAGCATCACTCTCGCCATGTCCTATGGGTCATGGAGGCCACAGGAGCCCAGGGTCACAGAGAGGGAACCAAGCCCACCTCTAGACAGAGGAAAGTGAGATCCTGGGGGATGGGATATGTAATTGTGAGGTCATCTTTGAAAAACACAGCCTGCCAGGTGACTTAAGCTGACCCTTCACCTCCACCAGCATCATTTCCTTCTACTCCTCACCACTCACTCTACACTTTCCATACTGATCTAGTTTAGTTTTTTCCTTATACAATGACAAACTTTTCTGCACCTCTGAACCCTTTTATATGCTACTCCTTATGCTTGGAATACCCTTTCTTTTCTCTGTTAACTCCCTAGTGAAAACCTTCTCATGCCTCAAGTCCAATTTAAGCCACATCACTGCAAAGCCTTCTTGTCCCACCCAAAGAAGGTTAACTATTCTTTTGCCTAGGCTTTAGAGTATGCACATCTCTGTCTTACAGTATTATCTGGTTGAATTTTTATCCTTAACAAACTACGAGCAACTCAAAGAAAAGGACTAAGACTTGTTCTTTTGTTGCTGTTCTTTGTTTCCACCCTCACGTTTCCCTATTGCCTCCTGAATGCCAAATATTTACATGGTGCATAACATTAAGTCCTCACTCATTAAATGTGACCTGAACGGCCAAATAAAACTTTAAGGCAAACTTTGGAAAATTATCATTTCAAGGGTAGGGCGTCTCCCTTCACCCTCTATTGCAAACATTTTTTTCCACTTCTATTATTGCCTGAAATACTTTTTTTTTTTTTTTTACAGTAACAAAATAGTTTATTCATGAGGTCTTAGGAATTCCAATTCAGAAGACAGATTTGGGAAACCCCAAAGGAGTGTTTGGGGGAACAGAAACAATCAGGGGCTTATGAAGACAAAAAGCCACAGGTTGCTAAAAGTTGCCTGGTGATGAATTACTGTACTTTTTAAGCCTTACATTTGTGAATGAGAGAGAAAGAGAAGAAGAAGAAGAAGAAGTAGGAGGGAAGGGAGGAGGGTAGAAGGAGGGAAGGAAGGGGAGGGAGAAGGAGAGGGAGGAAGTAGAGGAGAAAGCAGAAAGTAAAGAAAGCTGAGTAGACAACGCTGGTCAAGGCAAAACACTGCCTCAGTCAAAGCCATTTCTATGCTTCTAGAAAAGAAAAAGTTGAGAATAAAGACACATTCGGGGGATGAGGAGTGAGGACACCAACAAGGAAGGAAAGACAAAAAAAAAAAAAAAGGAAGATCGTGAATACCAGGAACAAATTCTGCCTTGCTCATGATTTTCCCTCTAGGCAAATCTTGCTTATCTTCAGCTGTTTCTGGAGGGCTAGATGCTTGAGGCAAAAGTACCCCATGTTCTGCCCGGTTCCTTAACAGGAACACAGCCCAGGATGTTTCATCCTCCCTTACCCTCCTACTGCCTCCTCCAGGCCTGCTGTTGTGCCCTCAGGGCTGGCAAGGGTAGGAGGGAGGCCCTCCCTGCATGGATCACTTACTTCCAGGAGCCCCAAAGTGGCCTTTCGATCAGGCTCTGGCATTGATCCCTTGGTGAGAATGCCATGAGGTCTGCAGCCCCATTCACAGCCACCCTCCTTTCTACTCCTTCCATTCTGGCTCTGGCCCTCATTTTCTAGATTCTGCGACCAACGTGTCTCTTTGGACTTGAGTTTCTTCATCAGGTCCCCCAAACCACCTGAAAATGAGAATGCTCAGGTTATTAAGCCCACAGACTCTGAACCCTTCACCGGGAAATGTTCCAGCAAGCTTGGGAGGAGAATAGAAATCTCTTATATTTACAAGTGATGAGGACAGTTGAAGAAAGCCTCCAATTCCCTTGTTGGGCTTGAATAAATGATCTTCATCTAAATTTTCTCTTCTGTAACACATGGTATTATGATTTACCCTCCAGAATCACAGCTCTGATCATCCTGTAAGTAACGGGAAGCCACTACAGAGAAGAGTAGCATGATCATGTTTAAGATGTTACAAGGCCAGTCTATCGGTAGTGTAAAGAGTGGTACAGAAGAGAAAGCCATTATAGAAAAAATTTTTACTATAGTACAGAAATCCTCTTTTCTCATTAGTGTCTTGGAGCAAGCCTTCTTCCCATATACTGCAGGAACTCATCTGGTATCACTTAACTGAAATTCATTGTCATCATACATAATTACAAACGCTATTCAAGAGACCAGGACCGGGACTCCCCTTGTGATCCAGTGGCTGAGACTCCATGGTCCCAATGCAGGGGGCCCAGATGTGATTCCTGGTCAGGGAGCTAGATCCCACATGCTGCAACTAAGACCCAGTACAGGCAAATTAATTAATTAGTTAATAATAATTTAAAGAGAGCTGAGGAGCAAAGCAGTAGCACTGGAGGTAAAAGGAGGGGCAGCACAGGGGAATAAGAATAAGATAGAAGATGCAGAACTGGGTGAGGAAAGGGTTAACACCGAGACGAGGCTGGGCCTTGTAAGGTCTTGTAGTCTGTGGCACCCCAGGTATCTCACAACCCTTTCTTTTTCATCATCTTGTGGTCTCCTCCAACTGCCCTAGGAATTTCTCTCACACCTGATAATCCTTTGATGCATGCATAGACCTTTTGGACCTTCTTCTGCTTTTGCTTGGCTATTTGCCATGTTTAATGGCCATAACTTACACATCACACTTTTCTAGGACTTGCTACCACCTAACCCATATAATATTCCAGAGTAAAAGGATGAGCAAGAGAGTTGATTTACCCTAGCTCACCATTCTACTAAATCAATTTCTTAGCTTATCATCTTGGCTACGTCCTAAGTATTCCTTTATGGTAGTTACACTTTTCCAGTTTGTTCCATTCTTCCTGCCTCCATGCTGGTCTTGCCTACATGCCTTCCTATTACGTAGGTACAGCTCAAATGCCATCTTTTTGATTCCCATGGAGACAAAACCACTTTCTCTTCTGATCTCTGTAGCTCTGTAGAGCACGATGCTACAACTATGCTCCCTGCTGGCCTGAACTCGGAGCTCCTGTTGTGAGATGATGGTTATGTACTTTTTTAGTTCTTAAGAATGCTGTGGTTATTTGGTTGAATTATGAAGATGTAATGATCATATTTTACTTAAACCACAACCTGTTTAGCTCAACCGTGCCCTAATTCTTTATTCCACAGTTTTGAGAATAACTTTCTGACGTAGGTAAAAAATTGGAATTGTTTTCCTTTTGTAGTTAAAAACAATAATGCAGATTTCCTAATATAAACTTTGGCAGTCTTCATGAGGGTACAGTCACATTAGCATGAACATTTTCCATTGGGAACACTTAAGTGGCTCAACACAGTGAATAAGGGAAGAGTCCAGACTAAAATTTAGGTTTCCTAAATCCATGGTAGCTCAGTGGTAAAGAATCTGCCTGCCAATGCAGGAGATGACGGTTTGATCCCTGGGTTGAGAAGATCCCCTGGAGAAGGAAAGGGCAGCCCACTCTAATATTCTTGCCTGAGAAATCCCATGGGCAGAGAAGCCTATTGGACTATTACAGTCCAGGAGGTCGCAAAGACTAGGACACGACTAAACAACTAAACCACCACTAAATTCAGATCCAGTGCCTTTTCCATATTGAAATAAGGTAACCAAATAAAAAATTATTACAGCATAGAGAAAACCCTGACAACACTGACTCAACCTGTTAATGATACATGAATACCACTTTACAATGAGAAGCCAATTAATGTATTGAGTTCAAATTAAAGTAGTGTTTCTGGAGATACTTTACATGTTTTTTCAGAGAAAACTTTAAAAATATGCAGGAGGATTATCACAGGACGATCAACGACAACAAAATCAATGCAAACTAATCGAGGGTCTCTGGAAAGTCCCATAGAACCAGAACATAAAGAAACAGTGATCTCTTAAGCCCATAGAGAAGAACAACTCCTTGTATCTGAAGAGAAAGCAAAAGTGTTAGTCGCTCAGTCCTGTCCAACTCTTTACAACCCTACGGATTGTAGCCCACCAGGCTCCTCTGTCCATGGGATTCTCCAGGCAAGAATACTGGAGTAGGTTCCCATTTACTTCTCCAGGGCATCTTCCTGACCCAGGGATCAAACCTGCGTATCCTGCATTTCAGGCAGATTCTTTACCAACTGAGCCGCAAGGGAAGTCCTACGTACCTAGGTCCACCTCTAACATTTGTGGGGTCCAGATAAAGGAGACAAATGAAGACCCCATTACCATACTTTTGAATATTTTACAGTTTTTAACTAGACTTTTAAATTCTTAAATATAGGGTTCTCTTCCGCTTTAACAAGTAGAACTTCAGGGTGGCAAAATGTTTAAATTTGTAAAGCTCTACTTTTTATTTGACTGAAAGACAGTAAATTATCAAGACTACTGAATTTTGTTATTATTGAGTATGTCTTAATGTTCTGTTGATGTGCCAGCAATGTTGGGGTAAGTAATAAAGACATGTATGACTCATAAATTATAAACTTATTCCACAAAATGCACCTTTTGACTTTATTTCATCAAGATCACTGTATTGTTATAACCAAGATTTTCACATAATTTGGTGATTTTGACAGTAATAATTTAAAAGTTTCTTTTAAAAAATAATTTGAAGTGTACACACTTGAATATATTTCATCAGAAATGTTAATTAAATGAAAGTAGAAACATTGAAGTATTTCTTATATTTTTAAAAAGTTATTTTTCCTAAAATATTTAAAAATTTTAATTAAAGTTAAAAGGCAAAATAGAAATTAAAATTGATGAGTGTCAAACTTAATAAACTTACTTTTTAAAAAAAATGTAATTATATCTCATAAAATATTTTTATAAAAACTATTAGAAAATCTAGAGTTTAATGTCTGTCTAACTGCTGACATAAAGTATCAGTCTTATCACAATTAATGCAAGTTATGTCTAGACCTACATGTATACAATAAAGATTTCAGAGTATTATAAATTGTTTAATGTTGCAAAATGTATGTTCAGTCGTGTCCGACTCTTTGCAACCCCATGGACTGTAGCCTGTCAGGCTCCTGTGTCCATGGAATTCTCCAGGCAAAAATACTGGAGTGGGTAGCTATTTCCTTCTTCAGGGAATCTTCCGGATTCAGGGATTGAACCCGGGTCTCCTGCATTGCAGGCAGATTCTTTACCATCTGAGCCATCATGCAAAGTCTGGGAAAAATACTGGAGTGGGTTGCCATTTCCTTCTCCAGGGGATCTTCCTCACTCAGGGATTGAACCTGCATCTCTTGTGTTTCCTGCATTGGCAGGCAGATTCTTTACCACTTACTCACCCTGGCACTATTTTTCAGATACTGAAGAGCATTAACTGCCCTTAAAACACATTAAATCTTGTGGGCCTAAGTATTTGCTATCAGTTATGAAGATTTTCCTCACAAGAATCAAGTTGTGAATTTCTTGGGATATTACTAGATCTTATAGTTTTCTTTTACATACTCCCAGGAAGTCTTACCAGTGCTAGGTACATGAGAGTCCATCAATACGAGGCACACAAATATTGCAGTGATTCGTTTTTAGAATATTTGATTAGTGTGCAATTGATACTCTAACAAGGATATTGGGACTTTGCGCTTGTATAATTGAAAGCAAGAAATATTGGTCTTTTAATAGTAGAAGTGTCAGCTTGAATGTAAGGAGTAAAATGGAAGAAAAAGACTTTCAACGCCCTAATAGAGTATCATGCACATGCCCTGAATTACTCTTCCCTGTAGACTTTGGTCCAAAGTCACCTGTTTAGTGACAGTTACATGGCAGATACTATGTGCTTTAAAAGTGATTTCTGAAGATTTCCCTCACATTCTTGCCACCTCTAATTCAAGTGAATTCTAGCTCTCACCCACCTTTCCTGAAACTCACGGCTTTTTCATAATTATTAAAATTGCCTGTTTTACATAGCCAAAGAAAGGAAACCCCAGAATTTTAATAATTGAAAATATTGTGGAAATTCATTTCAGATTTTTGAATTTTCTAGAATCCAAATATAATTGACTATTGGAACATCTAGTTTCCAAAATAGTGTCTGGCCGTATTTTTAAACACATAAAATCACATGAATTTGGGGATGATCCTAACATGCTGCTGGTGCTGCTGCTAAGTCGCTTCAGTTGTGTCCGACTCTGTGCAACCCCATAGATGGCAGTGCACCAGGCTCCACCATCCCTAGGATTCTCTAGGCAAGAACACTGGAGTGGGTTGCCATTTCCTTCTCCAATGCATGAAAGTGAAAAGTGAAAGTGAAGTCGCTCAGTCATATCCGACTCTTAGCGACCCCATGGACTGCAGCCTACCAGGCTTCTCTGTCCATGGGATTTTCCAGGCAAGAGTACTGGAGTGGGGTGCCATTGCCTTCTACTATAGTAAATTAAAGGTTTTGTTTAATTTATAGTATTAATTTCCTTACTAAGTTTATTATCTTAGGCATTTTAATAAAAAAACTCAGGTTAGAAAAACTTAATAATTTGAGATGACAGTCTCAACATATACATTTTCATATTGAAAAGTGTCTTCAGGTGTGTATTTGTTTTGCAATTCTGATTTCTATATTTTTCTGGGAAGGCAGCTATCACTGGACAATATATTGGTTTTCCCAGGTTAGCCGGCCCATTTGAGAACATCACAGTATGCAGAAATGCCAAAAACTGAAAGCTCAAGCTGTTTTAGTTATATATACAACAGACACTTTTCTTTTTTTCATACTAGAAAAGTTCGAGTCTTTTCAACCTGCAAGCAGATGTTACCCTGGTGCTGTCTCCATATTCATTAGCCTGTAATGAATCTATTAATTGAATATGTAAGTTTGGCTAATTAGATGTAAGACATGTCTTCAGATTTAAAGGGTAATAATAAAAAATTTAAACTGAAACACCAGATCAAGCATTTAAGGGTTGATAAATGTGGCCTGGAAAGTGCACAATTCCAATATAAATTAGTTAATTGCCTCTGTTAATTTAGGTGAAATACATTAGCAGAAAGGTCAATCCATTTGAAGCTTGATGTGTTTTTCAAATAGTAAATTAAAAATAGCAAATCAAAGAACACTAGAAAGTGAGAAGCATGAAGTCCACTTTTCCAATCCAGAGACGGCAGTATGGACTCAAGTAACCCCACATAGTTAACATTCTATGGGTTAACCAGTGGCTCTCAAGCTGGGCTGTGTCTTATAGACACCAGGGAAAATTATCAATGACTAGGGCCCCAACTTAAACTGATTGAAATCTCGGAAGGTGGGACAGGTATCTGTAATTTTTAAAGCTTCCTATGTGTGTGTGTTGTGTGTTTAGTTGCTCAGTCATGTCTGACTCTTTTGTGACCCTTTGGACTGTAGCCCACCAGGTTCCTCTGTCCATGGGATTTTTTAGGCAAGAATACTGGAGCAGGTTGCCATTTCCTCCTCCAAAGGATCTTCCTGACCCAGGGATCAAACCTGCATCTCTTACGTCTCCTGCACTGGGAGACGGGTTCTTTACCTGTTGATCCATCAACAGAGAAGCCATAAAAGCTCCCTAAATTATTATAATAGGAAACTAGGCTAAAAACCATTGGACTATTCCATGAATGTAATAGGAGGAGTAAAACAGCAACATCAGTCAATGGCTGGTATGCAAGCATTAGTAGTGTCAAACTTAATGCTCTCTTTCATTACTAAGAGGCGGGAAAATAAACTGCCCTTGGTCCTTATTGCGTTTACTCTTCTGGCTATGTCTGTGTCGAAGAGTCTACTGTTATTGTTGTTTGGTTATGAGGTCCTGTCCCAACTCTTTTGCGACCTCATGGATTATAGCCCACTACGCTCCTCTGTCCATGGGATTCCCCAGGCAAAAATACTGAAGTGGGTTGCTATTTCCTCCTCCAGGGGATCTTCCTGACCCAGTGTATGAACCTGAATCTCCTGCACTGGCAGGTAGATTCTTTACCAGGGAGCCACCAAGGAAGCCCATAAAGAGTCTATTACTTGAGAATATTTAACTAGGATTTGGGAAATGGGAGGAAATCCCAGGCCCAGGTGTTTGCTTTTGGGAGTTTCAGTTTTGCAAATAGTTAACTTACTGGATAACATTAGTTACCTTCACACTAAAAAATGTCAAAGGAGTTCTTTGTTGGGTCATGTTTTGGAAAATGTTCCCTCATCACTTGTGTCTTCTGTCCTCCATAGCACCTGCAAGAGTTTAAGACTTATGGAAACCCCAACAAAAGCATTTGTAATAGGTTGTCTCCTTTCTGATATCCTCTTTCACTCTCATTCTGCCCTGCGTATTCTAACTTCTTTCCTGTCTCATATGCTCCTTGAATTGTTCCACATATATAGTTACTGTCATCCCACACACTTCTTTTTTGTTCTTCATAGACTCTATGCTGATGCTTGGCTCATAATGTATCATCAATGAATATTTGTTCGGTTGAAGCTATTTGATTGATAGACGAGAAAAAAATCCAGGTTTAGCAATATAGTCAAGGAGTCACAGATGCTCTGAAATGGGGAATATGTATGTCTGAATCAAGAAACCCTTCCTTTGTAACCTAGGACTGGATGTCCAAATTGGATGTCTGTGTCCTGGCTCTTGGAGAAGGCAATGGCAACCCACTCCAGTACTCTTGCCTGGAAAATCCCATGGACAGAGGAGCCTGGTAGGCTGCAGTCCATGGGGTCGCTGGAGTCAGACACGACTGAGTGACTTCGCTTTCACTTTTCACTTTCATGCATTGGAGAAGAAAATGGCAACCCCCTCCAATATTCTTGCCTGGAGAAAACCAGGTACGGGGGAGCCCAGTGGGCTGCCATCTATGGGGTCGCACAGAGTCGGACACGAGTGATGTGACTTAGCAGCAGCAGCAGTCCTGGCTCTGAATGCCTCACACTCTTGACCTGTGCTTTTAGACTGAACTGTGTAGTTGAGAAGAAAGAGGCTGGCATTCCCCCTCTGTTGTCTATCTAACATGTTCTTCATTATCTTGTCAATGGCTCATTCCACCATGTAAAGGAGAATAATTACTATTCATTTAACCTTGTATTCTAATGACCATGAACATGGATCCCTGTCCCAAATATCACCAAATTTCATATGAGGATTACTTATGCCCAAAGCCCCTCTTGTTAAATGACTGTATAAGGAAAGAAAGACTTGGGAAAGAAGTATATATTTAAAAATGCATCATGCTCAGTCTCTTCAGTTGTGTCTGACTCTTTGCAACCTTATGGGCTGTAGCCCACCGGGCTCCTCTGACCATAGAATTCTTCAGGCAAGAATATTGGAGTAGGTTGCCATGCCCTCCTCCAGGGGATCTTCCCAGCCCAGGGATTGAACAGAAGAGCACATTTAGCTTAGTTACATGCCAAGCACTTATCTGGGTGAAGGAAAACATAAAAATGCAGGGGCTTGCCCATTAGTAACTCTTCCTCACCCACAATGAGGAATTGGAAGCAATACTTGTTTCCAGTCTGCCACACACCCATGTGACTTGCTCTGGGATATTACCTTCTCTTATCTAGCATGTGAACGAACTGTAGGTTCTAAGTACTGCACCTTTTATGGTAAATTTGGCTGATGAACCCTATTGTTCTTTTCTTAAGGGTCACAAAAGATCTTTTGATGATAGTCTAACTGCAGTGTAAAATTTGTCTGAATCTCAAGTATTTTTTTTCCTCTAAAGTAATTCAGATTAAAACTGAAACATCTAATAAAAGAGTTCTTACCAGTGTCAGATGCATACATTGAATCCAAGCTATTGCTTTTTAAATGACAATATTTACTTGCACCTACATACCATCAACTGCAGAGGGAGCTAATGCCTTTTTTTTTCCTCAGGGCCATCAGGAGACTCCATAGCTGAGATTTTAATTTTTCTCTGCGCCTTTTACGTGTGATTATTGATAAAGTACTGAGCTCATCTCTGCAACCAAATTTAAGCCTCTAAAATATATATGAGGTGGAACTGGGCTTTACAACAAAGAGGAATCTAGTTTCCACTTTTAAAATGGTCTCCTGAGGTTCTCAAAAGCTGGAAGATATATTTTAAAAGGAAAGAATTGTGTTTTGTATCAAAACATGATTTTTGGAGTCATGACCAATTAGGAATCTACTCCCTGCGATCATAAATACTCTTTTTCATAGAATATAGTGACCAGAGGCCACATTGGGCATAGGGAATTAATATGTAGAGAATTTTTATGGTTAATAAGTGCCACAATCTCAGCCTTTTTTCCTCTAGATATTGGAAGGAAAAGAATAATTAAGTGAGCATTTAGATCCCAAATAAAAAGTTAATATTCACGTTAACTAAAAAAATGTAAGTGAATTTATTTTATAGAAGTTTTCATAATGGGTCCAAAATACTTCATTAAGCATTTCTGGATAAAAATATGTAAAGCTCTTTATAAGCTTTTGTTAGTATATTAAATACCATTTCTCTGTAAATATTCCTTACATTAAGCTTTCCTGTTAAGAGTTTTCAGGAAACATTTCAAATAAAGTAGCCAGACATATCCCATTTGAGATGAATGAGATCATTAGGAAACACTTATATCTGAAATAAGCACTGAGATCATTCTGCATACAACCCAAGGGCCCTAATTTTTTAAATATTTCAAACACCATGCTCCTTTCAAATCATTAGACTTAGAGACATTTAAGGAACTGATTCAATTAACCCAGAAGAAGGAAATGCTATAATGTGTGATTTATTTTTGCAGATAAATTAAAATGCAAGTGTATCTGTTAGAAAAGGTAGGCTGTCAGTGTGGTTAGTGATGGGAACAGGGAGGCAATTAAGCAGGGCCACCTGAGGCTGAAATAGCGCCTACACATGGAAGCGTGACATGCAAGCTGGACATTCAGTTATTGCCAAAACCAGAAGTGTTCCTTCGTTGGAAGGAATATTTGTGCTCTACTTAGTCTCCCTCGTTGACTTCTAAAAGATGTTTCTCGATTTAACTGATACTTTCCCCACCTTAATTGTAATCTGAAAAGAAGCCTAAGTTGCTAGGGTTTCATACCTAAAGTCAAGCTTCACATAAAGTTG